>NC_081357.1:79403617-79754867 GCF_030684315.1 Stegostoma tigrinum | reverse complement strand
ATTTCTGGATCTAGTGATGTAGATTTTAAATTCTCCTTTGGAACCTTTCACTTCAAATTCCAGAGAGCTTTAAAGCTCAACTACTTGAATGAGAAGGATTTTCGGTTGTTACCTACACAAACACCATGACCAGCTTATATATGGCAAGATTTCACAAAAGAGATAACTGACCTGTCACTGCAATTTTGATGGTATTGCTTTTTGATCAGAACACTGCACAAGAGTGAGAGTCTTTTTCCTATGATGATGACGCTGGCTTGTACGAGGGGACTTGGCTGCAAATTGAGGGGTGATGGATTTAAGACCCATGTCAGAGGCAGGTTCTTCACTCAGAGAGTGGTAAGGGCATGGAATGCCCTGCCTGCCAATGTAGTTAACTCAGCCACATTAGGGGCTTTTAAACAGTCCTTGGATAAGCATATAGATGATGATGGGATAGTGTAGGGGGATGGGCTTAGATTAGTTCACAGGTCGGTGCCACATTGAGGGCCAAAGGGCCTGTTCTGCGCTGTATTGTTCTATGTTCTATGTTCTATGTTTAAATATCTTATCTTTAAGTGTATGATTGTATCACTTATCAGTAAAGATTCAACTGAAAAATGTTATAATTAGGTCGATCTTACATTGCAATAGTAAATTATGCACTAAAGTGCTGGAGTATGTGTTGGAACTTGAAAAAAAATCCAAAATTTGTGTAACTACTTTAGAGGTCATCACCATCAGTGGAAAGAATAACAGAGTTAATATTTTAGGTATGGATACTTGTGGGGAGTGAACAAATTGCAGAGGCACTGCATTTAAAGAAACAAAGGAAATCTACATGAACACACTAAATTTGTTCTTTGCCTTCTATGAACATAGTCCCTCAATCAAAAATAAGCACCTGAGTAAGTCACACAGTTGTCCTTATGACTGTTGTCAAATAACTGTTCCCCGCCCCCGGCCCGGTCCTGGCCCTCAATATAATTTTTTATTCAAGTATAGTTCATGCTGTTCTGTGTTAGTCTAAATGTATTAATGTTGCTGCATTCAGCCACAATGAAATACATGAGAGGGGTAATTTATTTCTGCTAATTTCTCTCCTAGGACTGTATAGTTCTAGTCTGAGTAATGATGTGTGATGAATTGGGGAACATATTATCAAGATGGGGGCTTGATAATGGCTTTTCAATTTCAGTTCAGGAATTAAGAGAATCTACAGGTACAAAACAAAGAAAGGGGAAGTGGGGTATTTTTCTTGGAGCATATTTAAAGTGCAAGATTGGGAAATGGGGACAACTCCAAATTGTGAATACTGAGATGCTTTGCCGACTTACTGCTTGGGATTTTAATTGTATAGCAGTGGGTAAGAGGGACATCATGATGTGTCATGCCTCATTTTCCTGTGTTCCCGTGTGTGCTGGAGCCGTTGAAGAGTGTTGGGAGCGTTAGCTGCGTAATAATAAGTCAAAATACTAATGCATCGATCCTCCCATTTTATCCATCAAACTTCCCTCTATGGATATAAACAAAAACGTATTACCTCATTCATCCTAGTGCTGTTTATGGGATCTTTAGAGTGCAATAATGCCAACTGGTGACAATTTATAACTATATAAAATATTTCTCATAACAAATTTTGCTATTTATTGTGAAGTTATTTGTAATCTTATAAACTCTATATCCAAGTTTCAAGTACAGTTACATAATGATAAGAGATGTAGAGTCTTAAAAAACGTTGTGTGGAACCTTAAGGGGCCTGAATGATGAGGGTTACCGTGAGAAATAGGCAAATTCGGGTGAAAAATCCAGCAAGGCATATCTTGATGTCAGGAACTACTCACTGTCTTTTAATAAAGTTCTGGTGTCAAGACCAAATTTATGTTAGACAGGCTTCAATATCCTAAAGTATGCTTTGTGACAAGTGGCCATCTTCACCCCATATCTGTGAATACTGGCATCTGATATGTGCCAGCATGGGAAATCTCCGATCCATTTACAGCACACTTGTGAACAACAGTGCTGCACATTGGGCTCAATGATAACCGTTATTGTGATGCTGTTGCAAGGACACTGTTCTGAGGTATACACATTCAACTCATGAACTGGACCAGGCTGCATGCCTAGGCTGTTTGTTTGGTCTCATAGTGCACACTCAGCTTGAATCTGTCTTGGTGCTCACAGTAAACCAGGTCGCCAATCTCTCCTTGTCTTCCATGTGTGGGACAAATGTCATGAATCATGTAGGGCAGTTTTGGACTGAAAATGCTTATCTTGGTGCATAACAGCCTTTTAAAAATGGCACCGACCAGGATTGCTGGTCCTTTTCAGGATGTCCTGGCAGAGGCGAGTTGTTTCAGGTGTAACGAGTAGTAGAATGCAGCTAGAATTGGGGAAAAAGGAGCATCATAGGGCTGGGGCAGATAGTTAATGAGGTGAGTTTGGTAAACTATGATGAAAGATCTCGCCAGGCCTCGCATCAAGAAACCTCCCATGAAACTTGATGAAACTGACAGCCAAAAAAAATTAGATTCAGCCCAGTATATTTCTTTAAAGTATACCAAGCAATTAAATGAACAGTTGCAGCTCTGATAAATGCTGATTGCAATCATAGTATCAGCTAAATGTGGAGTGTTATGTAGGTTAGCCTATTTGCAGCTGTGCACATGTTATACTCAAGACTATTTGGAAGTCATGTTGGTTCTAAAATTGGCTATCATTTAGTTTCTGAAATGTACCTCAATTGCCCCTGTGGTGTAGAGAAAGCCTGCTCATTCTGTTATTTGGATATTGGCATCAATGTAGAGGCATGTCATCATAGTCTAGCGATAGACTGCTGAATGGTGTTGTTTCATCCCCTTTTTGTATGCTGTAGCTTATGAGAGCCATTTACTTTCATTCACTAAGTGCTGCGCTATTTTAAATTTAAAAATAATTTTGGGTAGAAATAAGTGGATGTGCGTGAACAGAAGGGAACATATTCTGTGTGGATCTGGTCTCCTGAGTCAGAAAAACCAGCCAGGTAGAGAAATCCACGCTCAGCAATCTGGTGCACAGAGAGCTAACAAGCATTGCATAATGTTTATCCAACTCAAATGTGAAATATCTTGTGTTGGCAAAATCAATGTCTGACTTATCAGCAATCAGCATACTGTAAATTGCTCCACAGTACTGCTGATTGCATCATTGGATTGGGGAGAAGGAAGACAATATTGATTGTTCTTCATCTCAGTTCACTTAAATATGTAAAGGGGAGGCACAGGATACTG
Organism: Stegostoma tigrinum; assembly: GCF_030684315.1. Lineage (NCBI taxonomy): Eukaryota > Metazoa > Chordata > Chondrichthyes > Orectolobiformes > Stegostomatidae > Stegostoma > Stegostoma tigrinum. The sequence continues at coordinate 79,751,619 of NC_081357.1, read as the reverse complement.
TACAGTTGACATTTTCATGCCAGTTTCTGGGCATGGCGTTTTTATTTGATACAACACTATACTGTTTTAATAACACTTCTGGAGCATGCCCATGTTAGCATATTAGGCCTGCAGCTTCATGAGTACTTCCCTATGATGGCGAACAGATGGCAATAACTCAGTGTTTCAAAGCACTGTAGTCATTGAAGCACCTGTGTAGCCTGCAGGTTCTTTCTTGTGCGTAAGGAATAATTATTCATGCTTTTCAACTGCAGCATCATGAGATTGTCATGTGGATTTAGCGACACTTGTTCTGCTTAACATGGATTATCAGAAGCCATAGCTACTTATATATTTAAAAAACAAAAATCAGGTAAGCAATTAGGTGCTACCTTCCTATCATTATAAAAGCGTACATTCTAAGGAAATGCTATTTTCCTCATTCATATTTATGACGTGTACTTAATCACAAAGCTACAGGAAAATAAGGGATGAAAGAAAGCAGGTATATTGTATTCTTGGTAAAGTATTTGATGTTCCGGAAACTTGATACACGTCAGCTGTTATGTATGGTAAAGCCTAAATGAAGTACTGTCTACGTCATCGCACAGAGCAATGTCCTAAAGGCTGGAATCAGTTCCTAGACTGTTTTCTTCAATGCTACTTAGCATTCAGCTCACATTATGCTTTGTGCAGTGGCATGAAACGCAACAGAACAAAGATATACCCACAGGATTGCGGTAGGCTGATTACAGCAACTGTTCTCCAAGGGTTTGCCTTGGCAACGGAAAGGTTGCTGGGATACAGTGCTATTTGAGGAGTAGGATAGATACCCAGCAGGATCACTCTTGTCAGTGGGAATGCTTTAGGTATAGATTACAGATAATTTCACTTTCATGTTGTGTTAAACGTTCAGAAGGCTTGGGTTTTTGGGGAGTTTTTAATCATATTGCTTACAGGATCAAGCAGGAGTACTAGCAGCTTTCTTTTATCTCGGGCAGAGTGTATCAGTCAAGTAATTATCTTTGTTGGAGGGATGTGATCTGTTTTGAGCATGTCTTTTTGCCGCAGTGCGCCTGGCTTATGACATTCACTCCCAAAATGCTGGTTACGCAGAAACACTGATTCTCATAGTTTTTGTTTTATTTGCAACGCAGATAAGCAAATAACATTTTATACTTGAGGATTTTAATACTGTAAATGTACATTTACTTCAACATTAGTATGTGCCTAATCCAATTTCATTGACAGGTTGAGAAATGTGTGTTGAAGTTTTGTGTGGTTATTGATCATAAAAACAAAACTTTAAATTTAGGTTCCAACAATAAATGCTAATCATATATGCCTATTTCACTACAGACACAAATAGCAAACAAAATTAAGAAATGAAGGCAAATGTTTAAACCAAGATATAGTATAAGATCCGTAAAATGAATATTTCTACATTCACTGCAACTTCTCAAAATAGAATTTTAATTTGGAATTCTTAATTTTTAAATTGTATAATCAGGAATATTAAGCAGAACTTTTCCTTTTGTTGACAGTTATTTTTACTTGAGATTCATAGTGGCTGGCCTGTTTATCCCAAGTTGACCTGTTTAATGGAGATAGTAAGGACTCTCTCTGGAGTCAGAGATAACAGTGTGGAGCTGGAGAAACTCAGTGGGCCAGGCAGCATCAGAGGAGCAGGAAAGCTGACGTTACAGGTCGGGACCCTTCTTCAGAAACAGGGGAGGGGGAAGGGAGCTCTAAAATAAATAGAGGAGGGGTGGGGCTGGGGAAGGTAGTTGGGATGGTGATAGGTGAGTGCTGGTAGGCAGTGGTGGGGATTGGTCAGTGAGTTGGGAGGAGTGGAAAGGTGGGAGAGAAGACAGACTGTTCAAGGAGGTGAGGATGAGAGGGAGGGTTGATCATGGGATGAGGCCGGGGTGGGTGGTATCTGGGGTTTGTGAATGGTGCTGAACATTGTGTAATCATTAGTGAACATCCCACTTCTGACCTTATGATGTATGGAAGATGATTAATAAATTATAGCTGAAGGTGGTTGTGCTTAGGACCACTCTCTGAGGGACTCTTGCAGAGATATTCTGGAACTTAGATGACTAACCTCCAACAGTCACAACCATTTTCCTATGTGCTATGACTCCAACCAGCAGAGACTTTTTCCCCCGAATCGCATTGATTTCCATTTTGCTGGAGCTCCTTAATATACCTCTGTTGGTCATTTAGTGATACAGCATGGAAATAGAGCATTTAGTCCAACCAGTCCATGCTGACCATGTTCCCAAAAAAAACCAGTCCCAGCTGCCTGCGCTTAGACCATATCCCTCCAAACCTTTCTTATTCATGAACATGTCCAAATGTCTTTTAAATATTGTAACTGTATCTGCATCCACTACTTTACTTGGTAGTTCATAAAAACATAGAAACGTAAAAAATAGGTGCAGGAGTAGGCCATTCAGCCTTTCAAACCACTGTTCACAATGATCATGTCTGATCATGCAATTTCAGCATCCCATTTGTATTAAGCAAGGACTTCCAAAAGTTGTTTCAGAGATACTAGGACATGCAGATGCTGGAGAATCTGAGATAACAAGGTGTAGAGCTGGATGAACACAGCAGGTCAAGCAGCATCAGAGGAGCAGGAACGTTGACGTTTCGGGCCTAGACCCTTCTTCAGAAGTGGGGGAGGGGAAGGAGGTTCCGACATAAACAGGGAGAGAAGGGGAGGCACATAGAAGATGGATAGAGGAGAGAAAGGTGGAGAGAAGACAGACAGGTCAAGTAGGGAGGGATAGAGCCAGTAAAGGTGAGTGTAGGTGGGGAGTTAGGGAGGAGGCAGGTCAGTCCAGGGAGGCGGGATGAGGTAAGTAGGTAGGAGATGGGGGTGGGGCTTGAGGTGGGAAGACGGTATAGGTGGGAGGAAGGACAGGTTAGGGAGGCGGGGACGAGCTGGGCTGGTTTTGGGATGCAGTAGGGGGAGGGGAGATTTTGAAGTTTATGAAGTCCTCATTGATACCATGGGGCTGCAGGGTTCCCAAGCAGAATATGAGTTGCTGTTCCTGCAACCTTTGGGTGGCATCGTTGTGGCCCTGCAGGAGGCCCAGGATGGACATGTCGTCTGCGGAATGGAAGGGGTTGAAGTTGAAATGGTTCGCGACTGGGAGGTGCAGTTGTTTATTGCGGACTGAGTGTAGGTGTTCTGCAAAGCGGTCCCCAAGCCTCCGCTTGGTTTCTACGATATAGTAGAGGCCACAACGGGAACAGTGGATATAGTATACCAAGTAAGCAGATGTGCAGGAGACAATCTGCTTGATGTGGAATGTCTTCTTGGGGCTTGGGATGGGGGTGAGCAGGCAGGTGTAGGTGCAGGTATAACACTTCCTGTGGTTGCAGGGAAAAATGCCGGGTGTGGTGGGGCTGGAGGAGAGTATGGAGTGGACAAGGCAGCCATGGAGATAGTGGTCCCTCCGGAAGGCAGTTAAGGGTGGGGAGAGAAAAATGTATTTGCTGGTGGGGTCGGATTGCAGATGGAGGAAGTGTCGAAGGATGATGCGTTGGATCTGGAGGTTGGTAGGATGGTACGTGAGGATGGAGGGGATTCTGTTTTGCTTCTTATTGCGGGGACGGGGTGTGAGGGATGAGTTGTGGGAAATGCGGGAGACACGATCGACTGCGTTCTCGACCATTGAGGGGGGCAAGTTGTCCTTGAAAATCGAGGAGATCTGAGATATATCGGAGCAGATGCAGCAGGGGTGAAGGAATTGGGAACAGGGAGTAGCATTTTTGTAGGAAGGTGGGTGGGAGGAGATGTGTTCTAGTTAGCTGTGGGAGTCGGTGGGCTTGAAGTGGATATCAGTTTCTAGGTGGCTGCTAGAGATGGAAACAGAGAGGTCCAGGAAGGAGAGAGAGGTATTAGAGATAGTCTGGGTGAACTTAAAGTTGGAATGGAAGGCGTTGGTGAAGTGGATGAACTGTTCGAGCTCTTCATGGGAGCCCGTCGTGGTGCCGATACAGTCGTCAGTGTAACGGAGGAAGAGGCGGGGTTTAGGACCAGTGTAGGTATGAAAGTGGGATTGTTCCATGTAACCCGCAAAGAGGCAGGCATAGCTTGGGCTCATGTGGGCACCCATGGCCACCCCCTTTGTCTGTAGGAAGTGGGAGGAATTGAAAGAGAAGTTGTTGAGGGTGAGGACGAGTTCGGCTAGGTGCATGAGGGTGTCACTGGAGGGCGACTTGTCGGGCCTGCGGGACAGGAAGAAGCAGAGGGCCCTTAGGCCATCTGTATGGGGAATGCAGATGTATAGGGATTGGACGTCCATGGTAAAGATGAGGTGTTGGGGTCCAGGGAATTGGAAGTTCTGGAGGAGGTAGAGGGCATTGGTGGTGTCACGGACGTAGGTAGGAAGTTCCTGGACCAATGGGTAGAAAATGGAGTCGAGATAGGTAGAGTTAAGTTTGGTGGGGCAGGAGCAGGCAGAGGCAATGGGTCGACTTGGGCTGTCAGGTTTATGGATTTTGGGAAGGAGATAGAAATTGGGGAACGATGAGGTTGGAGGCTGTGGGTGGTCAGTCACCTGAAAAAATACCATCTCCCGTTCCCAATTCCTTCACCTCCATCACATCTGCTCCCAGGATGAGGCATTCTGCTCCCGTGTGTCTCAGATCACCTGGGTTTTCAAGGACCGCAACATCTCCCCCCACTTCCCCCAACCTCAGTGGCCGAGAACGACCTCGATGTTCCTGCGTTTCCCGCAACTCATCCCTCGCACCCCTTCTCCGCAATAACAACCAAAACAGAATCCCCTCCATCCTCACGTACCACCCTTACAACCTCCGGATCCAACACATCATCCTCCGACACTTCCACCATCTGCAATCCGACCCCACCACCAAAGACATTTTTCCTTCTCCACCTTATCTGCTTTCTGGAGGGACCACTCTCTCCGTGACTGCCTTGTCCGCTCCACATTCCACTCCAACCCCCACACATCCGGAACTTTTCTCTTCAACCGCAGGAAGTGCTACACCTGCCCCCACATGCCTGCTCACCCCCATCCCAGGCCCCAAGAAGGCTTTCCACATCAAGCAGATGTTCACCTTCACGTCTGTGAATGTGGTATACTGTATCCACTGTTCCTGTTGTAGCCTCCTCTACATCGGGGAAACAAAGCGGATGCTTGGATACCGCTTTGCAGAACACTTATGCTCAGTTCGCACTAAACAACTGCACCTCCCAGTCGTGAACCATTCCAACTCCCCCTTCCATTCCACAGATGATATGTCCATCCTGGTCCTCTTGCAGTTTCACAGCATTGCCAGCTGAAGGTTGCAGGAACAGCAACTCATATTCTGCTTGGGAACCCTGTATCAATGTGGACTTCACAAGCTTCAAAATTTCCCCTCCCCTTCGGTATCTCAAAGCCAGCCCAGCTTGTCCTCCCCTTCCTAACCTGTTCATCCACCCACTTATTTCCTTCTCCCACCTCAAGCCCCAACCCCATCTCCTACCTACTAACCTCATCCCGCCCCCTTGACCAGTCTGTCCTCCCTGGACTGACCTGTCTCCTCCCTAACTCCCCATCTGCACTCACCTTTTACTGGCTCCATCCCTCCCTACTTGACCTGCCTGTCTCCTCTCCACCTATCTCTCCTGTAACCATCTTCTATCCACCTTCCCCTCTCTCCCTGTTTATTTCAGAACCCCCTTCCCCTCCCCCATTTCTGAAGAAGGGTCTAGGCCCGAAACATCAGCCTTCCTGCTCCTCTGATGCTGCTTGGCCTGCTGTGTTCATCCAGCTCTACACCTTGTTACTTCCAAAAGTTTTTTGGGGGCAGATGTTTGCAGGCAAAAGGACAGCTCGAAAATGTAACTCCTTCAAAAATGAGATAAGAGACCGGAGACAGTATGTTCCTGTTTGGGTGAACGTTAAGGTTGGTAGGTGTAGGGAATGTTGGATGATTAGAGACATTGAGGTTTTGGTCAAGAATAAGAAGGAAGCATATGTCAGGTATACACAGCAGAGTTCGAGTGAACCACTAGAAAGGTATAATTTCAGTTGAAATAAACTGAAGAGGGAAATCAGAAGGGCAAAAAGCAGACATGAGGTAGCTTTGATAAATAGGGTGAAGGATAATCCAAAGGGATTCTGTGAATACATGAAGGACAAAAGGATAACAAGGGAGAGAATAGGGCCCCTTAAATATCAACAAGGCTGCCTATGTATGGAATCACAGGAAATGGGGGGGGGGAGATACTAAACAAGAATTTTTCAACAGTATATACTGTGGAGAAGGATATGGAAGACAGAGAACATGGGGAAATAAACAGTGACATCTTGAAAATTGTCCATATTACAGCTGGATGTCTTAAAACACAGAAAAATGGATAAATCCCCAGGATCTGATCAGGTATACGCTAGAACTCTGAGGGAAGCTAGGAAAGTGATTGTTCCTCCCCTTGCTGAGATATTTGTACCATCAATAGCCACAGGTGAAGTGCTGGAAGTCTAAAGGTTGGCTAATGTGGTGCCGCTATTTAAGAAAGATGGTAAGGAAAAGCCAGGCATCTACAGACTGGTGGTGGGCAGGTTGTTGGAGGACATCCTGAGGCACAGAATGTACCTGTATTTGGAGAGGCATCGACTGATTAGGGATAGTCACCATGGTTTTGTGCGTGGGAAATCGTGTCTGAATAAATTGATTGAATTGCTTGAAGATGTAATGAAGAGGATTGATGAGGGTGGAACGGTCAATATGATCTATCTGGACTTCAGTAAGGAGTTTGACAAGGTTCCTCATGGTAGATTGATTGGCAACGTTAGATTACATGGAATGCAGGGAGAACCTATCCATCTTCTGACTCACCTATCCAATGCACCCTTCCCACTGACCAACCACAGTAACCCCCTGCATCCACCTATGTCATCTTACCTACTCCTCCCCCAATCCCCACTCACCTTCCTGTGTTTATTTCTGGGCCCCCCTCCCCAGTCTTGATATAGGGCTTCAGGCTAAAATGTTGACTTTCCTGCTCCTCAGATGCTGTCTGACCGGCTATGCTTTTCCGGCTCCACATTTATTGACTGGGAGAACAAGCCATTTGGATTAAGAACTGGCTCAAAAGTAGAAGACAGAGGGTGGTGTTGGAGGGCTGCTTATTAGACTGGAGGTCTGTGATCAGCCACAAGGATTGGTGCTGGGTTCTTTTCGTTGTTTATATAAATGATTTGGATGTGAACATAGGAGTATAGTTAGTAAGTTTGCAGATGACACAAAATTGAAGGTGTAGTGGAGAGCGAAGAAGGTTACCTCAGAGTACAGTGGGACCTTGATCAGATGGGCCAATGGGCCGAAGAGTTGCAGGTGGAGTTTAATTTAAATAAATGTGAGGTGTTACATTTTGGAAAGGCAGATCAGGGCAGGACTTGTACTGTTAGTTGTGAGGTCCTGGGGAGTGCTGCTGAACAGGGAGACCTTGGAATGCAGGTTCATAGTTCCTTGAAAGAGGAGTCACAGGCAGATCGGATAGTGAAGAATATGTTAGATATTCTTACTTTTATTGGTCAGTGCATTGAGTATAGGAGTTGGGAGGCCATGCTGTGGCTGTACAGGACATTGGTTAGACCACTATTAGAAAACTGCATGCAATGCTGGTCACCCTCAGGAGGGTCCTTTCTCAGACCACAAGACCAAAACTCCACGTAACACACGAGGTGTAGCCTCACCAAGGCCCTGTATAACTGAAGCAAGACATCCTTACTCCGATATTCAAATCCTCTTACCATGAAGGCCACCATGCCATTAGCTTTCCTCACAACCTGCTGCACCTGCATGCCAACCCTCAGTGACTGTTCTACCATGACACCCAGGTCTCGTTTCACTTCACCGTTTTGAAACTGTCACCCTTCAGATAATAATCTGCCTTCCTGTTTTTGCCACCAAAGTAGATAACCTGACATTTGTCCACATTATATTGCATTTGCCAAGTATTTGGCCACTCAATTGATCCAAGTCACTCTCCAGCCTCTGAGCATCCTCCTGACAGCACACACTGCCACCCAGCCTAGTGTCATCTGCAAGTTTGCAGATATTGCATTCAATTCCTTTGTCCAAATCGATAACGTGTGTTGTGAACATCTAAACCTTGCGGCACCCAACTTGTCACTGCCTGCCACTCTGAAAAGGACCATTTATTGCAACTCTGTGCTTTCTGTCTGCCAACCAGTTAACTATCCATGTCAGTACATTACCTGTGATACCATTATCTTTAATTTTCCTTTCTAATCTCTTGTGTGGAACCTTGTCAAAAGCCTTTTGAAAGCCCAAATACACAATAATATCATAACATCATAGAATTCTTCACTGAGATGAAGAGTGACACAGTTAAATCTGAAACTAGGGTTCTGAACTTAGAAAAAGCTAACTATGATGGTATGAGGCATGCATTGGCTATGAGAAGCAACCAAGGATATTTAAGGGGTTGACAGTGGATAGGCAATGGCAAACATTTTAAGAATACATGGATGAACTTCAACAAATGTACGTCCCTATCTGCTGTAACAATAAAACAGGGAAGGCAGCTATACTGGTCACATCCTCAAAATATTGCAGAAGATTTGTCAAGCATGATTCCCTTTTAGCGAATACTAAGTTATTACATCCTTGAGAACTGATTCCAGTATTTTCCCCACTACCAATGTCAGACAAACCAGCCTATAATTCCCCATTTTCTCTTTCCTCCTTTTTTAAGAGTGGGGTTACGTTATCTATCCTCCAGTCCGTTGGAACTCTTCCAGAGTCTACAGAATGCTAGAGAATGAACATTAATGCATCCGCTGTATCTGAGGCCACTTCCTTAAGTACTCTGGGATGCAGAGCATCAGGCCTTTGAGACTTATTGCATTTTAATCCCATCAATTTCCCCAATACCATTTCCTGAATGATAAGGACTTCCTTCAGTTCTAACTTCATGCTTGACCTGGTGTCCGCTAGCATTTCTGGAAGGTTATTTGTGTCCTCCTTAGTGAAGACAGATCCAAAGTATTTGCTTAACTGATCTGCCATCTCTTTGCTGTCTAAATATGAATTCACCTGATTCTAACTTCAAGGGACCTACATTTGTCTTTACCAGTCTTTTTCTCTTCACAAAGCTATAGAGGCTTTTGCTGTCAGTTTTAATGTTTTCTGCAAGCTTAGTTTCATATTCTATTTTCCACTTCCGAATTAAATACTTTGTCCTCCTCTGCTGAATTTTAAATTACTCGCAGTCTTCAAGTTTGCTTTTTTTTTGTCCAATTTGAATGCCTCCTCTTTGGCTTTAACACTATCCCTGATTTGCCTAGTTTGCCATGGTTGAGCTGCCTTCCCTGTTTTATTGTTACAACAGATAGGGATGTACATTTGTTGAAGTTCATCCATGTATTTTTAAAATGTCTGCCATTGCCTATCCACTGTCAACTCCTTAAGTTGCTTAGTTGCTTCTTATAGCCAATGCATGCCTCATACCATCATAGTTAGCTTTATTTAAGTTCAGCTTTGGCCCTAGTTTCAGATTTAACTGCATCACTCTTCATTTCTGTGAAGAATTCTATGGTATTATGGTCACTCTACCCCAAAGGATCGCGTAGCATGATGTAGCTAATTAATCTTCACTCAATAAACAATACCCACTCTAGGATGGTTTGCACTGCAGTCGGTTCGTCAACATACTAATCAAGGAGACCATCCCTCATACGTTCCAGGAAATCCTCCTCCATTGCATTGCTACCAGTTTGATTAGTCCAATCTGCATGTAGTTTGAAGTCTGCTGTACTCTTATTGCATACGTCTCTAATTTCCTGTTTGATATAATCCCCAACCTCTTAACTACTGTTTGGCAGTCTGTACACAACTCCCACTGACGTATTTTTCCCTTTGGTGTTTGGCAGCTCCACCCATACAGATTCCGCATTGTCCAGGCTAATGTCCTCCCATACTGTTGTGTTAATCTCTTCCTTATACAGCAATGCTACCCCACCTCCCTTTACTTTCCATCTGCCTTTTTCGAAAATTGAATAACCCTGGACATTGAGTTCCCATCCTTGGTCACCCTGGAGTCAGGTCTCTGTGATCCCAATTATGTCATATCCATTAACAACTGTCTGTGCAGTGAATTCACCCACCTTATTACAAATGCTCCTCACATTGACACGGAGCCTTCAGGCTCATTTTTCTTTGATATTTATTGCCCTTCCAGAATCTAGTGGCTCTTTTTTTGAGTTTTTGTTTTGGTTTCTGTGTCTACCACTTTCACTTTTCCCCTTACTGTAGTTTATTTCTGCCCCGACTTTGCTTCCCTCTGACTTCCTGCATTGGTTCCCATCCCCCTGCCATATTAATTTAAACCCTCCCCAACAGCACTAGCAAATACCACCTCCCGATAGGTCATTGGTTCCAGTCCTGCCCAGGTGCAGACCATCTGGTTTGTACTGGTTTTACCCCTCCTTCTTAAGAATGTCCCTACGTTCTTTATGCTCTTAGACATTCGGATGATCATATTTGTCCAAATCTAATACGTGATTCTTGACTAGAACTTCCATATCTTTATTCAACCATTTTTCCCTCATCTTACCAGCTTTGTCTTTCAGGCACATGATGCCTCTGAACTCTCGTTATTACGCCTTTGAAGGCCTCCCACTCATCAGTCGACCCTTTTCCCGTGAACAGTCTACTCCAATCAACTTGAAAGTTCTTGTCTCATACTCTTAAAGTTTTCCTTACTCCAATTAAGAACTTTAACTTCTATAGAAGACATCCTTTTCCAAAACTATTTTAAAACTTAGTGTTATGATCACTAGTTCCAAAGTGTTCCTCTCCTAACATTTCAGTAGTGGAATCCCTACAGTGTGGAAACATGCCATTTCAACCCAACAAGCCCATAACATCTCTTCAAAGAATATCTGATCCAGACTAACCCCCACCCCACTTACCCTATCCCTGCACTTCCCACGGCTAATCCACCTAATCTGCACATTCCTGGACACTGTGGGCAATTTAGCATGGTCATTCCACCTAACCTGCATATCTTTGGAGTGTGGGAGGAAACCCCATGTGCGTATGGGGAGAATGTGCAGACTACACAAACAGTTGCCTGAGGCTGAAATTTAACTTGGATCCCTGGTGCTGTGAGGCAGCAGTGCTAACCACTGAAACACTGTGCTGCACTTGCTCTGCCTTATTTCCCAGGAGAAGGTGAAGCTTTGCTCCTTCTCTTGAAGGAGCATTTACATATTTATTAAGATAATTTTCTTCAACACATTTTACAAATTCTTTAGTATCCAAACCTTTAACCCCAGTCAATGTTTGGAAAATTAAAATCCTCTATGATTACAATCTTGTTAGAATTAGAATATCCTTTATTGTCATGTGTACTCAAGTATGGAAGCACAGGAGTAGAGTGAAAAGTTTTCAGTGTCATCCCATATGGCGCCATCTTAGGTACAAAGTACCTAGGTACAGTTCTTAGAAACAAAGTACAAAAATAAAGGGAAAAAGAAAGGAAAAAAAGTTACATTGCTTACAGTTGTTCTTCGTATAAGTTAGAAAAATGGAAATAAAGTTAAAAAGGTAAGCATTACAGTCTGTCAGTAGATCAGCGCTGGGGGCTTCTACATGGAGTCTGCACGGGTTCACAAGCCACTGACCATCTGCACTGATCCCCAGTCCAATAACTTCTGGCATTCCCTGCTCCATGTGAGCTTCCAGCCTGCTGTCTGTCCCTGCTTCACTTGGACCTCCAGCTCGCTCTGCTGCATGCCTCAGCCCACTCTACGACAGGAGAGAACACCAAGAGAAGAAGTGGTTAAAAAATGAGAATCAAACAGGAAATAAACAGAAGGAGCAGAGGAGCTCCGGTTGGAGCATCCTACTCCGCCATGATCTTGCTGCCATATTCTTGTACATATATGAGATCTCTCTATACATTTGCTTCTCAGTTTGCCTCTGACTATTGGAAGGCCTATAGTACAATCCCATCAAGGTGATTACCCCTTTCTTATTTCTGATTTCAAGCCATATGTTTTCACTAAATGATCCCTCAGAAACATTTTCTCTAATTATAGTAGTCATGTTTTCCCTAATCAAAAATCACATGACACCAGGTTATAGTCCAACAGGTTTATTTGAAAGCACGTAGCCCCTTCATGAGGTGAAGACTTAAAATCCACACCACTGAGCTGCCAGCCCTGTCCTTCTCTCTGCCAGGTTTCTGTAATAGCTACAGTGTGCCAGTCCCAGGTTCCCATACATGCCCTGAATTCATCAGCCCTAACTGTAAGACCTCTGGCTTGAAATAAGTGTATTTTAATTCCTCAAAGTTACTTCTTTCTCTGACTTGCTCTTGAATGTCTTTTCCAATTAACTTGCTTTTTTTTGATTCAGAACCGTCTTCATCTTTAGAACATAGATCATAGAATAATACAGCGCAAAACAGGCCCTACGGCCCTCAATGTTGCACCAAGCTATGAACTAATCTAAGCCCCTCCCCTTACACTATCCCTTCATTATCCGTCTGCTTATCCAAGGACTGTTTAAATGCCTCTAATGTGGCTGAGTTAATTACATTGGCAGGCAGGGCATTCCACGCCCTTACCACTTTGAGTAAAGAACCTGCCTCTGACATCTGTCTTAAATCTATCACCCCTCAATTTGTAGCTATGCCCCCTTGTACAAGCTGAAGTCATCATCCTCGGAAAAATATTCTCACTGTCCACCCTATCTAATCCTCTGATCATCTTGTATGTCTCTATTAAATCCCCTTTTAGTCTCCTTCTCTCCAATGAGAACAGACCCAAGTCCCTCAGCCTTTCTTCACAGGCCCTGTGCTCCAGACCAGACAACATCCTGGTAAATCTCCTCTGCACCTTTTCCAATGCTTCCACATCCTTCCTGTAATGGGGCGACCAGAATTGCACGCAATATTCCAAATGAGGCCGCACTAGCGTTTTGTACAATTACATCACGGCTCCAGAACTCAATCCCTCTACCAATAAAAACCTAACACACTGTAAGCCACCTTAACAGCACTATCAACCTGCGTGGCAACTTTCAGGGATCTAAGTACATGGACACCAAGATCCCTCTGCCCATCTATACTACCAAGAATCTTTCCATTGACCCGGTATTCTGCCTTCCTATTATTCCTCCCAAAGTGAATCACCTCACATTTATCCGTATTAAACTCCATTTGCTGCCTTTCGGCCCAATTCTGCAGTTTATCCAAGTCTCCCTGCAACCTGCAACATTCTTCCACACTGTCCACCACTCCACCGAATTTACTGTCATCTGCAAACTTACTAACCCATCCACCAATGCCTGCGTCCAAGTCATTTATAAAAATGACAAACAGCAGTGGTCCCAAAACAGATCCTTGAGGCACACCACTAGTGACCGGACTCCAGGCTGAATATTTTACATCAACCACCACTCGTTGCCTTCTTACAGAAAGCCAGTTTCTAATCCAAACTGCTAAATCTCCCTCTATCCCGTGTCTCTGTATTTTCTCCAATAGCCTACCATGTGGAACCTTATCAAAGGCTTTACTGAAGTCCTTGTACATCACATCAACTGCCCCTCCCTCATCCACATGCTTGGTCACCTTCTCAAAAAACTCACTGAGGTTTGTGAGACATGACCTGCCCTTGACGAATCCATGTTGACTATCTCCAATCAAATTGTTGCTTGCTAGATGATTATAAATCCTACCTCTTATAATCCTTTCCAAAATTTTTCCCACAACAGACGTAAGGCTCACAGGTCTATAATTATCTGGGTCATCCCTACTGCCCTTCTTGAACAAGGGCACAACATTTGCAATCCTCCAGTCCTCTGCTACTAAACCTGTAGACAAAGAGGACTCAAAGATCAAGGCCAAAGGCTCCGCCACCTCCTCCCTAGCTTCCCAGAGAATCCTCGGAAAAATCCCATCCGGCCCAGGGGATTTATCTATCTTCACACCTTCTAGAATTGATAACACCTCCTTCTTACTAACCTACTAAGCTTTCTTTCTATTTTCACTGTTACTTAAGCTCCCACGGACCTCTCTAAAGGTTTACAGTCTCTTGAAATAGAACTAACATCTCCCCACCACGTTATTGGTTGGTTCCCAATAAAAGGATGGGTGAAACCTATCCTTTTTGAACAGGAGTTTTTTTGTCCCAGAAGAGAGCTCAATGATCCAAGAAACTGATTCCCTGCACATCGCACCACTTCTTCAGCCATTGATTTATCTCCCCTGTCCTTTTATACCTTCCCCCATTATAACTTTGCACTGGAAGTAAACCAGACATTACTATTTTTGATGGATTTTTAACCTTCTACCTAATCTCTTCGAGTCATTCTGCAAAGCCTTAACCCTTTCTCTACCTATTATCATTCCTACCAATGTGTACAACAACTTCCACTTCTGTCTCCCCTTTGACAATTTGCTTCAAACATTTTGACACATCCTTAACCCAGCAACCACAAAAGCAACATATTATCCTAGATTCACGCTCACTGCCACAAAATCTTCAGTCTGTGCCACTGACATCAGAGTCCCCGATAGCAATTATTCTTTTAAATCTTGATGAACCCGGCTTCAAATAAGCTTTGTTCTTAGTGCCCAAGATCTGACTACTATGTCAGTTTTCCTCTAAGGGGCTCAGAGGAAAGAGTACTCAAAATTGTCTCACCATTTTTCTGTCCTTCTCACATTCTGATCACCTGCAACATCCTAACAACAAACATCTTTTCTCTGCCAGCACTCCAAACCGTCCCACTATTGCATAAATGCTGTCCCTTCTGCCCTTCACTTTAGCTCTGATGAAGAGTCATCTAGACTTGCAACATTAGCTTGCTTTCTCTCCATGGATGCTGCCTGACTCTCTGTGATCTCCAGCCTTTTTTTGTTTTCTGTTCAGATTCCAGCATCTGCAGTAATTTGCTCCCAAAATGGAATATCTGTTTGAGAAAGGAGAAGCTAAGGAGACTTCTGAACTACCTTCTTGGGTTCCCTGACAGTAAATCATCTATCTGACTGATTCTTCTTTGTAATCACTTGTCTAAATCTACCAGCCATCACAATCAGTGTCTCATGTATGCCCTCAACAGCATTAAGCCTAAAAATGTAAGAAGCTGTCAATAGCATCTTATATATAAAAATAAATTACCTCTCCTTATCCACAGATTTAATATTAAGCATGCAAAAATTAGAAAAAAAATTGAACACATAACCTGGAGAGGGTTCAGAAGAGATTTACCAGGACATTGCTGTGTATGGAAGATTTGAATTGTAAAGAAAGACTGGGATATTTTTTGCTGAAGTGTTAGAGGTTGAGAGGTGACCTGAAAGAAGTTTATAAAATAATGAAAGGTATAGATATGGTTGTGGTAATCATCTTTTCCTGAGGATGGGATATTTCAAGACTAGGGGGCATATTTTTAAGGTGAGAGGAGAAAAAATTAAAAAAGACACGAGGGGAAAATTTTTTACACAGAGCGTAGTTTGTCTGTTGAATGATTTTCCTGAGGAAGTGGTGGATGTGGGTACAATTACAACATTTAAAAGACATTTGGATAAGTAGATGAATAGTAAAGGTTTGGATGGATATGGGCTGGAAGCAGGCAGGTAGGACTAGTTTAGTTAGAGATTATGTTCGGCAAGGTTAGACCGAAGCATCTGTCTCCATGCTGTAAAGCTCCTCCTCAAATAATCTAGCATTCAATTTTCAATCTCCGGAATAAAAAAAGCACTCTGTCCAAGCCATCCGCCAATAGGCCTCTCCACAAACTCCATATATAAACAATCTCCCCCTCTTCGATTATTTTCCTATAATTTTTTTTTTGTCAAGAAATGAATAAACACTCTGCATATCGAAACTCGACAAGCACAAACTCCATTGGAGAAAATTTTCTCCTTTTTTTTACTTTTTTGTTAAGAGCTTTGTTTTTACAAATATAAAATTTAAAAACAGAAAATGAATTCTCCACAGATTGAACTTGACAAACGCATGGAGGCTCCTCCCACACAAACTCCATTTTTAAAAAAATCTCCACTTCACAGTGTTTTGGTAATGGATAAGCCTATAACTGTTCCAAAATGATTCAGAATAAAAATCTTATGATTCTGAAATGTGAAAAAACATTGAATTATACAAGAAAGCCTACAACTCAGGAGCAGCTCCAATATCCACGCTACTCTCAGTCTACCATTTTTGCTTTCAAATGTGGCCTTGATGTCAATGTTTGTCACTCTCACCTCACCTCTGGAACTCAACTCTTTTGTCCATGTTTGAACCAAGGCTGTAATGAAGTCGGGAGCTTAGTGGCACTGGTGAAACCCAAATGGTGTATCACTGAGCGGGTGATTGTTGAGCAGGTGCCAGTTATTGGCATTGTTGATGACACCTTCCATCACTTCATAAGAATTTGGTCTGTTATACCTGCACCTGAAAAGGAACAAGGATGAGTGAACGTAAATAGAATTGGGGGAGAGACAGCTTCTTTTTCTTTTTCCCCTATTGACCAAAGTCTGAAATTACTGCCATTTGCACAAGCAGAAATTATCCTAAGGCCACCCTGAGTTAGTGACTGAAAGACACTGTTTGATCAAGGACTTCCCTACTAGTTCTCACCAGCATTTCTCTCTCAACCAATATCGTTAAAAGCAGATTGACAAATCATTCGTCGTTGCTGTTTAAGGGATGTTGCTAGGACAGAATAGTTTCTGCATTTACCTCCATTATAATCAGCACATTGAATAAGAAATTAATTAAACATTGGGCCTAAGGCCTGACAAATGCTTTTTTTTGGTTAACTTTTATGTCAGTAAAAGTTGTGGGCTGTAAGAAGAGAGCAGTTTTGTTTTTAAAAATCAGGGAATTTACGAGGATGGCTGCATAATTTCACAGTAAGGAACTTGATACCTATTGTGACCTCTGTTTGTTTGTGGTTGTGAGTTATTGCAATGACAGTCAGGAGCTGAGGAATTGTTTGCAAATGAAGCTTATTGGTTCTTAGCTAACTCAGCAGATTGGAACGAGAAACAGAGTTACAGAGATACAAACAGAGAGAAAGACACAGAAGGGTGTACTAAGATAACAAAGTGTGAAGCTGGATGAACACAGCAGGCCAAGCAGCATCTCAGGAGCACAAAAGCTGACGTTTTGGGCCTAGACCCTTCATCAGAGAGGGGGATGGGGAGAGGGTTCTGGAATAAATAGGGAGAGAGGGGTAGGCGGACCAAAGATGGAGAGAAAAGAAGATAGGTGGAGAGGAGAGTATAGGTGGGGAGGTAGGGAGGGGAAAGGTCAGTCCAGGGAAGACGGACAGGTCAAGGAGGCGGGATGAGGTAGTAGGTAGGAAATGGAGGTGCGGCTTGAGATGGGAGGAAGCAATGGGTGAGAGGAAGAAAGGTTAGGAAAGTGGAGACAGGCTGGGCTGGTTTTGAGATGCAGTGGGGCGAGGGGACGAGCTGGGCTGGTTTTGTGATGCGGTGGGGGGAGGGGAAGAACTGGGCTGGTTTTGGGATGCAGTGGGGGAAGGGGAGATTTTGATGCTTGTGAAGTCCACATTGATACCATTGGGTTGCAGGGTTCCCAAGCGGAACATGAGTTGCTGTTCCTGCAACCTACAGTTGGCATCATTGTGGCACTGCAGGAGGCCCATGATGGACATGTCGTCTGAGGAATGGGAGGAGGAGTTAAAATGGTTCGCAAATGGGAGGTGTAATTGTTTATTGCGAACCGAGCGGAGGTGTTCTGCAAAGCGGTCCCCAAGCCTCCGCTTGGTTTCCCCAATGTAGAGGTAGCCACACCGGGTACAGTGGATACAGTATGGCACATTGGCAGATGTGCAGGTGAACATCTGCTTAATATGGAAAGTCATCTTAGGGCCTGGGATGGGTGTGAGGGAGGAGGTGTGGGGGCAAGTGTAGCACTTCCTGCGGTTGCAGGGGAAGGTGCCGGGTGTGGTGGGGTTGGAGGGGAGTGTGGTGTGGACAAGGGAGTCGGGGAGAGAGTGGTCTCTCTGGAAGGCAGACAAGGGTGGGTATGGAAAAATGTCTTGGGTGGTGGGGCCGGATTGTAGAGGCGGAAGTGTCGGAGGATGATGCGTTGTATCCGGAGGTTGGTGGGGTGGTATGTGAGAACGAGGGGGATCCTCTTTGGGCGGTTGTGGCGAGGGCGAGGTGTGAGGGATGTGTTGCGGGAAATGCGGGAAACGTGGTCAAGGGCATTCTCGACCACTGCGAGGGGAAAGTTGCGGTCCTTGATGAACTTGGACATCTGGGATGTTCGGGAGTGGAATGCCTCATCCTGGGAGCAGATGCAGCGGAGGCGGAGGGATTGGGAATAGGGGATGGAATTTTTGCAAGAGGGTAGGTGGGAGGAGGTGTATTCTAGGTAGCTGTGGGAGTCAGATGGCTTGAAATGGACATTGGTTTCTAGCTGGTTACCTGAGATGGAGACTGAGAGGCCCAGGAAGGTGAGGGATGTGTTGGAGATGGTCCAGGTGAACTTGAGGTTGGGGTGCAAGGTGTTGCTGAAGTGGAGGAACTGTTCGAGCTCCTCTGGGGAGGGAGCAAGAGGCGGCGCCGATATAGTCATCAATGTAACGGAGGAAGATGGTGGGGTTTGGGGCCTGTGTGGGTGCGGAAGGGGGACTGTTCCACGTAACCTACAAAGAGGCAGGCATAGCTTGGGCCCATGCGAGTACACATGGCCACCCCCTTTTTCTGTAGGAAGTGGGAGGAATCGAAAGAGAAGTTGTTGAGGGTGAGGACGAGTTCGGCTAGGTGGATGAGAGTGTCGGTGGAGGGGGATTGGTCGGGCCTGCGGGACAGGAAGAAGCGGAGGGCCTTGCGGCCATCTGCATGAGGAATACAAGTGTATAGGGACTGGACATCCATGGTGAAAATGAGGTGTTGGGTGCCAGGGAATTGGAAGTTCTGGAGGAGGTGGAGGGCGTGGGTGGT
This sequence comes from Stegostoma tigrinum, assembly GCF_030684315.1. Lineage (NCBI taxonomy): Eukaryota > Metazoa > Chordata > Chondrichthyes > Orectolobiformes > Stegostomatidae > Stegostoma > Stegostoma tigrinum. The sequence continues at coordinate 79,732,649 of NC_081357.1, read as the reverse complement.
GTCTCAGACATAGATAGGGAGTTCCTGGACCAAAGGGGAGAAAATGGAGTCCAGATAGGTGGAGGTGAGTTTGGTGGGGTAGGAACAGGCTGAGACAATGGGTCGACCAGGGCAGGCAGGTTTGTGGATTTTTGGAAGGAGATAGAAATAGGCCACCCACTGACTTCCACAGCTACCTAGAATACACCTCCTCCCACCTACCCTCCTGCAAAAATTCCACCCCCTATTCCCAATTCCTCCACCTCCGCCGCATCTGCTCCCAGGATGAGGCATTCCACTCCCGCACATCCCAGATGTCCTCGTTCTTCCAGGACCGCAACTTTCCCTCCACAGTCGTCGAGAAGGCCCTTGACCGCGTTTCCCGCAACGCATCCCTCATACCCCGCCCCCGCCACAACGGCCCCAAGAGGATCCCCCTCGTTCTCACATACCACCCCACCAACCTCCGGATACAACGCATCATCCTCCGACACTTCCGCCATCTACAATCCGACCCCACCACCCAAGTCTTTTTTTCCGTCCCCACCCTTGAGTGCCTTCCGGAGAGACCACTCTCTCCGTGACTCCCTTGTTCGCTCCACACTCCCCACCAATCCCACCACACCCGGCACCTTGCCCTGCAACCACAGGAAGTGCTACACTTGCCCCCACACCTCCTCCCTCACCCCCATCCCAGGCCCTAAGATGACTTTCCATATTAAGCAGATGTTCACCTGCACATCTGCCAATGTGATATACTGTAACCATTGTACCCAGTGTGGCTTCCTCTACATTGGGGAAACCAAGCGGAGGCTTGGGGACCGCTTTGCAGAACACCTCCGCTCGGTTCGCAATAAACAACTGCACCTCCCAGTTGCGAACCATTTTAACTCCTCCTCCCATTCCTTGGACGACATGTTCATCATGGGCCTCCTGCAGTGCCACAATGATGCCAACTGAAGGTTGCAGGAACAGCAACTCATATTCCGCTTGGGAACCCTGCAGCCCAATGGTATCAATGTGGACTTCACAAGCTTCAAAGTCTCCCCTTCCCCCCACTGCATCCCAAAACCAGCCCAGTTCTTCCCCTTCCCCCACCGCATCACAAAACCAACCCAGCTCATCCCCTCCCCCCACTGCATCACAAAACCAGCCCAGCCTGTCTCCGCTTCCCTAACCTGTTCTTCCTCTCACCCACTGCTTCCTCCCACCTCAAGCCGCACCTCCATTTCCTACCTACTACCTCATCCCACCTCCTTGACCTGTCCGTCTTCCCTGGACTGACCTATCCCCTCCCTACCTCCCCACCTATACTCTCCTCTCCACCTATCTTCTTTTCACTCCATCTTTGGTCCGCCTCCCCCTCTCTCCCTATTTATTCCAGTTCCCTCTCCGCATCCCCCTCTCTGATGAAGGGTCTAGGCCCGAAATGTCAGCTTTTGTGCTCCTGAGATGCTGCTTGGCCTGCTGTGTTCATCCAGCTTCACACTTTGTTATCTTGGATTCTCCAGCATCTGCAGTTCCCATTATAACTGCCTGTTCTCTCTGTTTAAAGGAAAACTTAGTTTAACCTTGAAGAAAACTAGTTATCTTTCCTGGAGAGGTTGCTGTAAGCTGTAAATTTTGAATTGATACATCAGAGATCATTTTCCAAATGAGACAGTTGCTCTGTACTTCATACAAATCAGTGGAAACTTCCAAAGAAAGGCAACTGAACCCCATGTGTCTGGCCATCTGAAGTAGGATTATCTCATTCATTGGTATCTGGAAGCAAAGAACATATTTGATTTGATTTATTATAGACACATGTACCTAAGTACAGTGAAAAGCTTTGTCTTGCGAGCAGTACAGGCAGATCTTAGCGAACAAAGACCTCAGATCATAGGGTGTTCAGAGCGAGGCATACAGGTTACACTGTGCAGGAGATGCATGAAGCAGGATCAATATTAACAAGATCAACACTGCATTTGTTCAAACTTCTGTATTTTCTGCATGGTGGATGAGAGTGTAGAGCATTACCATGGTGGGAGGAGTTTTTTTGGCAGTCTTTCTGTGGGAAACTGAAGTGTAAATGGAATCTGTCGATGAGAGTTTGGCTTTCATGATGGTCTGGGCTGTGCTCACAACCTTCTGTAGTTTCTTAACAGTTCTGGACAGAGCAGTTGCTGTACCAGGCAGTTATGCTTCTGGATAGTATGCTTTCTATGGTGCATCTGTAGAAGTTGGTGAGGGACCAGTGGACTTGGCACATTTCCTAGGCCGCCTGAGGAAGAAGAGGCATTGTTGTGCCTTCTTGGCTGTCACATCAAATGGGATAACCAGAATAGGTTATCAGTTACTGTTACTCTGAGGAACTTGATGCCCTCAACCCTATTAACTTCAGCTCCATTGATGCAGATGGGGGCGTGTCCTCTTCCTTTCTTCCTGAAATAAATGATCAATTCCTTCGCTTTGCTGACATTGAGAGAGGTTATTATCATTACACTATGACATCAAGCCGCTATCTCATTTCTGTATTCTGACTCATTGTTGTTTGATAACCTACCAAGGTTGTGCCATCAACAAACTTGTAGATTGTGAACACTATTTGATATTCCAGTTTTTTTCTAACTCTGCTAATAACCTGTTTTCCCAATTTCTTTGTTTGCATGTGTGTGTATGGGAGAGTTTATACGGGGATTAGCATTTTAGTTAGTCTTGTTATATGTTGTTGTTTTATATCTAATTACTTGCAGCTGCAGTCTAATTACTTAAAATTAAATAAATTTTAAAAAATTGGGGTGCAGTGCGTACTTTTTTATAAAAAATCCTTTAACATTTGCTATGACTCTTGGTGTGGAGGGCTTCAATTTACAGCGTACTACCCTAGTGGTTCACAATACCAATCTACCTCAAATTACCCTGAATGGTAACCTATCTGAAACTTCGGTGACATGCGAAGCTGACCATTTCACTCTACTATTTTACAGAAGCAACATGCATGGCATTTTCCACCAATAGGATGCTGCAGTCATGCCAAAAAAAAATTTTGCCGGCCATGAAAATGAGTATTGATTATTTGAGTGTTTGAGTGCCTGAATTTCAGTGCCATTGTGGTGCTGGGTATATAGGCCATACATCCAGATAGAGAGTCATAGAGTCCTAATGCATGGAGACAGGCTCTTTAGCCCAAACTGGTCCACGCTGACCAAAATGTCCGTCCATGCTAACCCATCTTCCCTGCACTTGGCCCATGTCCTTCTAAGCCTTTCTCAACCATGTATTCATCCAAATGCCTTTTAAATTTTGTTAATGTACCCACCTCAACCACTTCTGCTAGCAGCTCATTCCATATGCATACCACCGTCTTGGTGTATTATACTTGGAAGATTTTACCACAACTCTTCCTTTTGGCTGTTCACAAGAAACGGAGTTCTGAGTGAAATAAAAGCCTGTTAAGTACTTGCTCAAGTCTGCTAAAAATTACACTAACAATCAATTTAGCTTCATCATTTGGGATGGTAATGTGCCTAAGGTAACATTTTTGCAAGCTACATATGTGCAAACACAGGACTCTGTGCTCGTCAGGAAAATAGATGTCCAGGCAATACTCCATTTTAAAATTATTCAAAAACCTGAATAACTATAGCTCTCTGTTGCATTCTCCATAGCAATGCCTTGACCAACTAGAGTAAACTTGCCAAAGAATCAGCATTCTTTTCCCTTGCTATATAAATTGTTGCTCCCCTGTGAAATTTGGCATTCTTGCCCCTGAGCTGATAAGAGCAAGGCAAATAGTTTTGACATATTATCTGTTTTTCTCTTTTCTACGAGACTCAAATTAATTGTATGTGTTTGAAGTAAATTTGACATTGTTAGAATTGTTTAGTATTTTTCTGGATTCAAGGCCAGATTCTTTTGCTTGAGGATTGTGTGTGAATGCTTAACCTACATATAGTTAAAATGTCAAGGGAAGTCATGTAAAACTGTTTTAATTGCAATTCTTTTGTATATTTTTCCTTTGTTCTGCACAGGCTTCAAGCCAAAAGAAAGTGAATTGTAAGTGAAATTTATTTTAAATTGGGAGACTTCTTTATCACAGATTCTTCAGCTTCTTTCCTTTTAAAAACTATTTGATGAATTTATATTCTGCTTTTCACATATCATTTGATTTTTGATTATTTACAGATGAGTTTATTTAGAATATTTTTTTCTGTGGTAGAAATGTTATGAAAACTATTAAAGTAAAATGCCAGATCTTGTTTTATTCTCAAATCGCTTGGTTAATTTTATTTATTCATTCATTAGATATTGATGAAGCTAACCAGAATATGTATTTATTGCTCATCCCTAACTCTCCTGGACAATATGATAATTAGAAATCCTTTTTGAGCTTCTGTAATTCATGCAAGTGTACTCACAGTGCCATTGGGTAGTGTTTTCACTCAACAATGACTTGTTTCCAAGTCCAGATGGTGTGTGATTTGGGGGAAGATTTCAGTGGTTCTGTTCCTGTGCTGCTTCTTCCCTTGTCTCTTTAGGTGGTAGTATCACTGCTTTTGAAAATGCTTTGGTAAACTGCTGCAATGCATCTTATAGATACTTCTTGCAATTTCAGTCAAGCAGACTGCTTTGTTGTAGGCTTTGTTGAGCTGCTTGAATATCCTTAGAGCTGCAGTTATCCCGGTAAATGGGGAGTATTCCATTACATCACAACTTGCACCTTGTGTAGTGTTCTTGGGAATCAGGATATGTACACTTGCCACAAAATTTACAGCCTCTGATCTGCATCCATAGCCACAGTATTTATATGGCTAGTCCAGTTCTGTTTCTAGTCATTAGTAATGTCTCGGATGTTAGTAGTGGACAGCGATTGTAATGCTGTTGAATTTCAAGGCAAGTTGACTAGTCAGTGACTTTTGTTGGAATTTCTCATTGGCTAACCCATGTGTGAGTGAATGTTACTTGTCACATGAATGTCATCCGGGTTTTGCTGAGAAAGAAACTGCTGAAATATCTGAGTAATTACAAAATGAAACAGCCATGGCATAATCAACTGTGAGCTTCTCCACTTTTGACTTTATGATGGAGAGAAGGCCATTGATGAAGCCGGTGAAGATGATTGGCTCTAAGATGCTACCCTAAAGAGCTCCTGCAGAGATATCCTGGAGTTGAGATGATTGACCTGCAACCACCACATCCATCTTCTTTATGTTTGGTATGACTAAAACAGCAGAGTTTTTCTCTGATTCTCATTGACTTCTGTTTTGTTAGGATTCTGTGATACCATACTCGGTCAACTGCTGTCTTGTTGTTAAGAGCAGTCACTTTCACTTTCAAGTTTAGCTCTTTTATGAATGATCGTATCAGAATTGTTTAAGGCTTGGAGTTGAGTTGTGCCGACTGGACCCAAACTGAGTATCAATGAGCAGGTTATTGCTGTGTATGCAACAACTGATGGTGAAGATGTTAACAACCCCTTTTATGAATTTACTGATGACTGAGTGCACGTTGACTCTAACGGTTGGCACATTGGCTCAGTGATTAGCACTGCTAACTCGCAGCACGAGGAATCCTTCTTGACTGTATACCACTATGCTGTCACCTCTGGTAACTTTGCACTTTTTGTAGGACAGGTACTGGTGATGGATGACTATGGGTGTTAAAGGACCGGAAACATAGAATAGTTACAACTTAGAAGAAGAAACTAGTTTTACCTGTCAAGTAAAGAAGTAATACACCTAGAGCCACTTCCCACCTTGTTTCCTTGGCCATGTAGAGCCATGGAGCTACAATATTTGGAGAGGTCCTTCGAAGAGGTGGCTCAGGGAGATGTGCGGAACATTATAGATTAAGGTGTATTGTACTGTTTTGGAGATACGATTATACTGAGTACCTCAAACTAATTGAGAGTGTATACATGAAGGATTATCAGGATAAGCAAAAAGGTTTTGAGGAGAGACTGGACGTACACACTGGAAGTGCATCCAAAGGTGCTATGAAAACTAAAAGTGATTTAATGCTATAAAATTAAAACAAAAAGAGAGAGACCCTCAGCAAATTTGTTTTTCTATTTGTTCTAATTCTGCTGTCTCACTGTCAGCTGCTGACATTGTAAAAGATATTTTTACGTTTTGAAGGATTTCTGCCCATGAATAAAGAAAGATGATTTCCTCTTGTTCGGAATAGAGGACAGTTTTATGAATTAAAAATTTCATGAAGGGAATGAGGAGAGTAGTTAGGAGCATTTTTTAAATGCAGAGAGCTATACTAGGATGCAGCCTGTTCCTACATGGCTGAAAGCAGGGCAGTGGGATTCACTTTGGATTGCTCCAGCAAAGAGATAGCAGGGACATGAAGGTCTCTTCTATCGTTGCCTGTGATTTGAGGATTACAAAGGGAAGTATAAATGGATAATACACTGAAAATAAAATTCAGCTTCTAACATGGCTGATATAGATCGTAGTAGCAAACTGACCTTCAAGGATTTATCCAATTCCCTTTGAATGTCAGTGTTGAATTTCCTGTTCCGAGTGCAGTACTTGGATGTTTTACTTGCCTGATGAAGTTGACTTTTAGCCACATTATTTTAAGAAGAGATCTTAGAAATACTATCTGTGGAAGACAACATTTGAAGAAAAAAAATAATGCGGGGTTCGGAAAATAGGCAAGTGATCAAAGTCTTGTCTAAGTGCCTTGGAATAAGAGAGAAATATCTGTTAGGAAACTAAAATGTGCAGAACCCCCCTAGGAACCATTCATGGAAGGAATAGTGTTAATGGGTTGCATTAGGGTTTTTTTTTGCAATTTTATATTTGGAAAATAAAATTGTCTTCAGTGAAAGATTCTGGCAAGTGACCAAGATTTTTTTAAAAGTGGAAATGTGGTTTATGGCAGAATTACTTAAATTCCTGGTTGATGAATTCAGTTTTTTTAACTATATATTCTAAAATATTAAACTTTATTTTCAGAAACAGAATTGAAACTTTTTTTCTGCTTTTGGTTTGACTTCCTTTTATATTGATCATGCAAGAACATCAGTTTAGAAACAGCCGCAAAACTTTGATTTGTTGATTATGTCCAGAGTAGACAAACTTCTTAAGTATCTTCAAGTAACTTGAACTGATGCCTTTGTGTCAAACTGTACTTTGGCTGCAGATTCTCTGAGTTGTACAGTGGCTGCCCATTATAGTGCAGAGGCTGCTGTATTACGTTATTACTACAGTTTGGATACTCTAGTGCCACTGTCTCCAAAAGATGCCATGAACAAAAAAACCACAAAGAGCTAAAACTTGAATTTATGAACAATTTTACTTGTTAATTGTATTTGTGTTTTGATTTAATATGCATGTGAATATTTTATTTTAAATTAGATTGCAAAACAGGTACAGTAGTCTAAGCGATAAGTATATGTATAAAAAAAGTAACAGAGTTGCTGACAAATTAATTCACCAGAATATTGGTGACCTTTTATAGCTTGATGCAAGATACATAATTGAGTAAGTCAATGTTAAAACCAGTTGTAATAATGCTGGAGGTAGGTCCTGATACATTGATCATTACAATTCTGTGTGCCAGTTTAGTAATATGCATGTGCTCTTTAATGAAATAAACATGAGAGGTTTGCCAATCTGAAATCACCCGGCATTCTTTGAAGTTGTGTTACGTGTGGACATTTCAGTGAGATAAGGGGGAGAGAAAGAGAGAGAAGGAGAAGGTATGAGTTCTTTGCACTTCGTTGTCTTTACAGTGCTTGTGAACTCTTTCTTTAATAAACTTTTAGTAGCATGTTGTTGCACAGCAGATCGGCTTTAAAAAAAGATTGCAGCGTGTGAGGAAGTTGGCAGCTGCAAAGTTGAATTCTGCCAGAATCCGGTGGCAGTTTGGTTGATCTTGTTTGTGTGCGAAACGATCCAGGAAGGTACCTTTTGGGAGCTGGATTAGACAGATTGAAATTGGCTGGAGCATTGCCAGAGGTGCTTGGGAAAGGTGCCATGCTGAGAGAGTGCAAAGAAAAGCAGGCAATACTTGGCACAGCTGAATTGATACAGCCTGCTTTGTTTGCTGGCTGTTGTATTTCTCCTCCTCCACCAAGCCCCCCCTCCCTGTTATCACCACCCGCCGCCCCTAACTCTCCACCACAACCCCTTTGTGAAGGAATGAAACATCATGGGACAAAATACAGCCACAGGACTTCAGATTTGAACTTTTGTTTTCATGGGCTTGGGGAATGACTTGTTAACCTGACCATTTAATTGTGACCTAACTGTCCATTTATAACTGTTATTGTAGGAGAATGTGCAATCTTTTACGATAGTGATTGATGTTTTTTAAAAAAGTGGCTGCATTGCATTCATGGATGCAGGCCAGACAGCTTGGATGGATTTCAGAGCTGCTGCATGGAAGGATGGCGATGGATTATTACAGTCAGGGTAAAAATAAGAATTTCTTCTGTTTGGCAGGGCATCTGATCTCAAAAGCATACTAGTGACAATTGAAATGACTATGCCTGACAGTTATAAACATTTATCCATGTCAAAAATTCCAACAATGCATTTTGTTTTTTCCTTTGTCATAGAATACAGATAGTTTTGAAATTGACAATGTGCACAGTATTTTCTGCTTAGGAATTTTACTTACTTTGCTAAAGAGAAGCTTGTGACAAAGTTCTTTTTAAAAACATATTTCTCTGTTGCGTTGTTGGCTGAAATAATCAGCTGGAAACATGGCTTTCTTTACTCAATGGACTTTTACAAGAAATCTTTTAGGCCTGTATCCAAATTTATAAATGATAATAAACAATTTTCCCTTTTTTTATTATTCTCATAACTTCACCATTTTCAGTCATTACCAGCAATTTGCTGTAAGTGATATATTTAAACTGACCAAACATCACTTTTTGACCTGAAATTTAATTAGGTGGATTGGTTTTAAAAAGGGATGTGGCATCGTTAAATTGACGGTCGTAATCAATTTTACAAAAGCTTTTGAAACTTAAAATGAGTTTTGAACATTTAACATTGTACAAATCTCAAATCTGGATCCTGGAAGCAAGTGAGATGAATCCTGTAGAAGGGAGATCTAATTGAAAAACCAATCCTTTTTAAATTTGATAGTTTTTGATATGAATCCTTCGTCTGTGCACATTGGTTACTTCTTAGGGTACTGCTAACTGTTTTCAGAAACCAATGGCTTTGAAAGTGTTTCAGAAATGTGACCATAATGCACCAATTTAAGTGGTTAATTTTTAAAAAAATATTTTCAGCCTCTCTTGTTTTGCATGTGTCAGAATCCATTTTGTAAAATTATGTCAGCAAGATGATTTCTTGGATATGCTCATGTGATCACTGAGCATCAGTTTCTGCATTTGAGAGTGAAATAAACAGGAGCAAATGATAGGAGCATGATAAAAGGGGTCAAGTGTGACTTACCTTCCACTTTTTCATCCTTCTATAAAGCCATTTTTAATGCATAGTCAGTTTTAAACTGACATGAATGTGGAATTATAATGAATTATTAATCTACGTGACAATAATTTAACAAAATCCTTGGGTCTTGCATCATAAAGTTCATTGTTTCGTTGTCATGTCTTTATTGAATGATGTTGCAGGTTCGCAGGGCTGAATGGCTTACTCCTACAGTTATTTCCTATGAGCTATCTCTGTCGAGTTCAACAAAATAATTTTGATTATTAATACTTTCTATCAGTTTGATGTATTTATAGTAACAAAGTGTGTACACAGCTTTTAAATCTGATAATTTACTTTAAATTGTCACTTTGCTAAATCAAACACTTTTTGTGGTGATGCGTATTACAGAATTTGAGTTGCAAAAGTGTTGTATCAGGGAGCTGGTATAACAATGGTTTATTGAATTTAGTATTGCAAAGAAGAACATATAAATATTTTTAGCAAGGTAACATTTCTTTATTAACCAAATAACATCTGGTAAATAAATTAGGAATACTATAGAATTAAAAATGGTCCAATATTTCCCACTCTTTAAAGAGACCAGTGCATGTGGCATGGGAATTTCTCACTTGATGCACATTCTCTTAACGAATAATGATAGTTCTTATTTAATGAGCTGTGATGGATATTAGCTTTATGAGAGACATTTTTTTTGTGATAACAAGGTGTAGAGCTGGATGAACACAGCTAGCCAGGCAGCATCAGAGGAGCAGGAAAGCTGACGTTTCGGGTCTGGACCCTTCTTCAGAAATGGGTGAAGAGAAGGGGATTCTGAAATAAATAGAGTGGGGAAGGTGATGGAAGGTGGATAAAGGAGCAGATAGATGGAGGGGAGATGGACAAGTCAAGGAGGCGGGGACGAGCTTGGCTGGTTTTGGTTTGAGGTTTTGGGTGGAGAGATTTTGAAGCTTGTGAAATTCATATTGTGACCATTTGGCTACAGGGTTCCCAAGTGAAATATGAGGTGCTCTTCCTGGAGCTTCAGGTGGCATCGTTGTGGCACTGGAGGAGGCCCAGGATGGACATGTCGTCCAAGGAGTGGGAAGGGGAGCTGAAGTGGTTTGCGACTGGGAGGCAAAGTCGTTTGTCACAAACTGAGCATAGGTGTTCCACAAAGCCGTCTCCAAGCCTCCTCTTGGTTTCCTCGATGTAGAGGAGGCCACATTGGCAACAGCGGATACAACATACCACATTAGCAGATGGTCCAGGTGAACTTAGGGCTGGGGTGGAAAGTGTTAGTGAAGTGGATGAACTGTTCGAGCTCCTTGAGGTGGCGCCAATACAGTTATTGATATAACGGAGGAAGACCATGTCCAATACCTCTCTCTCCTTCCTGGACCTCTCTGTTTCCATCTCTGGAAACCACCTGGAAGCCGATATCTATTTCAAGCCTACCGACTCCCACAGCTACCTCGAATACACTTCCTGTCACCCACCTTCTTGCAAGAATGACATCCCCTACTCCCAATTCCTTTGCCTCCACCGCATCTGCTCCCAAGGTGAAACATTTCACTCCTGGACATCCCAGATGCCCTCGTCTTTCAAGGACTGCAATTTCCCCTCCACAGTGGTTAAAAACACCCTTGACCGCATCTCTCGCGTTTCCCACAATTCATCCCTCAAACCCCCTCCTTGCAATGACAAAGACAGAATCCCCCTTGTCCTCACGTACCACCCCACCAACCTCCGGATTCAACGCATCATCCTCTGCCACTTCTGCCAGCTACAAGCTGACCCCACTACCAAGGACATTCTTCCCTCCCCACCCTTATCAGCCTTTCGGCAGGACCGCTGTCTCCATGACTCCCTTGTCGGCTCCACACACTCCTCCAACATCACCACGCTCGGCACTTGCCCCTGCAACTGCAGGAAGTGCACCACCTGCCCCCATATCTCCTCCTTCACCCCCATCCTAGGCCCCAAGAGACTTTCCACATCAAGTAGATGTTCACCTGCACATCTGCCAATGTGGTATACTGCATCCGCTGTACCTGTTGTGGCCCCCTGTACATCGAGGAAACCAAGTGGAGGTTTGGGGACCGCTTTGCAGAACATCTACGCTCGGTTCGCATTAAACAACTGCATCTGCTTGTCGCAAACTATTTCAACTCCCCCTCGTATTCTTTGGATGACATGTCCATCCTGGGCCTCCTGCAGTGCCACAATGATGCAACCCGAAGGTTGCAGGAACAGCAACTCATATTCCGCTTGGGAACCCTGCAGCCCAATGGTATAAATGTGGATTTCTCAAGCTTCAAAAGCTTCACTCCTCCTACTGCATCCCGAAACCAGCCCAGCTCGTCCCCGCCTTCCTAACCTGTTCTTGCTCTCACCTATCCCCTCCTCCCACCTCAAGCCACACCCCCATTTCATTCAACCCCCTTAACCTGTCTGTCCTCCCCGGACTGAACTATCCCCTCTCTACTTCCCCACCAACACTCGCCTCTACTGGCCCCATCCCCCCCTCTTTAACTTGTCTGTCTCCTCTCCACCTATCTTCTCCTCTATCCATCTTCTTTCCGCCTCTCCCTTTCTCCCTATTTATTTCAGAATCCTCTCCGCATCCCCCATTTTTGATGAAGGGTCTAGACCCGAAAATTTAGCTTTTCTGCTCCTAAGATGCTGCTTGCCCTGCTGTGTGCGTCCAGCTCTACATTTTGTTATCTTGGATTCTCCAGTATCTGCAGTTCCCATTATCTCTGATGCACTGAACTACTATAATCTCATTTTCCAGCACTTGACCCACAGCCTTGCACGCCTAAACCTTTCTTGAATAAGTGTTCTTGCCTCCACCACCCTTACAAGCAATGAGTTTCAGATTTCACCACACTAGTGAAAATGTTTTTCCTCTCGTTTCCTCAATTTCCTGCCCCTTAAATCTGTGGCCCCCAGTATTTGATCTCTCCGTCAAAGGAAAAAATTGTTTCTTCCTGTCCATTCTATCTATGCCACGCATAATTTGACACAACTCAATTACGATCCATCTCAATCTCCTCTGCTTTATGAAAACACCCACAGTTTGTCCAATTTATTGAGATTGAAGGTCAATGAGGGTAATGCTGTTCTCTACACCATACTTTAGGAAAGATGCGAAGCCATTGGATAGAGTGATTTACAAAAATAATTCCACAAATGACTAACCTTAGTTATGATGGTAGATTGGAAAAGTTGGAATTTTTCTGTATGGAGGGAAGATTCTCAGAGGAGATTTGATAAAAGTTTCCAAAATTGAAAGAGCTTGAACTGTATAGATAGGGAGAAACTGTTAAAAGGATTGAGAAGGAGGGACGCAGATAGAAAATGATTTGCAAAATAAATGCGATGCTTGAGAAAACTGTCACAAGTGGTTCATCTCTGTAATGTACAACTTGGAAATGTTGTGAAGTTAGGTTTAATCCAGTCATTGGAGAGGGATTGATTACTTATTTCTATTCAAATTATGTTGAGAATTGCGGTGATAAGGCAGGAGCATGTTGGTAGTTATAACGACCATTTAGAGTGCCAGCATGTACAAATTGGACCAAATGACGGCCTCCTGTGCTGTAACAATTCTACGATTCTCTGACTGCCTTAGAATGAAGGTATTCTGGCCACACTGAAGAAAAACAGACATTTACTTGATTTATGTTGTACTTTTAGCATAAAACAAATTATTCACTGACAGATTGGATTCCTTTTCTGTTGAAGTATTTCGTAGTATTGCAAAGAGAGTGTATATGGGCATCTGAATGCAATCAGTGACTACTTTGAACTGTTGGAACCCTGCTTTTCTGCAAAATTGCAGTACCTTGTAATACTGGTGCCAATTAGCTATATATAAGTGAAATTGTTGATCTTGCACGTACTACATCCTTAATTTGTCCATTGGCATATAGTTATTTAATAAATGTTGATGTCCTTAATGACCTGATATCGGTTTATAGCATAGATGTTAAAGATATTTGTGACATTACCACTTATTTAGGAAAGTTGGTTATGTAGTCAATCATGGTAAATGTTAGTTATATATTACTTTTTTTAATAATATGCAAAGTTTGGGCATTAACTGTGGATTCACTTGTGCCATGCTAAATAGGCATATACTAGATTTGTAGGACTGTTGTAGTGCAGTGATAGTGTCCCTGCCACTGAGTCATGAGGCCAGGGTTCAAGCCCCATCTGGTCCAGTGTTGTGTAATATCATCTTTGAACAGGTTGAAGAGAAAATACCTACAGTGTACCGAACCTGCGATCGAAGGATTTCAAGGTGTGTCTAACTGTGTAAGTAAGTTCTTGTTGCAGTGTGTAATGGTTAACTCCAGTTTTTTGGAGAATTAAAAACTCTGGAAGCACTAATTTGATCTCCTTGCGGACATGTTCACAATCTTTATTTAATGCTAGAATGTGTCGAAAGACTAAAGATTTATGAGAATAAGCTTTGCTGTTAAACCACAGCTGGGTGGTCATCAGATTGCTGCTTCTGTCCCTCAGGTAATGATTACTCAGCCAAGACGTCGGGAAATTCAACTCACTGGCACTGCCATGTACCGGGTCAGATTTTAACTTAGGAGACTTTCTTTAAAAAAGAATATTTTTACTATTTACTATTCACCATCTGGCCTTCTGGGTTTTCATAGTTGTCTAAAAGTAAAGGTTGGATAAAGACTAGGAAAAAGAGTTGCAGAAACTACAATCTTCGTAGCTCTAATGGAAAATAGAAAATTTAAATTGTCGTGGTATAATTAACTTTCAATATGAGCGTCATACATCACAGCAATAGGCCCTTCAGCTCACCATATATATGCTGATCGACCAACACCAAACTATACTATTCCCATATACCTGCACTTGATACATAGCCTCCAGGCATTTTAAGTCCTCGCTCAGGTGCTTCTTAAATGTTGCAAGGACACCTGCCTCCATTGCCCTCTAAAACAGTGCGTTCCAATTTTCTACCACAAGATTTTTTTTCTGCAGATTCCCTCTAAACCACTTACTCCTCAGCTTGAACTCATGTCCTCTGATTTTTGACTCATCTGCTATAGGGAAAAGATTCTCATGATCTACTTTATCTATGCCTCTCATAATTTTATATACCTCACTTAGATCATCCCCAACTGTATCTACTCCAGGGAAAACAAACCCAGCTTATTCAGTCTCTCTCATAACAGAGACTTTACATTACCTGCCAACATCCTTGTCCACCTAATCATGTGGTGATCAGAACTATACACGGTATTCCATCTGAGGCTTAACCAATGTTTTATAAAGTTGCAACAAGATTTCCCTACTCCTACTATCTGTGTACCAGTTGATGAAACCAAGTACCCCCCCATGCCTTCTTCACCCTATCTACCTGTGTTGATAGCCTCGAGGGTCTGTGGACTTGTATACCAAGGTCCCTTTGTTCTCCAATACTCCCTAAGGATCTACCATTCATTGTGGAAATCCTTCCCTTATTAGACCTCCCCAAAATTCATTATCTCCCACTTGTCAGGATTAAATTTCATCTGCCATTGTTTTGCCCAATTTACTAGCTGTTCAATATTGGACTGTAGTCTGAGACCATCCTCTGCAGTGTCAACAACATTACCAATTTTTGTATCATCTGCGAACTTACTAATTATACCTTCTACATTCACATCTAAGCCAATAATGTACATAACAAACAGTAAGGGCTCCAGCACCGGCCTTTGTGGTACACTGCTGGTCGCGGCTTCCAATCACAAAAGAACAACTTTTCTGAATCACCCTTTGCCTCCTATTTGCAAGAATTTAGATTCAGTTTTCCAACGTGCCTTGAATCCATGAGCTTTTACCTTTTGAACCAGTCTTCCATGTGGAACCTCGTCATAGCCTTATTGAAGTCCATGTAAACTGTATCAACTGCACTCCCCTAATTAATATATTTAGTCCGCTTTTCAACAAACTCAAGTCAGACAGGATCTCCATCCAACAAATGCAGGTTGACTATTCCTGATCAATACCTGCCTTTCTAAGTAATAATGAATCCCATCGCTCAGAATTGTTTCCAATAATTTCTGTACCACTGACATCAGAATAATTGGCTTGTAGTTATCTAGCATATCCCTGCTGCCCTTTTTGTAAAAAGGAATCACATTAGCTATCCTCCAGTCATTTGGCACTTCACCTTTGGCCAGAGAAGTATTAAATATCTCAGCCAGGGCCATCAACCTTGTCTCTCAAAGCAGTCTAGGATACATCTCATAAGGCCCTGGGGATTTATGCACCTTTGCCTCATTTAATACCTCCTTCTTATTAATCATAACATGCTCTGGAATATCATCATCCCAATTAAAATCTCCAGCAACCGTGTCTTTCTCCTTGGTGAATACAGGTGAGATATATTTATTTAAGACCTCCCCGACATCCTCTGGCTCCCCGCACAAATAGCCCCTTTGTCTCGAACAGGCCTGCTCTTCCCCGGTAATTCTCTTGCTCTGAAAATACTTATAAAATCCTTGAGGTTTTCCTTAATCCTATCTGCCAAAAATATTTCATGGCCCTTCTTTGCCTTCTTACTGTCTTTTTTTAAGCAATCTCCCTAAACTCTCTACACTCCTGAAGGGCCTCCCCTGTTTTTATTGCTCTGTACCTAACATACACTTGTTTCTTTTTCTTTATCAAGCTCTTGACATCCAGGGTTCACTGGACTTGCTCCCTCTGCCATTCACTAGAGGAGCATGCTGGCTGTGAGCTCTCACTGGACTACTTTTAAAAGACTGCCACTTTCCAAATGTAGACTTACTTGCAAGTAGCTGCTCCCAGTCTATGTTTGCTAGATCCTACCTAATGATATTTAAATTTGTCTTCCCCTAATTTAGTTACAACCTCTGCACTGTTCTTATCTCTTTCCATAATGAATTTGAAACTTAGATTAACGGTCATTATCCCAAAACATTTGCCCAATGATAATTCAACGGCATGCCTGGCATCATTCCCTAGGATTAGGTCTTGCACTGCCCCATGTCTAGTGGGATTATCTATGCACTGGCACAAAAAGGTCTCTTGGATGAGCTTTAAAAATTCCATCATGTCTAATTCTTGTATACTGAGGCTGTCCCAATTAATGTTAACATGTTGAAATCCCCTCCTACTATAACCCCATTTGTCTCACGCCTCACTGTGATTTGTCTACCTACTTGCTCCTGTATCTCCCTCTGATGGTAGTACAATCCTAGCAGTGATTGGCCCCTTTTTATTTCCAGTCTACCTAGATGGCCTCATTTGAATAACCTTCTGAGACATCCTCCCTCATTACTGCAGTGATGGTTTTCTTTCTAAACACTGCAATGCTGCTACCTCTCCTACACTACTGCTATCATGTCTGAAATTTCTACACCCTGGAATGTTGAGCTGCCTTTCCTACCCTTCCTTTAACCATGTCTCAAAGATTGCAACAAATCATTTTCCCATTTGTGATTAAACCTGTAAATTCACCCACCTCACCAGTTAGCCCCTCTCATTAAAATAGATACAATTTAGCTTTCTAGTCCTTCTTGTCTTATCATGCCTATGTCTTTTACTGCCTGCTAGTCTGTCCTAGAATTCCTTCTATATCCAATTGTTCCCAACTTTACGTCTACAATGTCCCATTGCTCTATTTGTGTTCTATCAGCTGCATACTGTGTTATTGCTACCTATGAAGTATGATCAGGTTTTGTTAAGTTGAAGAAATAAATGATCATTATATGGAAGAATATATCATACACTCAAAGAATGTGTGAATTAATAATGATATCTAGTTTGGGTTCCCTGGATCAGAACTAGCATTTAAGTTATTGAATTGTGCTCAAGTGAGTCCTATGAGCAAGCTACTAGCTCTAACTGTATTGGGCTTTGGAGAAGGAAACTTGAAGGGATTAGATGTCTACTATTTTGGAAAAGATTCCTGAGAAAGTTGTCATTTCGTAGAACAAATGGGATATTCAAAGGTGACACAAAGGATAGAGAACTTGGTGATTACCAGAATTCAAACTGATGTAGATGTTGGACACAAGTATTGGCATAGTGGAAAGATTAAAGATAGAACTAGGATAAAAGTGCGTTTAACAGATTATGGCGCAAGATAGAATTGGAGCAGAAATAAAGGCTTAATTAATCCCAGGGATGTACAAACCCAAGCAGTTAATGGGAGCTTCAAATATGACTTAAAGAATCATTACCTGGCAAACTGCCCAAAGTTGAAGGGAGGATAGTCTAAATGACACACAATGAAGAAAATTCTGAGGAAGAGGATGAAGATAATCATGAATCTGAACAAACGATAATGGTTGTTTAACACCGATATAAACATGTTGAAGTGGGCAGAAAAAGACTTCTGGAAATTTACAAGGGCTTTATTGATCATAGATCATAGAATCCCTACAGTGTGGAAACAGGCCCTTTGGCCCAACAAGTCCGCACTGACCCTTGAACCATCCCACCCGGACCCCTCCCCTATAACCCACACACCCCTGACACTATGGGCAATTTAGCATGGCCAGTCCACCTAGCCTGCACATCTTTGGACTGTGGAAGGAAACCGCAGCACCCAGAGGAAGCCCATGCAGACACGGAGAATGTGAATACTTCACACAAACAATTGCCCGAGGCTGGAATCGAACCTGGGTCCCTGGCGCTGTGAGGCTGCAGTGCTAATAACTGAGCCACTGTAATCAAAACATCAGTTCCCACCTTTCCCTCTGGGACCATTTCCTTGACCAGACAGCAACCTCCTCTTCTCCCATAGAAGACCCTGACTCTTCTTTAAATAACCTCAATCACCAAATCACCCAATTAACAAGTAACAAATACTCCCCCCCCCCCCCCCCCATGGTTAGAAGACCGCTGCCCTTTTTTTTAAAACAAATCCGCCACCAAGTGACCCATTTGACTAATTTAAAAAAAATTAGAACAAATTTACAAGTACTGCCTGCCAGGGATAGTGCAACCATAACAGAAAGATTTCTGACAAGATGGCAGCAAAGTTGCTCCAGCCAGAGATCCTCTGCTCCACCTGTGTTTTTTTAAATCATTTTTTTCCCCTCTCTTCATTTCTTTCCCCCTTCTGTGTTAGGGGAATGGAGGAGCTGGCGAACTCCAGAGGCTAATCCTAAAGCAGTGGCTGGCGTCTGGAAGCAGTCCAGAGCAGCAGTCGATGGGGTGGAGGCACATCTGGAGGAGCGGCCAACACAGGGGTAACAGTGCTGGAGAAGCGGTCCTGGGTGGAGGCTGGCGCGAGGGAATTGGTCCTGGAATTTACCTTGGAGCAGCTGAAAGCCATTATATAGTGGACTGGAGGCTTGGAGCGGATAGGGGACAGTTGTTGGATCGGGGGATTTGGTGCGGGTGTTTAGAACATGTGGGGAAGCCCCTTAGCTGCTGCAATGTAATGGCTATTTGGAATTTTTTTTTAAGCTGACTTGTAATGCCAATCCTTTGACTAGTAGTTATTTCTAACTTATCTCTTAAACACTATGAAGTAATGCATCTAGTCTTCTTTTTATTCCACTTGTAGCTAAGATGGACCCATAAGAGGCGACATTGTAAAACTTTTCACTGTACCCCTGCCCTTTTGTACTGGAGTACACATGACAAGAAGAAAAGGTAGGAAAAGTGGGAGGGGCTAAATCAGAATGGGGCTGGAGGGGGAGATAACTCCAAAGGAAAATCCATCGCCAAGCCTCCCAATTATCCAATGAAAAACAAGTGACAATCAACCGACATGCCACTAGGGGCAGTGCAAAAATAAGGAAGGCTAGGTTAGGGAAGTGGTGAGGGGTTAAATCAAACTGAGAGAAAATGAACTCCAGTCCCTGTGTACGTGATATTTCTCATAACATTGCCCTGTCTGCAGTAGAAGGTGCTACAATTCCGCTTTCATCAAGGTTGAAGTCTTGAAAAAAATTTGGAGAGCGCTGAGACATTGTATACGAATGTGACTTAATTTATTTCAACAAATTTGATGTATTATTAAGAAAGAGAATGATTGATTACGAATAGAAAGTCTCTGGTAGGATAATGGATTATGTTGGTAAGGCAGTGCTTATCAAATTTATCATTCCACCTGATTAATTGGAATTGACTACAAAATTTCAGACACTCAGCAGCCTGTTAGAAGTAAGTGAGGTACTGTGGTGGCAGTCTTCCACCTTTTAAGGCTATGCTTTGTGCTGTCATGGAAATGTAATCCAGTGGGCTCTGGAGCCTATCTGGCATAACAGTCCCAGCTGTATTTGCTGCAGAGGAGAAGGGGCATGATTTGCGGAAATGTGCTTCTCCTGGCCCTCTTTCCCACCATGTGAGCCTTTCATTTCTGAGTGCCTTTTCCAATACGCTTTGAATAAGTCCAACTCTAGGGGTCAGGCTCAAAGTGATTATGTCCCAATTGTCACTGGGAATGTCCATCTTAATATCCTGCAAGCAAGTATTGTTGTGCCAGAGGTGTGGACAACTGGGAGATTGTGATCTGGTGTCAGTTCATGTACAGAATCTCTTTGGATATATGTCAGTCATTTGTCTGATGAACGTAGCAAGCCAGTGCAGACATTGGTGGCTTAGCAATGAGTATGTGATGATGGAAAAAGCAAGCTTTAGGACCTCTGAATTGGCAACATTTGAGCTCTCTGCACTCCTAATGCCATGTGTTTTGTGATTAAACCCCAAGGAGGGGTACAAAATAGACTAAGGTTTGAATTGCATTAATCATAGTGATCTTAAATATTGAGTGGAGTAGATCTGGAATAACTTTAATTCAGCAATCCTATTTAGAGTCTGTAATTCCCAACTTGGTTTATTTAGTAAATTTACAGAAGAAAAGAGAGGCTGAGTGGGAGGGTGACAAAAATACAGATAAGATGCTGTGACAATTCTGTGTAGTCCCTGATATTACTTGAATCTCTTGTCAGCTGTGGGCTGTAATGTCACCTGTTTATCTCCTTTTTTTAAGTCTGCCCTCTCTTCACCTTGCCCCTCACCAGCAGTTCCCTTTCCTCCTCTCTTGATATGCCTTCCCACAGTTTAGCACCTTTTCAGTACTTCCCCAGCCCCCACCTCCACTAAATATCAGGGCTTCTCAGTCCTATTGCAGAGATTAGCAATAGACCTAGGTGGATAGGAAAAACCAGCAAAATGGCACAAGGTTTCACATTGCTATTTCTAGTAACAAAAATAAAGTTGCTGGAAAAGCATATCAGG
Organism: Stegostoma tigrinum; assembly: GCF_030684315.1. NCBI lineage: Eukaryota > Metazoa > Chordata > Chondrichthyes > Orectolobiformes > Stegostomatidae > Stegostoma > Stegostoma tigrinum. The sequence goes on along the minus strand of NC_081357.1, from coordinate 79,712,043 downwards.
TCTCGCAGCACCTGTGAAGGAGAAAACAGAGTTAACATTTCGGATCCGGTGACCCTTCCTTAGAGATAATGGGAACTGCAGATGCTGGAGATTCCAAGATAATAAAATGTGAGGCTGGATGAACACAGCAGGCCAAGCAGCATCTCAGGAGCACAAAAGCTGACGTTTCGGGCCTAGACCCTTCATCAGAGAGGGGGATGGGGGGAGGGAACTGGAATAAATAGGGAGAGAGGGGGAGGCGGACCGAAGATGGAGAGTAAAGAAGATAGGTGGAGAAGGTGTGGGTGGGGAGGTAGGGAGGGGATAGGTCAGTCCAGGGAAGACGGACAGGTCAAGGAGGTGGGATGAGGTTAGTAGGTAGCTGGGGGTGCGGCTTGGGGTGGGAGGAAGGGATGGGTGAGAGGAAGAACCGGTTAGGGAGGCAGAGACAGGTTGGACTGGTTTTGGGATGCAGTGGGTGGGGGGGAAGAGCTGGGCTGGTTGTGTGGTGCAGTGGGGGGAGGGGATGAACTGGGCTGGTTTAGGGATGCAGTGGGGGAAGGGGAGATTTTGAAACTGGTGAAGTCCACATTGATACCATATGGCTGCAGGGTTCCCAGGCGGAATATGAGTTGCTGTTCCTGCAACCTTCGGGTGGCATCATTGTGGCAGTGCAGGAGGCCCATGATGGACATGTCATCAAGAGAATGGGAGGGGGAGTGGAAATGGTTTGCGACTGGGAGGTGCAGTTGTTTATTGCGAACTGAGCGGAGGTGTTCTGCAAAGCGGTCCCCAAGCCTCCGCTTGGTTTCCCCAATGTAGAGAAAGCCGCACCGGGTACAGTGGATGCAGTATACCACATTGGCAGATGTGCAGGAGAACCTCTGCTTAATGTGGAATGTCATCTTGGGGCCTGGGATGGGGGTGAGGGAGGAGGTGTGGGGACAAGTGTAGCATTTCCTGCGGTTGCAGGGGAAGGTGCCGGGTGTGGTGGGGTTGGAGGGCAGTGTGGAGCGAACAAGGGAGTCACGGAGAGAGTGGTCTCTCCGGAAAGCAGACAGGGGTGGGGATGGAAAAATGTCTTGGGTAGTGGGGTCGGATTGTAAATGGCGGAAGTGTCGGAGGATAATGCGTTGTATCCGGAGGTTGGTAGGGTGGTGTGTGAGAACGAGGGGGATCCTCTTGGGGCGGTTGTGGCGGGGGCGGGGTGTGAGGGATGTGTCGCGGGAAATGCGGGAGACGCGGTCAAGGGCGTTCTCAATCACCGTGGGGGGGAAGTTGCGGTCCTTAAAGAACTTGGACATCTGGGATGTGCGGGAGTGGAATGTCTTATCGTGGGAGCAGATGCGGCGGAGGCGGAGGAATTGGGAATAGGGGATGGAATTTTTGCAGGAGGGTGGGTGGGAGGAGGTGTATTCTAGGTAGCTGTGGGAGTCGGTGGGCTTGAAATGGACATCAGTTACAAGCTGGTTGCCTGAGATGGAGACTGAGAGGTCCAGGAAGGTGAGGGATGTGCTGGAGATGGCCCAGGTGAACTGAAGGTTGGGGTGGAAGGTGTTGGTGAAGTGGATGAACTGTTGGAGCTCCTCTGGGGAGCAAGAGGCGGCGCCGATACACTCATCAATGTACCGGAGGAAGAGGTGGGGTTTGGGGCCTGTGTAGGTGCGGAAGATGGACTGTTCCACGTAACCTACAAAGAGGCAGGCATAGCTGGGGCCCATGCGGGTGCCCATGGCCACCCCCTTAGTCTGTAGGAAGTGGGAGGAGTCAAAAGAGAAGTTGTTGAGTGTGAGGACGAGTTCCGCTAGGCGGATGAGAGTGTCGGTGGAGGGGGTCTGGTCGGCCCTGCGGGACAGGAAGAAGCGGAGAGGAAGGGTCTTTGGACCCAAAACGTTAACTCTGTTTTCACCTTCACAGATGCTGCTAGATCTGCTGAGCTTTTCCAGCAACTTTGTTTTTGTTCCTGATTTACAGCATTCCAGTTCCTTCAGTTTTCATTTAGTGCTATTTCTCATGTTGGTGATTCTGAAGAGTTAGGGTGAAGATTAATGAGGAGGAACCTATGTTGGGAGAGATGTTGGCTTTAAGATCTGCAAACAATTTTACATATGCTTGTAAGGTGTATAATAATTAACATGATGAAGAGTTTTAAGTATTGTCCAAAGATTTGATATTCATCGAGAGTGGCTAAGTGAACGCTCATCAGATTGGTCAGTACTTTTATGATTATTAATAATAACATCTATACTTCCAAACATCTCAGATATCTTGTAACTTGCTACAATTGTTAACTAGTCCAAACATTCATTTCTGTTTAATACTCAAACTATAACCTTCAATAGCAATGGTGCTGGAGGTCTGTGACCAGCAGTGTTCCACTGGGATTGGATCTGGGTCCACTTTTGTTTGTCATTTATATCAATGATTTGGATGAGAATATAGGATGCATTATTAGTAAGTTTGTGACGACATCACAATTGTTGGTATAGTGGACAATGAAGAAAGTTATCGGAGATTGCAAAGAGATCTTGATCAACTAGGTCTATAGCTAAAGAGTGGCAAATGGAGTTCAATTTGGATAAATGAGAGGTATTGCATTTTGGCACTACAAACAAGGACAGGACTTATGCATTTAATGGTAGTGCCCTGGGTAGCATTGTAGAACAGAGATACCATAGGGGTTCAGGTACATAATTCTTTGAAATTTGCATTGCAGGTGGCTATGAAGGTGTTAAGAATGCTTGTGTCCATTGCTCAGACCTTTGAATATAGGAGTTTGGCCATCATGTTAAGGTTGTACAGAATATTGGTGAGGCCTCTTTTGGACTACTGTTTGCAGTTCAGGCCACCCAGTTATAGGAAGGATATTATTAAACTGGAGAAGGTTCAGGAAAGATTTGCTAGAATGTTGCTAGGAGTAAAGGTTTTGAGTTCTAAAAATAGGCTGGATAGGCTGGGACTTTTTTCACTGGATCGTTCGGAGGTTGACCTTACAGAGGTTTGTAAAATCATGAAGTGTGTAGATAAGGTGAATAGCAAGAGTTTTCTCCCTAGTGTGGGAGATTTCAAAACTAGGAGGTATACTTTTAAAGTGAGAGGAGAATGTTTTAAAAAGGACATGAAGAGTGATCTTTTTACACAGGGAGTGGCTAGTATGTGGAATGAACTGCCAGGGGAAGTGGTGGATACAAGTACAGTTACAACATTTAAAAGACACTTGGATAAGTTCATGAGTAGAAGATGTTTGGAGGGGTACAGGCTAAAGGCAGGCAAGTGGACGTGGTTTAGTTTGAGAACATGATCGGTGTGTACTAGTTGGACCGAAGAGTCGGTTTCCATGGTGTGTGACTTTATGCTTTGGAGCACAAATAAAATTGATATAATTACATCAATCTTTATGCCATACAAATTTGTACTAGCCTTTTTTTTAGTAAATTGTGGCCATGACTACGAGCTCTAAATACTTGCGTGTCAAAATGCGGACGAGGTCAGAGCAGCAATATTAAACAGTAAATGTACATTGAGTTCAGGAGAAGGGCACCACTGTAATATAAGTAAACATAAATGACATGTATTGCAAGTGTAATAGGTTGGAAAATGCAAAGAACATTATGTCTTTCTTCGTGGAAATGATTTGTTTCACCTTTAACCAGACTTGCACATTCCACAATTGAGTCTTCAAAGCCTCCATTGCTGTTTGAAACTGTATGATAGCTGCTAAATTACTGAGTCTCTGCTACTGGAATAATTGACTAATTAACTGATTCTTGCGGCTGCAATCTTGTGGGCACATGGATCCAAGGGATGTGTTACTTTCTTCTACCTACTTTTTTTTAACTCATTCATATTATTGTTGGATTTGTGCTACTTCCAGGGCAGTTAACCATAGTGGCCCCTCAGTCACCTTTATAGTAGAGTTAAAGATTGGATGTTACAGCCATGTCTTTAAATGCATATCAAACCATGTTAGACTATCTAACTCCACTATGCCCAAGATAATCTCCGAGAGAACATGCAACACTGTCATTGCTGAGCCAGTCAGTTGTGTATGATTTGAATTCCATTTAGATATTTAAAGTTAGATGGTCAGTTTAATGGAAATATTTTTCTCCAACAGGCACAGTTCCAAGGTAGCAAAGGACAGTCTGTTGGGAAATCTCCACTATAATTTTGCAGTTGCAGCGAGGGACTGTTGGAGCTGCAGCAGATGCAGTGTCAGCTGCTGCTACAATTTATGCTGTATTTTTCAAACTACTGACTTAGTTCCCAAAGTTTTACACAACTAATTTTGTGATTAATGCAGTTGGTAGCTATTTTTCCAACTTAACCAAGTTGAGGTAGTTGACAGAGAGTTTTTAAATCTAATTGTCGAACCCTTTTTCTGGATTGACCATACACAAGGTGGCTTATTTATTAATTCATTGCTGGTTAGAAGTGTATTAATAATGGGGATTAAAACTGAATTCTCATCTGATTTATATCATCAGATTTTGCTTTATTAAATTTCTGTCCAATGCGTTAGAAGGTTTTATTTTCTTAAAGGTGCCTTACAAGTACAGGTTATTGTTAACGTAGAGGAAAATGAACTGTAAATCACAAATACTCCAACTATTATGTAGTTGTACCATTCTTGAGTTCCAGTGATGTCAGCAGTTAATAATATTACATCTTAATTTAGAATACACCATTCTATGGTATCACATTAATCTGAATAGTATAGTATTGCTTTATTTTGCAGGAATGAGGACAAATGCACTTTTTTGTTGGCAGAGGATAATTGACTTCTTTTCAACAGATCAGTACCAAGATTTTGTTTCCTGTTATCTTTTAGCTGCTGTTTCCCCTTTTTAAATTAACCTGTTTATCTGCTGTATTGCAGAATAGGAATTTGGGAGTAGAACTTCTTTCTTCCATAATAATGTTACCAAAAGGTCACCTTTCCTTGAATGGAACCAGATGCAAAAGGTAGCTATCATCCATTTACCATCTTGTTTTATCTTTTGTAACTTTTCCTCTTTTTCCTCTTCTGTGAGCAACTAATTTTATAACCAGATCATACCAAAAAGGAAGGGCTGACACATTGCAGTAAAATAGATTTTTTTTCCAGTGGCATACTGCTCTGATGTCATTAAAAGACTCAGTAGGACATTACAGCGTTTAATGCAGTATTTTGCCTTCCTACATACAATGCTACATATAAACAACAATTTAAAGTGAGGAAATGATAATAAAGAGCAGATCACGTGCATCATAATAAAATGTGAGTTGCATGATGCATGTTTTTCACCACATTTTCATTAGCCCCAAAATATATGCACCCTGTAAGCTTCTGATTCGAATGATGTACAGTTTATGTTCATCACCAGTTTTCAGAAAATTACCTGCTCTTGAGGAAACTTATTAAATTTTAATCTATAATCTAGTCATTGAGTCAGATGGCTATACTTAAGAGCAATCAGCTGTAGATATTAAGATTACTCATAATTGGCCCTGTCAGGTCACGTAACTGAAAACGAGTTTATTATCCTGCACCTATCAATATGTTTTTAAGATTTTTGCAATATTAATTTTTGCAATAACTGAAGAGCAGTTCAGATGCTTCATGGTTGAGTTTTTAAATTTAAAGAATTGGGGGCTGTGGTTTGCAGTATAATTTTCATCTTTGATTATGATTCTTAATCTTTTCTAAAAGGGATAAAGAAGATTTGGTCTAATGTACTTTAGTTGCGCATGTTGATGAAGCTCAGTAGAAACCAGCTTCCTCACTCAGACACGGTAGCGCCTCCTTCCAACCCTCCTCCTCTAACCTAATTAAGAGTCCACAGACTCACAGCAAAAAACAAGGGTTGAGGGAAGTGCCTGGTGAGTAAAGTGCGAGTTTTCGGCATAGAGGCACAGTGAGGAGATTACGCCACTGTTGAAGGGGGTGAAGACATGACTGCCAAGCTGACTCAGTGTGCTGCATGCATGATGTGGGAGTCAGGGGACACTGATGATATTTCTGACTCCTATAGCTGTGGTAAGTGTGTACACATTCAGCTTCTGAAGGAGGTTGTTGCAGCCCTGTAGAAAGAACTAGATGACCTCAGGTTTATCTGAGAGAATGAGAATTTTCTGGACAGGACCTTCAGTGCTGTCATTACACCGAGGATACGTGAAGAGAGAAGGGGAATGTCGATGACGAAGGAAGACATGAATGAAGTACAAGAGACCCCAGGGGAAGCACCTATTGTAAACAGGCTGACTGTCTTGGAAACTGTCGAGACAGACGACACTGCCAGTCCAAGAGGTGGACAGGTCTGCGAGTCAAAAATTGGAGTCGAGGCAGAGCCGAGAAGTCAGACATCACGGAGAGCTGTGGTAATAGGGGACTCCATAGTGAGAAGGACTGATGGGTTTCTGCGGCAACAGGCGAGATTTGAGGATGGTGTGTTGCCTTCCTGGTGCCAGGATCCAGAACGTCACTGATAGAGTGCAGAGAATCCTCAAGGGTGAAGGTGAAGAGCCAGAGGTGGTGGTGCATGTCGGCACTAATGATGTCGGGAAGAAAGGGAGGGGCATTCTACAGTGGGACTTCAGGGAACTCAGAAGAAGGCTGAAAAGCAGGACTTCCAGGGTGGTTATCTCTGGTTTGCTTCCAGTTCCTCGGGCTGGAGAGGGCAGGAACAGAGAGATAATGGACTTGAACGTGTGGCTGAGGGACTGGTGCCGAAAGCAAGGATTTAAATTCTTGGATCACTGGGGTATGTTTTGGGGTGAGAATAAATTGTACAAGAGGGTCGGTTTTCATCTTAATAGGTGGGGGACCAGCATTCTGGCAGACAGGTTTGCCACTGCAACACAGGTGTGTTTAAACTAAGTAATGGTGGGGAGGGGCCAAACTGGAAATTTAAGAATCAAGTTAATGGGAAAGTGAGAACGAGAGAAGTTAAGAAGGACAACAGAATCAACAGAGCAGAAAACTCAAGAAGGGATCATACAGTAGAGCCAAGTGAAATAGGGATTGATAGGAAGGGTGAGGGGAGAAACAAATTAAAAAGTATTATATATGAATGCACGAAGCATAAGAAATAAGGTGGATGAGCTTGAGGCTCAGTTGGAAGTTGGCAAGTATGATGTTGTGGGGATAACTGAGATGTGGCTTCAAGAGGACAGGGCCTGGGAAATGATTATTCAAGGCTATACGTGCTATCGAAAGGACAGACTGGTGGGCAGAGGGGGTGGGGTAGCCCTGTTGGTGAGGAATGATATTCAGTCCCTTGCGAGGGGGGACCTGGAATCAGGAGATGTAGAGTCAGTATGGATAGAGCTGAGAAATTCTAAGGGTAGAAAGACCCTAATGGGAGTTATCTACAGGCCCCCAAACAGTAGTCTGGATGTTGGGTGTAAGTTGAATCAGGAGTTGAAATTGGCATGTCGCAAAGGTATTACTACTGTTGTTATGGGAGATTTCAACATGCAGGTAGACTGGGAGAATCAGGATGGTACTGGACCCCAAGAAAGGGAGTTTGTGGAGTGCCTCTGAGATGGATTCTTAGAACAGTGTGTACTGGAGCCTACCAGGGAGAAGGCAATTCTGGATCTGGTGTTGTGCAACGAACCGGATTTGATCAGGGACCTCCAAGTAAAGGAGCCATTAAGAGGTAGTGACCATAATATGATAAGTTTTAATCTGCAATTTGAGAGGGAGAAGGGAGAATCGGAAGCGTCAGTACTGCAGTTGAACAGAGGGAGATATGGAGCTATGAGGGAGGAGCTGGTCAAAGTTCAATGGTACAATACCTTAGCAGGGATGGCAGTGAAACAACAATGGCAGGTATTTCTGGATATAATGCAGAAGGTGCAGGATCAGTTCATTTCCAAAGAGGAAGAAAGATCCTAAGGGGAGGCAGGGGCGACCGTGGCTGACGAGGGAAGTTAAGGACTGTATGAAGATAAAAAAGAAGTATAACATAGCAAAAATGAGTGGGAAGCCAGAGGACTGGGAAGCTTTTAAAGAGCAACAAGCGGATAACTAAAAAGACAATACACAGAAAAAATGAGATGCGAAGGAAAACTGGCCAAAAATATAAAGGAGGATAGTAAAAGCTTTTTTAGGTATGTGAAAAGAAAAAAAAATGGTTAAGACCAAAATTGGGCCCTTGAAGTCAGAAGCGGGTGAATTTATTATGGGGAACAAGGAGATGGCAGAATAGTTGAATGTGGACTTTAGATCTGTCTTCACGAGGGAAGACACAAGCAATCTGCCAGATGCAATAGTGGCTGAAGGACCTAGGGTAATGGACGAACTGAAGGGTATTTATATTAGGCAGAAAATGGTGTTAGATAGACTGTTAGGTCTGAAGGCTGATAAGTCCCTGGGACCTGATGGCTTGCATCCCAGGGTACTTAAGGAGGTGGCTCTAGAAATTTTGGGCGCATTGGTAATAATTTTCCAAGGTTCTTTCCGTTCAGGATCAGTTCCTGCGGATTGGAGGGTGGTAAATGTTGTCCCACTTTTCAAGAAAGGAGGGAGAGGGAAAACAGGAAATTATAGACTGGTTAGCCTGACGTCAGTGGTGGGAAAGATGCTGGAGTCAATTATAAAAGATGAAATTACGACTCATTTGGATAGCAGTAACAGAATAGGTCAGAGTCAGCATGGATTTACGAAGGGGAAATCGTGCTTGACTAATCTTCTGGAATTTTTTGAGGATGTATCTATGAAGATGGATAAGGGAGAACCAGTGGATGTAGTGTACCTGGACTTTCAGAAAGCCTTAGATAAAGTCCCGCATAGGAGATTGGTGAACAAAATTAGTGCACATAGTATTGGGGGCAAAATACTGAGTTGGATTGAAAATTGTCTGGCTGACAGGAAGCAAAGAGTAGTGATAAATGGAATGGCATTGGAATGGCAGGCAGTGACCAGTGGGGTACCACAAGGTTCGTTGCTGGGACTGCAGCTGTTTATGATATATATTAATGATATAGACAAAGGCATTAAAAGTAATATTAGCAAATTTGCTGATGACGCAAAGTTGGGTGGCAGCGTGAAATGTGAGGAGGATGTTTTGAAAATACAGGGTGACTTGGACAGGCTAGGTGAGTGGACGGATGCATGGCAGATGCAGTTTAACGTGGATAAATATGCGATTATACACTTTGGTGGCAAGAACAAGAAGGCAGATTACTATCTAAACGGAGTTAGGTAAAGGGGAAGCACAACGAGATCGAGGTGTTCTTGTACATCAGTCAATGAAAGCAAGCATGCAGATATAGCAGGCAATGAAGAAAGCTAATAGCATGCTGGCCTTCATAACAAGACAAATTGAGTATCGGAGCAAAGAGGCCCTTCTGCAGCTGTACAGGACTCTGGTGAGACCGCACCTGGAGTATTGTGTGCAGTTTTGGTCTCCAAATTTGAGGAAGGACATTCTTGCTATTGAGGGAGTGCAGCGTAGGTTCACTAGGTCAATTCCTGGAATGGCGGGACTATCATATGTTGAAAGATTGGAGCGACTGGGCTTGTATACAATTGAGTTTAGAAGGATGAGAGGGGATCTGATTGAGGCATATAAGATTATTAAGGGATTGGACACTGGAGGCAGGAAGTATGTTTCCGCTGATGGGTGAGTCCAGAACCAGAGGACACAGTTTAAAAATAAGGGGTAGGCCATTTAGAACAGAGTTGAGGAAAAGCTTCTTTACCCAGAGAGTGGTGGATATGTAGAATGCTCTGCCCCAGAAGGCAGTGGAGGCCAAGTCTCTGGATACTTTCAAGAAAGAGATGGATAGAGCTCTTAAAGATAGTAGAATCAAGGGTTATGGGGATAAGGCAGGAACAGGACACTGATTGTGGATGATCAGCCATGATCATAATGAATGGTGGTGCTGGCTCAAAGGACCGAATGGCCTACTCCAGCACCTATTGTCTATTGTCTGTTGTCTAATTAATTAATAGTTACTATAATGAGATTTTAATGAACAGAGTTCATGTTGGTGAGGGTAGAAAAACTCAACACTCCCAGAAATTAAGCAATTTGAAGACATGATAGTATAATTTTATTATTTAAAATATGTACAAACCTGTAAATAAAAGATGTACTGGGGTATGTTAAGTACCCCACATATAAAATCTTGATATGGTTGTATTTTTAACAAGCAGGAGCCTATAGGAAATCTAAGCATTTATGATAGATTTAAACATATATTTGCTCCATTTTCATAGTTTTTTTTAGAAGATCAGGCATGTTTATATCACAATCAGATTTTAATTTTGAGGATTCATAGTAACATCTTGTATCTTATTCAACTAAGCATAATTAAATTTTCCAAATTCTACAGCTTTCATTGTTTTCATTCCTTTTCCTTATGTTATTCAAGAGACTTCATTAAGTTTTCAGAAAGCACATATTTTTTTTGATTTGCCCAAATATGCGAAATCATCATCTGCTTATTGCAAAACTAGTGAGAGGCGATTTTAAAACAAATCCAATATTAAATTTGCTGAACCTGAGGAAGACCAATGTGTGCAGCATTGCTGGAGTGTTTCGACAATGACAAAATGGAAACAATAATCTCCTCCCCCACTACATTTCCTCTTATTGGTTCTTTTGAATCTGCAGCCTCCTGAATTGGATGATCTTCTTTGATCCAATGCGGAGACTACAGGAGTCATTTCAAAACATATTCTGGCCTGATTATATTTAATCTTCAGTATTAAAATCTTCAAATTAAAATGTCTTACAAACGATAACCATAGTTAGAAAGCTGTAGTGTATGTGTGATACATTTGTCACCTTGAAGAACATGTAAAATCCCTTTGTATTAGTTTCATTGGCTGTATCATGTTGTTGCTAATGATTTGCTCATTTTTACTGTTCAAATGGCATAGCCACTGTCAGTTTCTGCTTTTCGGGACTAGCAATCACTATTGTTGACACAAGTCTGTTTGTTCATTATGGTCACAACAGCAAATTGATGTATTTGAATTAAATGGAGTTTGAGAAGATTCAGCTGTGCAGCATAAATGGTGTAACTTTTGTGCCAGTTCCTTCATTGTGCTGACATTTGTAGGGATTGAAATAATAATGCTATTTTACTGATGTAGATTCATATTTAACTCCTTTATTACCAAGGAAATAAACTACCCTAACAACTGTTTTCATGTGTTGCCAAAATCACTGCAATGAAACTCCTCCAGAGTAATATTCCAGGACTAGTACAAAACCAAAATATCGCAAATACTGGAAATGAGGAATGACTCTTTATCCTGATTAATTTCAACCAGAAATGTGGGACATTTATAGACTGGAGAGTTGGGCAGATAAATGGCAGACGGCGTTCAATCTGGGCAAATGCGAGGTGATGCATTTTGGAAGATCAAATTCAAGGGCGAACTATACAGTAAATGGAAAAGTCCTAGGAAAAATTGATGAACGGAGAGATCTGTGTGTTCAGGTCCATTGATCCCTGTTGGTGACAACGCAGGTCAGTAGGGTGGTCAAAAAGGGATATGGCATGCTTTCCTTCATTGGGCGGTGTATTGAGTACAAGAGTTGGCAGGTCATGTTGCAGTTGTATAGGACTTTGGTTCGGCCACATTTGGAGTACTGTGTGTAGTTCTGGTTCCCACATTACCAAAAGGATGTGGATGCTTTGGAGAGGGTGCAGAGGAGGTTCACCAGGATGTTGCCTGGTATGGAGGGTGCAAGCTATGAAGAGAGATTGAGTAGATTAGGATTATTTTCATTAGAAAGACAGAGATTGAGGGGAGACCTGATTGAGGTCTACAAAATCATGAGGGGTATAGACAGGGTGGATAGCAAGAAGCTTTTTCCCAGAGTGGGGGACTCAATTACTAGGGGTCATGAGTTCAAAGTGAGAGGAGGAAAGTTTAAGGGAGATATGCGTGGAAAGTTCTTTACAGAGAGGGTGGTGGGTGCCTGGAATGTGTTGCCAGCGGAGGTGGTAGACGCAGACACGTTAGCGTCTTTTAAGATATATTTGGACAGGTACATGGGTGGGCAGGGAGCAAATGGACACAGGCCGTTAGAAAATATATGACAGGTTAGACAGAGGATCTTGATCGGCGCAGGCTTGGAGGGCCGAAGGGCCTGTTCCTGTGCTGTAGGTTTCTTTGCTTCTTTGTTTCTGCAAAATCTTGTAGCCCTAGATTGCGGTTGGTTTTCTCTGATTTAATCTCTCACTATATTGCACATTTTCACTCCCCATAGTCCCTTGTTATACTGTGAGTGGGAAAGATGTTCCTAAACACATTATACCTAAACATTTCTAGAATTCACTTTATAAATTCTTTAATCTTAGTACACTTGTGTGTTTGTGTACTCGTGTGCTTTATACACTGAGACATATTGTAATTGTCATGTTCTATATAAGAATGGGATAGGCCTATTCATTATGAATGGGTTAAATTTTTTTATTACGGTCCCTCACCAAAACAAGTTTGGAAGTGTACTGATTTAATTTCCAAATAATCAAAGCATCATAGAGTAGTTAACAGCTCAGAATGTGGATGTTAGTCACACTCCCTGTACTTCGTGTATAGTTCCTCATTTTTATTTCTCTTATCAGTTCCCTTGTGCCATGATTGACTCTACCTCCACCTTTCTCTCAGGCAGTCGATTTCAGAGGTTAACCACTTGCTGCATAAATGAATAAATTCATGCATTGGTGTTCTGTGGTCTTGAATCTTATTTCGCTACAAACAATTTCTCCATAACCACTCTGATAAGACCCCAGACAAGGTCTATTAAATCTCTTCTCCTGTTAAATTTTCCTGGATGGTGAATGGTATAATTTAGCGCAATAACTGAAACCCCTGATCACTAGAAGCATTCTACCAGGGCTTGCAAATGCGTTCCCATCCTCTATGAAAGGTGATCATTAGATTTGGATACATCAGCTGAGGTCGAACTGTTGTTAAGCTTCAGAATAATTTCCTTGCTTTTGTAGATATTTTCTAATAAACTTGCACAGAGATATTATAAAAATTAGGTGGCGGGGGTGGGGAGTGTGGGTGGGGGCTGGAACCCAGGCCTCTTAGTTCAGACATAGGAACAGCACCATAGCACCACAAGCACGCCCAAACTATTAGGAGGGTTGGTGTGGATTTAATGGGCTGAATGGCCTGCTCCCACACTGTAGGCATTCTTTGATTCTATGACAAATATCCTGGCTGTCTGTAATCTTGAGGAATTTATGTTCCCCATTCTTAAATGTCATGCAAGTCTGTAGCCCCTCTTTTCATATTTGGAATGCTGTTCCTTGATGCTTGGTTGTGCTTCAGCCCCGTGCATCTGATCTTCAGTCACTTGGTGTAGAATGGACCAGGCAAATCAGCAAATGTCCTTATGGTTTGCTTTAGGTCTGGCAAAGGCACTGGCCTTTTGAGGGGCTCATTAAACACAACTTCCTGCCTCCCTCTGGTGGTTACCATCATTGCTGGATTTGCTTGGGGACCGAGCAAATCGTGAACTTCAACATGTTTGGGCATCAGTGTAGCTGGAGTCAGTCCTAGGAATGACATTATTTTTGGAAGCTTCCTTTGAAGGATTTTTTGTTACTCTTTAAAAGCTAATGCTCTTAGTTAATCATTTAATTAGTTCTTTTCTTCATTGCATACAAAAAGAGTATATCCCTAACAATGCAAGGGACCATCTTCTAGGAGTATGGATGCCTAGGAACTCCATGACCTCCAAGTTCCCCTGCAAGTCACTCACCATCCTGACTTGCAACAATATCACTGTTCCTTCAGTGTCACTGAGTCAAAGTCCTAGAACTGCTTCCCTCACAGCATTGTATACCTACTAATACCAGAGGACTGCCACGATTCAAAAAGGCATCTCCCCAACTCCAGTTAGGGATGGGCAATAATGCTAGCCGAGCAGAATGGAAAAATACAAGACTGAGGTTTAATCTAAGTGTGGAACACTTTTTAGAACAAATATCAGGGATAACTTGACTGACTCTTGGATAAGTATGGATTAGTTAAGGATAACCAATAGGATTTGTTCAAGGTAACTCCCCATATTTTGCTGTTCCTACATCCACTTTAGAATTTGTAGCCTTAATTTATATTGCCTCTTTTCATTCTTTCTATCAAAACTTACTATTTCATAATTCTCTGCATTCAGTTTCATTTGCCTTCACAGGAACATCTAGAGCTCGGGACCAGTTTAAAAATGATGAATCTTCCATTTAAAGTGGAGTTGAGAAGAACATTTTCGTGGAAATGGTCATTAGATTTTGGTATCCTTTTCCGGAGAGAACAGTAGCTGCTGGATTACTGAATAGATTCAGCTAGACCAAAATTTTTGAGTTATTCAGGAGCTGAGCTTTATGGGGAGCAGCAATGAAATGGAGATAAGATCATCCATGATCTTATTACAGAGCAGGTTATTTCATACAGTCATGTATATTGCTCATTTCAAAGGCCAGTCTCTCTTTGAACTCCATCACTGCTGTCACAGTGCAGAACATTTCCAAGTTTTTTCTCAACTCTGAAGTCTGAAATTATGCATAAAAATCTTGGTCATTAATATGTGTCAAGAATATCAGATATATGGGAAACTCCACTGTTTAACATTCACTACGCTCTGTTTCCCATCAATTTGTGTTCATGCTGCCACTGTCCCTTTAAATTTCAGTTCTTCAACTTTATGGCAAGACTGTTATATTACACTTGTCTTTTGGGAGTCCATGTAGAGCACATCAACTGCATTGCAAAAAAAATCAAGTGAGTTAGTAAAACTTGATTTCCTTTAAACAAATACCTGCTGGTCTGTCCTTAATTCTGTGCCTGATAGTTTTTTATTTAAAAGGCTTTACCACCATAATCCATAATCTGGCTCTGTTTAGGGGTCAACATATAGTGGAAGGAGTGGCAATAGAACTAAATTGAATCATGATGTTTTTGGATGTTGCTCGTAAAGAAAACTATAGTGAACCTGTCAGTGATCGAGATGCTGTGGTACTCTGTGCCTGTGAGTACGTCGTTTCTGCTATAATATGTGTTCTGGCAATGTGAATTGGCTATAATGCAACTGATGTGTAGGGGAATACTACTTCTAAAATGTGAACTTGTGTTGGCTATGATGCAATTCCATTGGTGTGCGGAGGAATATGCATTGACATCACATGATCATTTTGCAGGCTTTGCCTTGAGCATGTGCAAAGTCTCTGCACCAGCATCATGTGATCATCGCATTTTCTGTGAGAGGTGCAGTGCTTCATTTTATTTTGCAAATTCTGCCATGTTTCACAAAATGCGAGAACAAGGTGACCAGAATGTTAGCAAGAAGTGTCCTGGTGATTAAATTGGAGGTGGTGTACATAAAAGAAAGACTACAACACTAGAAGAGAAGCTAGATGTTATAAAGTGCTCCGTGCGTAATGACATGATATAGTTCACATAACAGGAATAAAGGAGTCTACCTTACGCACCATTAGAGACTGCTGAAAAGATTGAAGTAGGCTGTATTGCTAGAACAAGCCTGAGTGATAACAAGTCTGTGTAGTCATTGACAAAGGAACTTGAGAAGATGGAGTGGCTTTTAAGTGTGTGGATAGAAGATCAAATGAAAAAGTGATCTGGGACCGTTCTTCTCACCATAAAAGAGAAAGTCTTCTCAATTTATAAAGATCTAACAAAAAAAATCTGAAAATTCTGCAGATGTGCCTGCCTTTAGTGCTAGCAGTGGCTGGTCTGCTGGTTTTAAGAACTGCTACGTTTTTCCCAATGTAAAGTTGTGTGGGGAAGCTGCCAGCGCAGACAAGGAGCATGCAATGGCAGGCTACAACTTAGATCAATTTTTCAGTTTGAATGAGACAGGTTTATATGGGAAGTGAATGCCATCAAGAACCTGAATTTCTATGAATGAAGCACATATTGCAGACTTTAACATGGCAAAGGATCATGTGACTGCTGCTGGGTGCCAATTCCAATTAAGTGGAGACTTAAAGCTTAAATCTATGGTGCCTTGAAGGGTTACCTTAGGTCTACTCTAAGCCTCTACTTTAGGTCAAGCAAAAGAGGTTGGATGATGGGGCAGTTTTTTTCTGACCTTATTGTTGATGTTTTGGAAGATGTTTTTAGAAAGTATTGCAGGAAAAAAAATGCAGTAATAAAAACATTGGATTTCAAGATTCTCCTCATCATGGATAATACGCCAAGCCATCCTCCCACCATTGGTGAGCTTTCTGGAACCATCAAATTGCTATTTCTACCCCCAAACACAACCTCTCTCCTTCAACCCGTGGACCAGGGTGCAATAGCA
Organism: Stegostoma tigrinum; assembly: GCF_030684315.1. Lineage (NCBI taxonomy): Eukaryota > Metazoa > Chordata > Chondrichthyes > Orectolobiformes > Stegostomatidae > Stegostoma > Stegostoma tigrinum. The sequence continues at coordinate 79,695,784 of NC_081357.1, read as the reverse complement.
GCCTTTAAAACTTATTATTTAAGGCTCACATTTAAGAGGCTGATTGTAGTCACTGTGGACAGTTGTTCTTCAATTTTAGATGAGTTTTATAATCAAGAACGCAGTCAACATTAACTTGGAGGCCTGGGGTGATATCAATAAGGACTGCTTGCATGCAATTTGGTGGAAGGTTCTCCCAGATTTTTTTTCTAAGATTTTAAAACCTTTGGTCTGTCGTAGGAGTTCCTGAGAATCAAAGAACGTTGTGTTGATCTTGCAAAACAGGTTGGATTTGAAGAAGTGGAGAGTAAGGATGGTGAAGAGCTGCTTGAGTCCCACTGTGAAGACCTGTCTACAGCAGGTCTACAACAACTTGGTCTCGAGGGAGAAGTGGAAGCAGAAGATGAAATCCAGGATGCAGCTCCATGAGAGCTTTCCACTTCTTTTTTGTCTTCTATTCTGAGGGAAATTGAGAACCAGTTGTAGCTCTTAGAGGACAATGATTACAGTGCAGAACACGGCAGGGTAGCAATCCGTGAAATAAGATCTTATTTGGCACCCTTTGAACAAGTCCTTCATGAAAGAAGAAAAAGGACAAAGCAACAAAAACTATCTCTGAGCAAAAAACTGGATGCCAAGAAACAGTCAGAAGACAATGAACCATTCTGGATTAACTATTTTTTGCCCTAACCTTGCAACCACAACTGCACTAGAAGGTGATGTTGAAGATGACGACCCTCAGACCCTGCATTAACAACAGCGCAATCTCAAAACATCCTTCCCCCATCAACTCATCTTGACATTTTTTCATGGTAAGATGTTAAATTTACTTTTATTTCAGATTAGATAAGAATTAAATATTTATTCAAAGTGTGCTATCCTTTATGTTAGGCTTTTGAGTGATTTTTGATCAATTTTGAGTGTTTATTTTGCTGCCCCTAACCCTGCTTTTCCCCTAGGTTGCGTTATTTCTTTAGCACAATTTTCATTTAATGACGTTGCGCGAGAACGCATAATTGCTTTATAGCAGAACCCCCTGTACTCCTGTGATGTGCCCTCTGTGTGTTGCCTCAGAGGAGATGGAGCAGGCTGCTCCACCCTCTTGCTGTGTGGCATTGAAGAATGAGGTGACTGGCCTCATTGTGCAGTAACCCATGGGGATCTATCTGAAACTGAGGCCTCTGCTTTTCAGTGGGGCCATCCCTTGTCACTCAGCTTGCATCAGAAGTGTTGGTTCTGGCAGAAGGGGAGCCTGCAGAAGATGAGGGCACTGAGATGCTTTCAGAAGAGGGAGAAATTTAAATTAAAAAAAACTTTTCTGCTACTCAATGATTAGGTTTTTTCTTTTGTGCTGATGATAGGCCTTTCAACCTATTGAATCCACACCAACCTGTCGAAGAACATCCAGATACCACCCAGACATAACACCTATTACCTAGCCTACACGTGTGTGGGTACTATTGGCAATTCAGCATGGCCAATCTGCCTAACCGGTACATCTTGTATGTGGGAGGAAACAAGAGCACCCAAAGGAAACCCATGCAGACACTGGGAGTATGTGCAGTCTACACAGACAATTGCCCCAGGCTGCAATCAAATCCAGGCTTCTGACGCTGTGAGGGAGCAGTACCAATCACTGAGCCATCATGCTGCCCCTTTTGTTTTGAAAGTAGGCAATAAATTGAGGAAGTATTACATGGTCTACAATAAATATGCATTCCTCTAAGACACAAATACACAGCAATAAAAGTGAATTAGCTGTATCGGCTGCTGCAAACAAAACAACTTGAAGCTTGCATCAGACCAAAGGAAAGGGCCTGGAAGAAAAAAAATGGTAAGTGAAAGGATCGGGAGCAATTTAGAACTCATGAAGGATGACAAAAAAAAACTGATAAAGAGGAAAATAGAAAATGGAAGTTCATAAGCAACATAAAAGTAGACTGTAAAAGATGCTTAGGTACATGAAATGGAAAAGATGTAAAAGCCTGCTAGATTGGCATCTCAATGATCACCTTCAACATACACTCCCTCATCACTGACTGTCAGAGTTGTGTACCAGCTACAGGATGCACTGCAGTAATTCACCAAGGCTCCTTTGACAACACTTTCTAAAGCCATGACTTCTACCATCAGGCATCGTTGTTATAAATATAAAAATGAAGAAGGAGGCCAATGTGAACATAGGCTTCTTAGAGCGTAAGACCTTGGAAATAATAATGGGGATCCAGGAAATGGCAGAGAACGTTTTTTGCTCTCAGTGGAAGGGCTCTATTTAGATGCTAGTTGCTTTTAAAGTAAGTCTCAGTCTTTTTGAACAAGCATTTTTTCCTGTCATCATACTGTTGTAAAGTAGGTATAGAGCACAATTTTCATCACTTCACATGGTCTACAGCAACTGTCCTGGAAAAATAGTGCATGTGATTCAAGTTTTTGAAATCCTTTTTTATGAAGGAATCTTTTTCTAACCTGTACAGAGTTAGTTATTATTTGGCCTTTCAGTGTGCGTGTGTGTTGATTATGACTCTGTACGTTTTTTAGCTTTGTTAAAATATCAAAAATGTGCATACCCAGTGCATTTTCAGTGTGTTAATATTTACTCAATTATGTAGTTAGCCTTTCTATTTTAGCAGTTGGCTATAAAGAGCATGGGCTGTAAGTTGCAAGATAACAATGTGTGAAGCTGGATGAACACAGCAGGCCACGCAGCATCTCAGGAGCACAAAAGCTGACATTTCAGGCCCAGACCCTTCAAGTTGCAGCTGGGTCATCGCACTGATTTGGGCAGTACCGGAATTGAAAATACAATTCTGTTAACTCTACAGGCTGATTGCTTGTAACAGGATGTATGTAAATCTACAATCATTGCTATCTTGTTTGGGAAGAGGTTAGGAGTAGGGTTAAGGTTTCCACTGAGTGGAGTTCTAAGGGAAAATTCTGTCTACCAAAAATGAATGACTGTCAAAATTATGTCAACAGTCAGATTATTGATGATGATGAAGCCTTGAATAAATTATTGCTGACACGCCATGATTAAACAGGGGGAAATGAATGATAATGGTTCAGCATAGAAACACACTGTAATAGCTGTCTAAGAGATAATGGGAACTGCAGATGCTGGAGAATCCAAGATAATAAAATGTGAGGCTGGATGAACACAGCAGGCCAAGCAGCATCTCAGGAGCACAAAAGCTGACGTTTCGGGCCTAGACCCTTCATCAGAGAGGGGGATGGGGTGAGGGTTCTGGAATAAATAGGGAGAGAGGGGGAGGCGGACCGAAGATGGAGAGAAAAGAAGATCGGTGGAGAGAGTATAGGTGGGGAGGTAGGGAGGGGATAGGTCAGTCCAGGGAAGACGGACAGGTCAAGGAGGTGGGATGAGGTTAGTAGGTAGATGGGGGTGCGGCTTGGGGTGGGAGGAAGGGATGGGTGAGAGGAAGAACCGGTTAGGGAGGCAGAGACAGGTTGGACTGGTTTTGGGATGCAGTGGGTGGGGGGGAAGAGCTGGGCTGGTTGTGTGGTGCAGTGGGGGGAGGGGACGAACTGGGCTGGTTTAGGGATGCGGTGGGGGAAGGGGAGATTTTGAAACTGGTGAAGTCCACATTGATAACATTAGGCTGCAGGGTTCCCAGGCGGAATATGAGTTGCTGTTCCTGCAACCTTCAGTTGGCATCATTTTGGCAGTGCAGGAGGCCCATGATGGACATGCCATCTAGAGAATGGGAGGGGGGAGTGGAAATGGTTTGTGACTGGGAGGTGCAGTTGTTTGTTGCGAACTGAGCAGAGGTGTTCTGCAAAGCGGTCCCCAAGCCTCCGCTTGGTTTCCCCAATGTAGAGGAAGCCACACCGGGTACAGTGGATGCAGTGTACCACATTGGCAGATGTGCAGGTGAACATCAACCTCTGGATACAACGCATCATCCTCCGACACTTCCGCCATCTACAATCCGACCCCACCACCCAAGACATCTTTCCATCCCCACCCCTGTCTGCTTTCTGGAGAGACCACTCTCTCCGTGACTCCCTTGTTCGCTCCACACCGCCCTCCAACCCCACCACACCCGGCACCTTCCCCTGCAACCTCAGGAAATGCTACACTTGCCCCCACACCTCCTCCCTCACCCCTATCCCAGGCCCCAAGATGACATTCCACATTAAGCAGAGGTTCACCTGCACATCTGCCAATGTGGTATACTGCATCCACTGTACCCGGTGTGGCATCCTCTACATTGGGGAAACCAAGCAGAGGCTTGGGGACTGCTTTGCAGAATACCTCCGCTCAGTTCGCAACAAACAACTGCACCTCCCAGTCGCAAACCATTTCCACTCCCCCTCCCATTCTTTAGATGACATGTCCATCATGGGCCTCCTGCAGTGCCACAATGATGCCACCCGAAGGTTGCAGGAACAGCAACTCATATTCCGCTTGGGAACCCTGCAGCCTAATGGTATCAATGTGGACTTCACCAGTTTCAAAATCTCCCCTTCCCCAACTGCATCCCTAAACCAGCCCAGCTCGTCCCCTCCCCCCACTGCACCACACAACCAGCCCAGCTCTTCCCCCCCCACCCACTGCATCCCAAAACCAGTCCAACCTGTCTCTGCCTCCCTAACCGGTTCTTCCTCTCACCCATCCCTTCCTCCCACCCCAAGCCGCACCCCCATCTACCTACTAACCTCATCGCACCTCCTTGACCTGTCCGTCTTCCCTGGACTGACCTATCCCCTCCCTACCTCCCCACCTACACCCTCTCCACCTATCTTCTTTACTCTCCATCTTCGGTCCGCCTCCCCCTCTCTCCCTATTTATTCCAGTTCCCTCTCCCCATCCCCCTCTCTGATGAAGGGTCTAGGCCCGAAACGTCAGCTTTTGTGCTCCTGAGATGCTGCTTGGCCTGCCGTGTTCATCCAGCCTCACATTTTATTACCAACAATAGTTTCTTTCCTTTGCTATTTCTTATTTCATCTGAAACTGATTAACTGATTCTTGAACCTCTGACCAAGATCGTTTTTTACCAGTGTACTGATCTCATCCTTTACTAACAGAATTATCCCATGTCTACTTCCTTTCTTACTATTTTTCTGAGATGTCAAAACCTTGCAATATTTCAACCCCAGTTGCTCTCACTTTGTGATTATGTCTCTGTGATTGTTATCAGCATAAATGGAAATAAATAAGTATGATATAAACTTATCCATCTCTCCTAGAACTTGTCACAATACTCCCAGAAGTCTGAAGCCCTCCTTCCTGCACAGCCTCTCCACCGAGACATTCATTTGCAATATGCTCTTGAGTTGAGGCATTAGCATTAATCTGGAAATTAATAAATTTAAGTGCTTCTTACAAGTTTCTTTCCTATCTCCTAAATATTTGCCTGGAAGACCTCAATTCTGTTTCTGCCTTTGTCATTAACATTGATGTGGACCATAGCCTCTGGTTGTTCACTAGCAACCCTCAGTACAGCCATATCCATGACTCTGGCGCTGGGGAGGCAACACACCATATTGGACTGTTTTTTACAGCCATTGAAAACCTTGTCTGTGTCCTAACTGTAGAATATTCTATCACTATTGCTTATCTGACTTTTCTCTTGCTCCCCTGGCACAGCTGAGCAGTGGTGCCATGGCCATAGCTCTGGCTGTGCTCCCTAGGGGAACCATCGTTCCATGTGGAAATAAAGTGCATGGAATGGTACTGAGATGCCTTGCCATGCCTGTGTTAGACTAACCACTAAAATTGTATGACATAAAATTTAAGTGTTTAAAAACAAACTGAAGGTTTACAACCCTGTTTAATCATTCATGTTTCTTACTTGAGATCCATAACTCAATACTTAATGTCTACACTGAGCTGGTAAATTTTTGGAGAGGATTATAAGAGATAGGAGTTATAATCATCTAGAAAGGAATAATTTAATTATGGATAATCAACATGGTTTTATGAAGGGTAGGTCGTGCCTCACAAACCTCATTTAGTTCTTTGAGAAGGTGACCAAACAGGTGGATGAGGGTAAAGCGGTTGATGTGTATTTGGATTTCAGTAAAGCGTTTGATAAGGTTCCCCATGGTAGACTATTTTAGAAAATACGGAGGCATGGGATTGAGGGTGATTTAGTGGTTTGGATCAAAAATTGGCCAGTTGGAAAAAGACAGAGGGTGGTGGTTGATAGGAAATGTTCATCCTGGAATTCAGTTTCTAGTGGTGTAACACAAGCATCTGTTTTAGGGCCACTGATGACACTAAAGTCGGTGGAGTTGTGGATAGTGTGGAAGGATGTTACAGATTACAGAGGGACATAGATAAGCTGCAGAGCTGGCCTGAGAGGTGGCAAATGGAGTATAATGTGGAAGAGTTATGCACTTTGGAAGGAATAGCAGGAATACAGAGTACTGGGCTAATGGTAAGATTCTTGGTAGTGTGGATGAGCAGAGAGATCTTGGTGTCCATGTGCATAAATCCCTGAAAGTTGCCACCCAGGTTGATAGGGTTGTTAAGAAGACGTACAATGTGTTAGGTTTTATTGATAGATGTTGCAGCTGTACAAAACTCTTGTGCGGCCACACTTGGAGTATTGTGTACAGTTCTGGTCGCCGCATTATAGGAAGGATGTGGAAGCATTGGAAAAGGTGCAGAGGAGATTTACCAGGATGTTGCCTGGTGTGGAGGGAAGGTCTTATGAGGAAAGGCTGAGGGACTTGAGGCTGTTTTCGTTAGAGAGAAGCAGGTTAACAGACAACTTAATAGAAACAAACAAGCTGATCAGAGGATTAGATGGGGTGGACAGTGAGAGCCTTTTTCCTCGGATGGTGATAGCTGGCACAAGGGGACATATCTTTAAATTGAGGGGTTGATAGATATAGGACAGATGTCAGAGGTCGGTTCTTTACTCAGAGAGTAGTAAGGGCGTGGAATGCCCTCCCAGCAACAGTAGTAGACTCGCCAAGTTTAAGGGCATTTAAGTGGTCATTGGATAAACATATGGATGATAATGGATAGTGTAGGTTAGATGGGCTTCAGTTTGGTTTCACAGGTCGGCACTGAAGGGCCCATGCTGCGCTGTAATATTCTATTGTCTTTAAGAAAGCTGAATTTCTGAGAGACTGACACTCTAGTGCCTGACTGTACATGAACGATTATACTAGTCAAGGACTGTCCATGTGTCAATAAAGAGTGATTTGAATGGGATATCAGCCTCTGGAGGTATTTCAGTGGCAATTTCAGTAAAACATGATCCAGAAGAAACTCGCAACAGTCATCTTTGAGTTGGGGTAAGCATTTTCTTATATCATGCCTTTATTTGGGAATCTTGACTCCCTCAACCCTGCAGTTGAGGACCATGCCTAAAACGTGGAAAAAATGCAATATTCCTTCTGGGTAAACAACTTTGTAGCAGATGAAAGACAATGTGTAATTCTTCAGATAGCCGGTGGAGCTGCAGATTTTTCTGTCATTAGGAGTCAGCCTCTCCTTGAGGCACCAGACACGAACTTTTCAAGAATAGATTGACATAGTTAAGGAATATTACAACCCCAAGCTGCCTCTAATCTGAAATGCTTTTCCTTTTAGATGGCAATTCATGAACCAGGGAAATCTGCATTGGGATTTTTGACTTGGTTAAGATGATTGGCAAAGGCATGTGATTTTGATTTAACCCTTAATGAAATGCTGAGTGATCATCCTGTCTGTGAGATTAATGATGCAACTATACAAAACCCTTGCTAGCTCTAGGCCAACTGCACTTCAAACAGGTATTGCAACTAGCTTTATTATTGAAAAATGCAGCAATGGAGCACACATATACTGATGGAAGTGGACACCCTCACCAGTCTGAGCTTGGGGAACACCTCTTGAGTGCAGGCAATTACATAACCTCACTCCGGACATATCCTGATCAAAGGAACTCTGGGTAGGCCCACAGCAAAACCCTGTGACAAAGCTAAGCCTTGATCAAACAGTTAAAATTTCCTTCAGGATCCTGGCTGACAAGCCATTGTCGTTGTTGTTGGCATGTTGACTCAGGACGGCAAAAGAGTCCTACTAAATCTGAATTGAGTAAGATAACGCGGAGGCTGGTATTCAGGAGGATATCACACCCTGGAAAATATACCTGCATCTGATTTGAAACATTTAAGTTGCTTAGCAACATCCAACTTAAGAGGATATAGGCGAGGAGCAGGCAGGTGAGACTAGTTTAGTTTGTGATTATGTGAGGCATGGACTGGTTGGACCGAAGGGTCTGTTTCAGTGCTGTGTGACTCTCAATGGTCATCCTGCCATATCAGTGATTGCAGAACGTGTTTTTAATAAAATTCTCCCTAAACTCAAGCATTAAAGTTTGTGCAAGACCTGAGCTAAGCTGAAAACCAGTACCGAAGAACATTTACAGATTAGGGGTATAATTTCAGCTCCATTTTGTTAAGAAAAGCAGTTGGTTCAATTACCATTAATTTGTAGTAAAAGACGCTAGCTTAATAGGGTGAAGTTGGTGCAAGAGATTCACCTAGATAAGCTCAACACTTTACAATTAGAAAATGTCTGCCTGAATGAAGTGCTAAATAAATACGCAGGATTCTTTAAGGAAGATCTTGGATCTGTCTGAGGAGCCAAGGCCACTTTGTATGTTGACCAGGAAGCCATTCCCGATTCTGCAAGGCCTATCCTCTGCCATTTCCAGAGGCAGAAGTTAGAAGGCTGAAAAGTGAGGGAAAAGCCCAATTTGCGGAATGATCGGCATTGGTCATACTGACTTTGAAGCCGGAATGGTTAGTTTGCCTTTGTGGGGATTATAAACAAATGATAAGCTGTGTTTTGCAGCTGGCTAAATACCCAGTCCCTTGGACAGAGGATTTATATGCAAAGCTAGTAGGGGGCTGTCCTTCACAAAACTGGACATGAACCATGCATACATGCCTTTGCCTTTAGGCTAGGATTCCCAGAAGTATGCAATAATGAATAACCATAATGGTTTGTACCAACATACAAGACTTCCATTTGGGATATCATCAGTCTGTTCAATTTTTCAGTGGACGAAGGAGAACATTTTGTCAGTTCAACCTCGGGTTGCTGTTTACCTAGATGACATCCTGATGATAGAGGGAACTAATAAGGAACACTTGGAGAACTTGTATATAGTCCTAAGGTGCTTTTCCATGGCAGGTGTACTCCTAAGAAGCCAAAACTGCATGTTCCTGGCTCTTCAAATGACCTACTAGGGCTACAGAATTGACAAAATGGGATGGAAGATAAAGTGAGTGTAATTTCTTGGGATGGTAAAATTATAATGGAATGTTCATGCATAACTATACATAATCTGGAATCAACTCCTAAACAAGGGTCAGCCTTGGAAGTGGTCTCATAGATAAGTCATGGTTTTTAAAGAAGTAAAAAAACGCAGCTATCATCCAGTAAGGTGTTGGGATACTGCGATCCTAGGGAAGATGTGTTATTGATGTGCTATTCCTCCCTGTACAGCACCAGCGTGTTATTAGGTCAGTGTCCCAATGGAGAGGAACACCCAATAGCTAATGCATCCAGGACTTTGGCTAATGCGGAGTGTAAATACTCACGGGTAGAAAAAGAAGGATTGGTGAAAATTCATGATAAGCATGGACCATAAATCCCAACTGGGTCTGCTTAAAGAGGACAAAGCAGTGCCACCCAGAGCTTTGGACCATATTCTGTGGTGGTCTGTAATACTATTTGCTTATACTTATTAGTTAGAACCCTGTCTGGGAGACTGAGTAGTGAATGCCGATATATTGAGCTGCCTCCCATTCATAGATACTCCATCAGTGGTACCCCCAATGAAAGAGTCTGTAATGATATTTTATTTTATGGACGTACTCCCAGCCTTGGCTAACAACATGAGACTTCGGACACAGAAAGATCCAGTCCTTTCCAAATTAAAACAAGTGGTTTTGATGGTGGAAACCAAAGGCTGTTGTAACTAGAATTGAAATATTTTTGGACCAAATGAGACCAGCTTGTTGTTCAGGATGGGATGTTGTTAATGGGTGCAAGAGGTCCTGAGCAAAGGTCACCGTCAAACACTGGCTGAACTCCTCCAGGCTGTTCAGGGGTCTATGAAATGAAGATGTTGGTGAGATGTTATGTCTGGTGGCCAGGCTTGGATGCAGAAATATCTGCTTTGATGATTCAGTGCGCTGAGTGTCATCAAGGATAAAATTACCATCAGCAGCTCCCCCACATCCATGGGAATGGCCGAGTAAACCTTGGACATGTTTGCATTTCAACTATGCTGGTCCTTTCATGGGTTCAATGCTCTTAGTCATTCGGATGCTCACTCAAAGAGGTTGGATGTGTGTTCGTCAAACTTTGGGGCAGAAATAGAAAAACTGTGCGTAGCTTTGGTGACACAGAAAATCTGAAGTGTTGGTCATAGATACGAGCCATCATTTACCAGCAGGGAATTTGGTTATTTCTTAATGTCCAATGGGATTCGACAAAATATGATAGCTCCATACCACCCATCATCCAACGGCTTGTCTGAAAGAGTGGTCAAAACTTTAAAGGTGGGACTGAGGAAACAGCCTGTAGCCTCGCTAGATACCATGCTGCTGCAGTCCTTGATTGATTTTAATACCAGCCACATGCAACTACAGGGATAGCACCAGCAGAATTGTTCATGGTGAAAAGACTCCAGAACAGGGTAATCTGATCTTACCAAAAATTTAGGGGGCAGCGGTGGTGTATGTGTGTATTCGATGCAAGTTTGGGACCAGTTACATATAACGTGCAGGTAGGTGCAACTGTTCTGAATATGCATGTGAATCAAATGAAAACTGCAAATTCCCAAACAGTTCAGAAGCACCAGCTACCCTGCATCTTAGAGCTGTTGGAAATGCTGCTGGAACCTCTAGATTCACCCTATTGATCAAATGTTGTCGAGTCATCTGAACCAGAGATATGCAAGTTGGAAGTAGCTGCCTCGACCCCTTTGCTGCCGGAAGAAATGGGTGAAATTCTACTGAGGTTGGAGTTGGAGGAACCTGACGAGCTGCTAAAATGTTCCATAGGGCCTTCCAAGAAAAAGAACTGGCCTTTGTCTTCGCACTCAGAGGGGGAGGGATGCAGTGATTTTAACCAGGTCAGCCATCTGGATCTCAAAGAATATGAGATTCCTGATTAGGACCGGTAATTTGGTCTAATCAGGGAACACTGGCTGACAAACAGTCAGTCATCCAGCATGAAGCCAGATTCTTCTGTCCAACTTCTCCATGCTGCCAATTCTCCCAAACTAAATTGGTCCTGTTTGTCTGCATTTGGCCCATATATCCCTCTTAGCCTTTGCTATTTATGTACCTGTCCAAATGTCTTTGAAATGCTGTAACTGTACCTGTGTCTGCCACTTCCATTGGCAGTTCATTGCACACACAAACCACCCTCTGTGTGAAAAAGTTGTCCCTCGAGTCCCTTTTAAATCTTTCTCCTCTCACCTTAAAATAATGTCTTCCGGATTTGAATTCCCCTACCCTAGGGAAAATAACTTTGCCATTCACCTTATCTGTGCTCCTCATGCCTCCAGAAACCTCTAAAAGGTCACCCCTCAGCCTCCTGTGCTCCAGTGAAAAGTCCCAGCCTATCTAGTCTCTCTTTACAACTCAAACCCTCCAGTTCCGGTAAAATCCTTGAAAATCTCCTCATATAAAAAGGGTGAATGCCGGAGCTACTGATACTCTAGTGCTTCTGTGTGAGGCTGTTCTTTGGTTAAGGACTGTTCATGTGTTTCAAAAAGGTGTCTTGGTAATGGGATGTAGAGTTATTTCCTCTGTGGAGTTATTCTTCCACTTTCCCTACTATTTAGACTTTGTGTTGCTCAACTCTTCACGTCCCTGTCTTGCACTTTTACTCTTTGACTAGAATCAGGGAATCCAATTCTCTTGCTCTCCCTGCTTCTTTAGCCTTCCCATCTCTGACCTCTGCACCTCTTGCTGCTGCTGGTCTGAGACCTTCGGCCCCCATTCTTTCAATTACTTGCCCCAACAAACCTCAGGTCCTGCTCTGGCAGCTGTTCCCTGTTGCCTGATCTGAAGGCTTGTGTTGTCAGTGCTTTGCATTCTGGACGCTTGCATCTGTTGCTGCCATACATTTGCAAAGACAAAGTTTAATAGGGAATGCATATTTCACTGCAAACTAATTGATGGCTGAAGTGAGCAAAAACAATGTTGAAGATCTGATTTTATTAACTTTTGATCTGAAAACATTCCTGACAACCATGGTATGCATCAGCTTAATATGCATTCAGATTGTAAACAGCATTTTATTTCACCTGAAATAATTCCTGTTGAATAATGTTAACAGAAGATCCATATTAGCAGTAGGTATTTGCTCAGTGTATTTTCCATCCTTTGCAATAGTTACGTTTGAATTGTCTTTGATTATTTCGTACCTACAGTTCAGAGTGTAAAATAATAAGAATGTCAGAAAATATTCTGATATACATGTCCTTTGTTTTGGTTCTCGTTATTTTCAGTCATTTTGTTGCTTTCTTTTATCTGAGACCATCCAGTGAAATGGTTACAGACTAATGGCTTTTATTCATTAGATGTTTAGAGTAACGACTCCCCTGCCATGTTGTAAATGTGATTTACAATTGGAAGGAGCCTAGTTATTTTAAGATCCTGCCTAGCTGAGCAATTTTATAGTAGAGATCTAGTGTTGAGTTGTACTGTCAATAACTGCAAAGTATTCAGTGAAGATATTAAACTCAGTTATAACACAAAATAAGTAAAAACTGTAGCATTTCTAATTTCTTCATAACCTGGATCATTTTTCAATTTGATAAATTGCAAGATGAACTCCATTCAAAATTCAGCACTGATACACAACCCGTTTCCACTTTTGTTTGAAGAAACATTCTCCAAAAATATGATGAATGTTGAAGGTTGCGCTTTTACCTGTAGTTGTATTAGTTCATAACAGAACCCAGTTTGAGAGACTATTCAGCCCATCAAGCTTTTGCTTGGCCTTTAAAATAGTAACTAAGGGAGTCCCACTCAGCAGCTGGTTTTGCTAGGTCAGTCCAGGGAAGATGGACAGGTCAAGGAGGTGGGATGAGGTAGTAGGTAGGAAATGGAGGTGCAGCTTGAGGTGGGAGGAAGGGATGGGCGAGAGGAAGAACAGGTTAGGGAAGCAGAGACAGGCTGGGCTGGTTTTGGGATGCAGTGGGGGGAGGGGACGAGCTGGGTTCACACACCACCCCACCAACTTCCGGATACAACGTATCATCCTCCGACACTTCCGCCATCTACAATCCGACCCCACCACCCAAGCCATTTTTCCATCCCCACCCTTGTCTGCCTTCCGGAGAGACCACTCTCTCTGCGACTCCCTTGTCTGCTCCACACTCCCCTCCAACCCCACCACACCTGGCACCTTCCCCTGCAACCGCAGGAAGTGCTACACTTGCCCCCACACCTCCTCCCTCACCTCCATCACAGGCCCCAAGATGACCTTCCATATCAAGCAGATGTTCACCTGCACATCTACCAACGTGGCACATTGTATCCATTGCACCTGGTGTGGCTTCCTCTACATTGGGGAAACCAAGCAGAGGCTTGGGGACCGCTTTGCAGAACACCTCCGCTCGGTTCGCAACAAACAACTGCACGTCCCACGTGCGAACCATTTCAACTCCCCCTCCCATTCCTCAGACGACATGTCCATCATGGGCCTCCTGCAGTGCCACAATGATGCCACCCGAAGGTTGCAGGAACAGCAACTCATATTCCGCTTGGGAACCCTGCAGCCCAATGGTATCAATGTGGACTTTACAAGCTTCAAAATCTCCCTTTCCCCTACTGTGTCCCAAAACCAGCCCAGTTCTTCCCCTTCCCCCACTGCACCCCAAAACCAGCCCAGCCTGTCTCTGCTTCCCTAACCTGTTCTTCCTCTCGCCCATCCCTTCCTCCCACCTCAAGCTGCACCTCCATTTCCCACCTACCACCTCATCCCACCTCCTTGACCTGTCCATCTTCCTGGACTGATCTATCCCCTCCCTACCTCCCCACCTGTACTCTCCTCTCTACCTAAATTGTTTTCTCTCCATCTTCAGTCCGCTTCCCCCTCTCTCCCTATTTATTCCAGTTCCCTCTCCCCATCCCCCTCTCTGATGAAGGGTCTAGGCCCGAAACGTCAGCTTTTGTGCTCCTGTGATGCTGCTTGGCCTGCTGTGTTCATCCAGCTCCACACTTTGTTATCTTGGATTCTCCAGCAGCTGCAGTTCCCATTATCACTCATCTTGAAACTTAGTAGTTATTAATCAGTGAGCTTTATGTTTAAACATAAGTAATTGAATATTTCTAGCTAATTGAGTAGGTACAGAAATGAATTAATATCAAGCATCATCTCTGTTAAACAACAATTCATGTTAAAATAAAAAGAAAAAATGTAGCTTAATTATACACATTAATATAACAACTAGCTTCATCAATGATTTATCAATCATGATTAAGAATAGAATGCATTTACCAAATTTGTGTTTGATAATTTGACATTCATTTTCTTTCCTTTTGGAATATTTCTTCTTTGTCCAAGTAAATAATACTTTTTTTCTTTCTAATTTGATGATACTTTCTCTTATACCAATTTGTTATGCAGAAGAGGGAATCTCCTTGATTACTGTAATTGCACAATAATAGTTTTGAAGTGAGTATTATTATCTAAAATATATAAAATTTGAAAATGAAACAATTTTTGTGAATAAAAAAGGTAATTGACAATTAACTCATTTGGCTCTTAATCTCCAACTTTCTTTTATTGTTGAAATGGAGAAAAATGCCAAATCTCCTAGGGGAAGATAAAAAGGGCCTGTATTCGATACTGAGTAATAGATTATCCATTCAACCTTGATGTCTGCATTTGAAATCTGTAGAGACTGATATCAGTCTGAGTTTCTTTCTGATTTCTTGCTGATTCTGTCAAATTGTTGGAAGGTGGTAGGAAATTGGTCATTTCTCACATTGACTTTTCCTTACCTTGTTTATAGTGAGATTGGATTTGCACAAACCTGCAAGATTTGCATTAGGCTTTTATTCATTGTTTTTCCTTGTTGTAATAATCTTGACTTACAAATTTAATTATTCTCCAGCTTGATAGTATGTGTGTCCATTTACAGGCTTGAATGAAGATGCAATCCACAGGCCTTAGATGCCAAATGAGTGCCAAACGTGTTCACTCCCAGTTCTCACCAGACGGCTATGCATTTTTCAGGCATTTTGTTGAACATCAGTTATGTTCCCTTTGCTCTGATGAAGGCATGTTCAGGTCCCAAGTCCTGGAATCATCTCTATTATTTTCATCAGACTTGATTTAAAATGTGTAAGCTGACAGTAATTGTCTATTTTTTAAAAAATGTGGCATCTTTGGCGTTTTATGTATATAAGACATTTTTTTAAAAAACTTGTTTTCACTTGTAAATTCTTTTTGAGAAATATTTTAATACTTACAGATCATTTCAATAATTTCCACTCTCCAAAGCAATATTTAATTGTTTTTCTTTCCCGGTCTTGTGAACATATCTTATTTCTGACCTTCATGTTTGGGAAGAAGCATCTCCATATGGGTGAGTGCACAAGAGGTTGTCAGTGAATAGTTTTGAAGACAATCTAGTGTATAGACCTTCAGAATTAAAATATTGAAAATAAAGGAACCATTAAGTAAAGGGGGTGTTCAGAATGGTTTGATTTTTTAAAATTATATTTTCAGGATCAAAAAAATACACTTTGAGAATATATAGTAACTAGTATATAGTTACTGTTACATCTTGTGTTTTCCCAAGAGTTTAATATCACTGTATCCAATTCAAATCCTGGAGATGATATCTAGGACACTAACTGGAATGCAGTGATGAGTGAAGCTGCATTCTAAGTATGTAGATATGTGTGAAACAATTTAATTCCTAATTCTTTTTGAATAATATCACATTCACATTTCATTTCTCATTTTTAAAAAATATTCTGTCCCTCAACAAGGCTGTTTTGGTTTTTACAGTATAATCCATTATTTCTGGCCACTTTTTTTCTTTTGTTCTTTCAGTTCCTTTTCCTTCTTCTGTTGTTTTCTGAGGTAGTTGTCACATTCTGTGTCACATCAGAGGTAGACAAACAGAATAGCACATTGGGGGTTAATGATGGTAATCCACAGCTATTGTACATCATGCAATCAAACAAGTTAATGGCAGTCACAGTGAAAACATGCGCAGTCTGTATAGGTTGTATGAAAAGAAATAGATGGCTTGAGATTTATTCGAAGCCTGTATGCAGTTGCATTTTGGTTTGGAGCCTGCATGCAGGTATCAGCTGAATCACCTGCTTTCAGCCTTCTCTTTCAAGCCTCACAACAACTAAGCTACTCTGTCCATTTGTTGAAGCCCTGTTATGTATTATCAACTGATAAAAGACATTTCTCTTGATGTGATAGTAGAAATTTGGCAGTCTTTTAGGCATTCCAAACAAAAAATTAGTTTTGCAGTTCAAGCATTAATAGAAAAGAAATAAGAATATGGAATTAACGCAAGAAGGATTCGAATTAAGAATGTTCCAATAAGTGATATATGTGGTGGAAAAATGCACTATGATGAGTAATACTAATAATAAGTGTGGACTTAGAGAACTCAAGGCATTCTGAAAAGTTACAAACAATGGCTAAAACATTCCTCTAACTGTAAATTTGCTTTTCTTTGTTTCATCTCATTTATAATATTATTTGTCATTGGTTCCTGCCTTAATCAATTTTTGGAAAGACCTCAGGTTTCAAGTTAGCTTGAGGCGCATGGATGTACAAAAGGTACTAATGACGATCAATCCCATCTAGGCAAACTAATCTCCTACTGTTAGTTCCTGAATATGTCTAACATGGATAAATGGTTTAAGCCAGAAGACCGAAGAAAATTGTAGAAGTAGACCATTCAGTCAATCAGGTCTGATCTGCCATTCAGTGAGATCATGGCTGAGCTGATAATCCTCAACTCTACTCTCCAGCCTTTTCCCCTTCATTTCCTTACAGTTTAAAATCTGTCCATCTCAACCCTGAATGTAGCTGAAGAGCTAGCCTCCGCTGTCCTTGCAGGAAAGAATTCCACAGATTCACTCACATCTGAAAGAACAAGTCCCTCCTCATCTGTGTCTTAAATTGATGATTCCTTATTCTGGGATTACACCTTCTGATCCTAGACTCTCTCAAAAAGGGAACAACTTCCTTATCCTGCCAAGTCCCCTAAGAATTATGTATGTTTCAATAAAGCCAGCTCTCATTCTTCTAGACTCCAATGAGTACATCCCCACCCTACTCAATTTCTTCTCAATAACAGTGCCTCCATACCCAGATTAACATAACGAACCTTCTCAGGACTTCCTCCAGTGAGAGTATATTCTTGCTTAAATGACTTGAACAAAACTGTTCAAAGTATTCAAGTTGAGGCCTTGGATACATTTAGCAAAAACTACCTATTTTTATACTCCATTCCCTTTAGACTCTATTTGTCTTCACTATCACCCAATGTATTCGGATGCTAGCTTTTTGTGATTCATGCATGAGAACATCCCAATCCCTCTGTGCCGCATCTGTCTGCAGTCTTTCTTCATTTAAGTAATGTTCGGCACCTCTATGCTTCCAGCTAAAGTGTATAACCTCTCATTTCCCCACTTCTGTTTTAATTGACTGGCAGGGCAGACTTGAAGGGCTGAGTGGGCTACTCTTGTTTCTTGATTGAATTTCATCTGCCAATTTTTTGCCCACTTGTTTTAAACTGTTTCTATCTCTCTGCAGATTCTTTCTTTCAACCTCACCACTTGCCTCCCCACATATTTTTGCATCATCCACAAACTCAGCTCAAGTACATTCACTCTCCTCATTTAAAGCATTAATGACTTGCTGGGACTTACATACACTGCAAGAGTTTAGTGCACTTGCATAAGCATCACATTAGTCGAAAAGTAGGAACTCTGGAAGGGTGGTTGCTTTTGAAGTTGTAGTAGCATATAACAGCTGACAATTGCCAGGTGACATTCGCAACACACAAGCACTTGGTAGTGACCAACCCCGACATGCGAGTTTCCAACCACCCCCTAATGACATTCACCAGCATTACCGCCAGTGAAACCTCACTATCAACATTTTGGGTTTGCCAATGAACAGAAACTGAATTAGGCTAGCTATATAAGTACAATGCCTGCCACAGCAAGTCAAAGGGTGGGAATTCTGCAAAAAGTGACTCGCCTCCTCATTGCACGAAGTCAGCCTACAATCTACAAGGCACAAGTCAAGAGTGTGTTGGAATCCTCCCCACTTGCCTGAATAATTGTAGCTTGAACCACCCTCAAGAAGCTTCACATCACCCAGGACAAAGCAGCTGGTTTGATTGGCACCGTATCTACAACATATAATCTTAAGAAGCAGGCAAAGTGTTTTTTGTGCATCCACAACAGTAGACCCTTCAAATGACTTTAAGTTCTCAAAACCTAAAGAACTGAAAAAAAAACAAGGACAAACTCACTTCAAGACCTCACTGACAGCATCTAAGCATTGGAAAGTCAAACACCACCTGATCTAAAAATGGGAAAAAAACTTATTAGAATTCTTTGAGGAAGCAACAAGCAGGATAGATGAATGGGAAGCAATAGATGTAATATTTTTGGATGATCAGATGATGTTTAATAAGGTATACAAAAGGCTACTTAGTAAGAACCAATGGTGTTGGAGATAGTATATTAGCATTGATAGAGTATTGGCTAACTGGTAGAAGACAATCTTGGGATAACAAGGACATTTTCAGGCATGTATCTGTAACTAGAGGAGTGCCACAAGTGGTGGGGGCACAATTATTAATGCTGCTACAACTTCAAAAGCAATCACCCTGCCAGAGTTCCTACTTTTCGAAAAATGTTTATGCAAGTGATCTTAACTCTTGCCAGTGGATGTAAGTCCCTGCAAGTCATGCAAGGAATTCAAGGATTTTGACCCAGCAGTAATGAGGGAATGACAGCACATGTCAAGCTTGAGGATATATATTGCTCTTAAGAGCATTTGGAAGTGATGTGATTCCCCTGACTCTTTTGCTTTTTCCATGGTGTCAAATAGTGTGAGGTTGAGGGCTGCTGATATGAGCCTATAAGTCTGATTTGAAAAATTAATAACATCACAGTTGATCTTATAATGATTTGAATTTTACTTTCCTGTTTTCCCCAACAGCTCTGCCCCTCCCTCACGAACCCATAGCCCTTGACTCCCTTGTCTATCAAAACTCAGCCTTGGATAAATTCAATTAGTTCCTTCCACTGTTTCTGAGGAAGAGAATTCCACAGACTTATGTCCCTCAGGGAAAAAAAATCATTATCTCTGTCTTAAAAGGGAGACAGCTTATCTGTCTAATTGGATGGCTGGTTTGTGATGCAGAGCAATGCCACCTAAACTCCAATGGATAAACCTTTCTTCATAAGATAAAGTTTTCATCTTAGAAGAGAAATGACTGAATTATCTCTGAGCTGTTTCAAAACCAGTTCTGTCCTTTTTCAAATAAGGAGACCAAAAATGTACACAGTGCACTAGATGTGATCTCATCAAAGCCACACACCTCTACTTTTGTAATTCAGGTATTAAGAGACCAAAATTCTTCTGCACCACCACATTGTGCAATCTCTTCATTTAAATTGTACACGTGTTTTCTATTTTTCCTGTCAAAGTGGGCAAGTTTACATTTTCCCACATTATTCTCCATCTGCCAATTTTTGCCCAATCATAACTTTGCAGACTGTCAAACCTCCTCTTAAAAACTTGGTTTCTCAGTGGTTTGGGGTAATTGGCAAATATTGTTACTACATATTTATCCTTTTGTTTGACATCCTTATGGGTTGTGAACAGGCGATGACCCAGCACACACCCATATGGCACTGTCATAATAACCTGCCAAACTGAGAAAGATCCATTTCTGCTTATTCTTTGCTTCCTGTTAGTCATCAATCCTTTATCCCCTTTATTTACCTTTCTGGTTACTTCCTGAAAGGACACTAAGCACTACTTCTATTTCGCAAAATTATTTTGACTCTGATAAATCCCATTTTGATTTTCTTATGGTGACTCAGTGGTTAGCACTGCAGCCTCACAGCACCAGGGACCCAGGTTCGATTCCAGCCTCGGGTAATGTCTGTGCGGAGTTTGCGCATTCTCCCCATGTCTGCGTGGGTTTCCTCCGGGTGCTCCGGTTTCCTCCCACAGCCCAAAGATGTGCAGGCTAGGTGGATTGGCCATGCTAAATTGCCTGTAGTCTTCAGGGGTTTGTAGGTTATAGGGTTATAGGGGGATGGGTCTGGGTGGGATGCTGCAATGGGTGGTGTGGACTTGTTGGGCCGAAGGGCCTATTTCCACACTGTAGGGAATATAATCTAATAACCTCCTTAATAATGGATTTTAGCAATTTCCCTATGATTAGGCTAAATGGCATATGGCTTTCTGTCTCCCTCCTTTCTTGAGGAAAGGTGTTACATTTGATATTTTGCAACTCATGAGGCTCTTTCCCTTGTGTCAGTGATTGTCTTAATTTCCTCCCTTTCACATCTTGATCTTCATCTATTTTTGTGAAGTTTCCTAAGTCTTTTGCAATGAATGCAGGCACAAGATAATTGTTTAACCCTTGCAATTGTTAATTTCCCAGATTCTCTCTATAATAGACCAATCTCAATTTGACAACCCCTTTCCTTTTTAAATATTTGTAGAAACCCTTGATATTCATTTTTATATTTCAGGTTAGTTTTCTTTCATACTTGCAATATGTACTATTTTATTAGATTTTAGTCCGTCTTTGTTGGTTCTTTAAAATCTTTTCAATCTTATGACTTGTTATTAAAATTTACATTGTTTATTTCAATTTGCCACTATCTTTAACTTCCTTATTTAGCCACAGATGATGCATCCTCCTCAAAGTATTTCTAATGGGGATAAATCTTTGCTGAGAATGATTAAATACCAGCCGAAGGTTGCTACTGCATCTCAAACTGTTTTTTAACCTAGTTTCTTCATTTATTTTGGTCAAGCTCTGCCTTCATACCCTGATAATTGCATTTACTCAGGTTTAAAAGAGTAATTTTAGGCCCACACTTCTCATATCAAACTAAATATGAAAAGTTCTATTATGTAATTATGGCTGTC
Organism: Stegostoma tigrinum; assembly: GCF_030684315.1. NCBI lineage: Eukaryota > Metazoa > Chordata > Chondrichthyes > Orectolobiformes > Stegostomatidae > Stegostoma > Stegostoma tigrinum. Next base: position 79,674,645 of record NC_081357.1, on the reverse strand, counting down.
GCCTGGAGGTTCCTTTACAATTAGACAATCCTGTTATATTGAATACTTATGAGGTCTAGAATAACCAGTTTCCTAGCACGCACCAGAATGTACTGCTTTAAGATTTTGTCTTGAATACACTATAAACTCATTTTCCAGTCTGCGTTGCATATTCTGCAGTAGATTGAGATTGTCAGTAATCATTGCAGTATTTCACTTACATGCCTTATTTATTTTTACCTGCACGCTCTGTGCTGCAGTATAACAACTGCTAAATGGCTTATAAACTACTCCTGCAATTCCTATTCCTAAGGCCTATTCTGTTTTTTTCTTTCTTTATCTGAACTGATTGTGCAACTTCCCTTTTGCACAGTGTTTATCTCTCACTACAGTACTAATGTTTGTTCTTAATTAACAGAGCTATCCCATCAACTTTTCCTGGCTTTCTGTCATTTCAAAATGTCAGATTCCCTTCAATATTTAAGTCCCTGCTTTGGTCCCCTTGCAACTTGCCTCCATAGTTGCTAACAGATCATATACAATTACTTCAGTCTGTGTTAACAGTGCATCCATTTTGTTACAAAAGCGCTGCATACATGCTGATACAATCTCTGGCCTCATTTTCTGGCGCATTTTTACATTTGTATCTTCTGTCGCTTCCTGTCACATTCTGGTTGTCATTACCCAAAATGGTGTAGAACGAGGCCAGTTGGGCTATTGTTTCTGCTGTGACTTAGTTAGCCACTCTGCTTCATTCATTTCTTTCTTTCTTTCCCTTTTATTTACCAAATACCTAAGTAGACCATGGTGACTGAATCCTTCCCTTCCCACTGCAAGTTCCTCTCCAGCTGACAGATGATGTTCCTAACACTGGCATTGAGCAAGCAATGTAGCCTTTTGGATTCTAACCCATAGCCATAGAAAACTCCCCCATTATGAGTGGCTTCCTGTACCATGATACGTTGGGCAATTCTGTCATTCAACCTGTAGCCACCATTCATCCATACAAGCTGCAAAAACCATGTTGAAAAATTGTAAAGGCTGAGGGTTTTCCATTCCGCAATCATCTTCCCTGCCTCATTCACATTCACATCTACTGTCCCTGTTGACTGAAGCCAGAGAACCCCATCCTAAGACTCCCTTGTAGAACAAAGCATCCAGGCAGCTTTCCCCCTCCCTGGTGCTGCATCTCTGCATTTCCAACTTCAGTTTGTTAAACTCTGGGCCAAAGCTTCTCAAACTGCAAACTGTCACATGTTATCCTGGGTAACATTGACATCCGTCAGTACCCGCACAATAAAGCCACAATCCATCTGCTGTTCTGGGATACAGACGGCTGCTCACGCCTTGATTTTTCTTCATTATTGTGGGTATTGTGACTAATTGGAATACTTTAAAACTGTGTCTCTGGACACTAATTGTCCACAGGTTATGACAAAGGGAAGGATGCTAATGATGACAGTTGAATATGACGAGGTTGTAAAGTCTGCCTTGATCACAATTCTGTTATGTTTACTTTAGTTTTGGTGATAGTGATCACAATTCTGTTATGTTTACTTTAGTGATGGAAAGGGATAGGTGTGTACCACTGGGCAAGAGTTATAGCTGGGGGAAAGGCAATTATGATGAGATTATGCAAGATTTAGGGAGCACAGGATGGGGAAGGAAACTGCAGGGGTTGGGCACATTAGAAATGTGGAGCTTATTCAGGGAAAAGCTCCTGTGTGTCCTAGATAAGTATGCACCTGCCAGGCAGGGAGGAAGCTGTAGAGCATGGGAGCCGTGGTTTACGAAGAAAGTGGAATCTCTGGTCAAGAGGAAGAAGAAGGCTTATGTTAGGATGAGATGTGAAGGCTCAGTTAGGGCACTTGAGGGTTACAAGGTCGCCAGGAAAGACCTAAAGAGAGAGCTCAGAAGAGCCAGGAGGAGACATGAGAAGTTGTTGGTGGATAGGATCAGGGTAAACCCTAAGGCTTTCTATAGGTATTTAAGGATTAAAAGAATGACGAGAGTAAGATTAGGGCCAATCAAGGATAGTAGTGGGAAATTGTGTGTGGAGTCAGAGGAGATAGGGGAAGCACCAAATGAATATTTTTCGACAGTATTCAATCTAGAAAATGATAATGTTGTCGAGGAGAATACATAGATACAGGTTACTAGACTAGGTGGGATTGAGGTTCACAAGGAAGAGGTATTAGAAATCCGACAGAGTGTGAAGATAGATAAGTCCCCTGGGCCAGATGAGATTTTACCTAGGATCCTCTGGGAAGCCAGGGAGGAGATTGTCGAGCCTTTGGCATTGATCTTTAACTCGTCATTGTCTACAGGAATAGTGCCAGACGACTGGAGGATAGCAAATGTGGTTCCCCTGTTCAAGAAGGGGAGTAGAGACAACCCTGGTAATTATAGACCAGTGAGCCTTACCTCAATTGTTGGTAAAGTGTTGGAAAAGGTTATAAGGGATAGGATTTATAATCATCTAGAAAAGAATAATTTGATTAGGGATAGTCAGCACGGTTTTGTGAAGGGAAGGTCGTGCCTCACAAACCTTATTGAGTTCTTTGAGAAGGTGACCAAACAGGTAGATGAGAGTAAACCGGTTGATGTGGTGTATATGGATTTCAGCAAGGTGTTCAATAAGGTTCCCCACAGTAGGCTATTGTACAAAATGCGGAGGAATGGGATTGTGGGAGATACAGCAGTTTGGATCAGAAATTGGCTTGCCTGAAAGAAGACAGAGGGTGGTAGTTGATGGGAAATGTTCCTCCTGGAGACCAGTTACTAGTGGTGTACCAGAAGGGTCGGTGTTGGGTTCACTGCTGTTCATCATTTTTATAAATGACCTGGATGAGGGTGTAGAAGGATGGGTTAGTAAATTTGCAGACGACACTAAGGTTGGTGAAGTTGTGGATAGTGACGAAGGATGTTGTAGGTTACAGAGAGACACAGATAAGCTGCAGAGCTGGGCTGAGAGGTGGCAAATGGAGCTTCATGCGGACAAGTGTGAGGTGATTCACTTTGGTAGGACTAACCAGAATGCAAAACACTGGGCTAATGATAAGATTCTTAGTAGTGTAGATGAGCAGAGAGATCTCGGTGCCCATGTACACAGATCCTTGAAAGTTGCCACCTAGGTTGACAGGGCTGTTAAGAAGGCATAGAGTGTTTTAGCTTTTATTAATAGAGGGATCGAGTTCCAGAATCATGAGGTTATGCTGCAGCTGTCCAAAACTCTGGTGTGGCCGTACTTGGAGTATTGCATCCAGTTCTGGTCACCGCATTATAAGAAGGATGTGGAAGCTTTGGAAAGGGTGCAGAGGAGAGTTACCAGGATGTTGCCTGGTATGGAGGGAAGGTCTTACGAGGAAAGGCTGAGGGACTTGAGGCTGTTTTCATTAGAGAGAAGAAGGTTGAGAGGTGACTTAATTGCGACATATAAAATAATCAGAGGGTTAGATAGTGTGGATAGGGAGAGCCATTTTCCTAGGATGGTGATGGTGAGCACGAGGGGGCATAGCTTTAAATTGAGGGGTGAAAGATATAGGACAGTTGTCAGAGGTAGTTTCTTTACTCGGAGAGTAGTAAGAGAATTGGAACGCTTTGCCTGCAACGGTAGTAGATTCGCCCAACTTTAAGCACATTTAAGTCGCCATTGGATAAGCATATGGGCGTACATGGAATAGTGTATGTTAGATGGGCTTTAGATCGGTATGACAGGTCGGCACAACATCGAGGGCCGAAGAGTCTGTACTGTGCTGTAATGTTCTATGTTCTACGTTCTATGTATGAACTCCAGCAGTGTCTTGGGACAGCAGTAATTCGCCTTCAGCTTCTATGACCCCTTGTCTGTGCTTCTGATAAGATATCTTAAGATGTCATGATAAGCCACTGGACCAGCTCCTATGAAAATGACAGTTGTTGATTTGCATCTTGTGAGAGAAGTATTATAGGAGCTGCCACCAGATTAAGCAGTGCAAAGTTTAATCTAGTGACATTATGTGAAGTGCAAGTTTGTGCAGCTGAGAGGAAATTATCACAGAGGAGATCGAGCCAGCGCGGGGCGGGTGAGTCCATTGTGGCAACAAGAGAGATCTCAGATATCAATGGTAGTCAAGCTGAGTGGCTGTGAGAGCAAGAACATGCAACCTGAGGCAGCTGGCGGTGAGGGCAGGAAGCTGTTCCTGAATTGGAGACAGCCTGAGGTGGCTGGCATTGAGCGCTGGAGCAGGCAGCCAGAAGCACTGGGGAGAGCAGAAATATGCAGCCTAAGGCAGCGGTGATAGTAGGATAGGCTGCAAGGCAGTAAGAGCAGGCAACATGGGCCAGTGTTGGCGGTGAGTTCGAGCCCTTGTGAGGAGTGTGAGCCCTGCTTTTATAACTATGTTTCTTTGATTTTCTATATTTTAGTAAGAAAGACTGTAATGTTTAACTTTTTAATCTTATTTCTTGCTTTTTCTGCTTGGTACCTAAGATTCTGCACGTAGATAGCTTTGTATCTAAATTGGTCCATCAGTGGCAGCTTGTAACCTTTCACAGTACTCATGTGAGTACCATGTGACAATAAACCTAATTCTAATCTTTAACTAAAACATTTTCCCTTTATAAGCCATTGATTGCAGCTTTGCTAGACTGCTCCTCCACCTGATGAATGTTAAAAGCTTTTCCTATTAAAGTTCTTAGTGCTACACACTTTCCCAGCCACCTTCAGAATTTGTTCCGACGTTCTGTGCTGAATTGCTTATTATATGATTTCAGAGAATTTACATAAAAGTGCATAAAAGCAGTGCAGTTCAAATGCTGTTCATCGCACCCTATTCCCGCTCCCTCTCCACCCCATCCCGAGCTGTTCCTCTGAGATTGCTGTAGTTTATTACTTGGCACAATGGCCGGGATATAGAAGTAATTACTGTCTTCCTCTGGCACAACTTCTTAGTGAGTAGGCATGTTTCACTGATGTAAGAATAGGTATTTGAGAACAGGCAAATATTGCAGGATTTCTTTTTCAATTCAGTTATGTGAGATGGGACTATTTGTACAGAATTTTATGCAGTTATGGGTGAGTGAGGCATTCAGATAATTCAACATGCCAGAATGTGGGTTGAGGTGAAACATGATTTAAGTGCAAATTGCTGGTAGAATGTTAAATGCTGTGGCTTTTTGAATTGTTAATGATTGTGGTCAGTAACTACTCACAAAAAGCTACAAAATAATGGAGAACGTTTGTTATTCCTGATTTTTAAAGCACAGCATTGCAGCCTTACAAAAGAAAAGACTATATCAGACACCTTCTTCCACTGTCTGGCTCTATTAAAAACAGAAACCAAGTAAATAATTTGTGCTTTTTCTGCCCATGTCAGCACATAATAAATCAAATCTAGATATAAGGAACACATGTTAGAACTGATGGGTTGCGGATGGTCTTGCATCGCAGTGTGATTATGGCAGGACATATGACCCACAGTTTTGTAATTATTCTAATCTGCCTAGTAGCTCAGACCTTGCATTACTCACTTACCCTCTTGAATCATGGTTGTAGACAGATTAGAGTAATCCATGCTGTATTAAGCTGCAAAATGGTGTAAAGGTTATGGGCATCCCTGTACTGAGGAATCCAAAACAATTAATTACTGTTTCAATGTGAATAAGTAGTGTGATGTAGAACATTGCACTTCTTAACATTTTTGCTTTAAAAAGAGCATATGTTTTAACTAAAGTTTGCTATCAAATTGGAAGCTGTATTGCTTATTGCATGTGCCTTGTTGTAGTTGCTGTGATCACAAAACATGATAGTAAACTGTTAGGCGAGTTGGTAAAGATTTCTATGTTGAGCGTATGTGCTTAGAACAAATGCCTTGTATAATCTCCAACATATGAACACTTCAGCTTGCAGTGTCAGAAATTATCAAGCATATTATTTTATGAGTTTTAAAAGTGATCATTATTATGATCAAACTTGTACAGTTTGACATGTATGAAGAAATAAAGATGCTTGGTTTCCAGCCTCATTTGTTGGGCCTCATTTTAAAGTTTCTCTGAGTCCACAGGGCTATTTCAATTTGTGTCTGGAATTATCTTAATGTAACTCTCAGCTCTTTGCTAACAGTTCCAAAAGATATGCATGGAGATTTCTGGGCAGAAATGGAGCATGGGATATTGTTACATTTTCAAAGTGCTTTTGGTTGAATTATGTTTGAATTATTACTAAATAGAGGAAGCAAGGGCCCAAGTTTGGAAAGTTGTTATGAACTAAAGAGTAGTGAAAAAGCAACAAGAAGGAATTAATGTGGGGAAATGGTGGACAATGACAGGAAGGACAGAGAATATAGATCTAACCGTAAATCTGCGTTTAAGACTAGAGGTTACAAAAATAATAACGACAAAACTTAAGATACTGTATTTAAATCATTGTAGCACATGAAAGAATTGATATGTTAGTAACAAATTGAGATAAGTAAGTATGATCTAGAGGCCATTACTGAGACTTGGCTGTAGAATAGCCTAGATTGGGATCTGAATTTTGACCAATTTGTGACATTTAGGAAGGACAGGAAGCTAGTAAAGTGTCAAGCTGTAGCTTTGTTAATTTAAGATGATATTCATCCGATAGAGAGAATCAACCTTAATTCAGAAAATCAGGATATAGAAGCAGTTTGGGTAGTGATGAGGAATGATTAAAAGAAATTAATTTAAATTCAGTGTGATTTGAACTCACGTCTCCAAATAATTAAAGAGCAAGGATTTCAAGAACTACAGATTATGAAACTTGAACAGAGCTTAAATGTTCTTCAAGCATGTTACATCTCAAATATAAATTCATAATTCCTATTCTGAGGATTTGGGTACTTGGAGCAGTCAATATGACACTTGATTATGTTCTGTGTAAGTTCAAACAGGCTTGTTGAGTTTAGATTTTCCTCCTCCATGAGTCATGCCTTGCCTCCACTTCTCCAGTTAACAAAACTTTGATATGTTGCAAATGGGAATGGGTAATCTGTATTTGCGTCCCACAAAATTTTGAAAGGTTCAAATCCAGCCCCAATAGCAAGTAGAAAAAATTAAAGTTGACTGCTATTTTGTTTTTTATTGAAATTTTATCAGCTGCCTCTCAAGCCTGATTGTTCGCTACAATTGTTTGTGCTGTGTAGAAATCATTTTTATAAAATTCATTCTTGGGATGTGGATATCACTAGCCAGGTCTGTATTCATTGCCCAACCATATTTTCCCAGATGGTAGTTAGGAGTCAACCACATTGCTGTGGGTCTGGAGTCACATGTAGGCCAGACTGCATAAAGATGGTAAATTTTCTTCCCGAGAGGACATTAATGAATGAGGTTTTTTCCAAAATAAACCTGCATGGAGCTCTCAATTAATGCAGAACACCTCTGAACAGTTTTGAATATTCCAAGTTTTTTCTTTGCCTAGAAGAGGTGCTGTTGGCCTACTAATGCAATTTCTTGAAACAGGCTTCTTAAGTTATTTTCTAGTCTCGCTGTGTTTGCTGCAGGAAAAGGATTGTATTATATGAGAAGCAGAAAGCTGGCCTGACACAAAGTTGACCAAACAGTTACAGTATGAATGCACCAATCTTCTTCAAATACTTCATTTCAGTGAAGGCTTGGAGTGTTACTGTGACAGCGAACAACTCTCAAAAAATTGATTTGTTGTACAATTGATAATTATTATATATTATATACCAATGTTATATAGTATAACCAATTATATATTCATTTTAGAAAAATGCTGTACTTGGCTGGAGGAAATCGAAAAGTGGAAAGACAGTTTGAAGTACAAATAGCAATGGCAAACGAAAATGCTGCATATTTTGTGTAGTTTCAGCAAAAAACTGAATTGTAATGCTGGTTAAAATAATTGAATCAAAATGACATCAGACGAAGATGAGGCAGCCTCTTGATCCATGGTACTGATGGAGCACAAATATATCAGGTTGAAGGAGGAAACCTTTAGGAACAGAAGGCAAGAGAGATGTCAATGTATTAGGCTGAGATGAGCATTAGGCCGGATCATCTATCACTGTCATATGGGAGAGGCAGCAGAGCATTCCTGCTCATCTGCTCTCTGGCTGTCTGACTGAGGTGCAGGCAGCCTGCAGTTACAAAATTTACATATGTTTAGGAGGAAAGGAGAAAGGAAAAGAAAGATATCACAGATTATTTAGTGCTTCAAGCTCTAGACGCCTTCACAAGTAATTTCAGCTGCTGCAGTATCGCTTGGAAAACAGGAAACATGAATCCTTGTTAGTGCTGTGACTCTTTGCACCTTTACTGGATGTGGATTTTTTTTTTGCCTGTTCTGTCAAGCAATATCATAAAACTGTGCTGTGGATGTTCTGCTTACTACTGATCAAATTATTCATACATCTGACCTGGCAATTGCAGTGGGTTCCTGTGGGAGATTCGCCTCCTTTCTTCCCATCTTAGCCCCAATATCCTCGCAAGTAGAAGTGCAATGCATTGGTTATGTCTGCAAACTATTAGTCTGCTGCACTTCATGATCTGTTGATTGGAGAAAAAAACCTTGAAGTTCCAAATGCAGCTACTGCCAGTTGTTAGTTCATTTGGACTTTACTTGGCAGACCCTCTAGAGTTGAAATTAATGGTGTATGGAGTTTTGTCAGCTGGAGCATGCATGATGACCTTGCCAGTATGCCAAAACCATATTAAAGGTTGTGGGAGTCACTGCTTGAACTGCTGCTCCATGTAATACTACACTGGCATTCCTGACCTTATTTGGTTTTGTATAAATCTGATCTAAAATTCATATGCAGCAGAATATTACATACGTAGGGCTAATAACAAAGCATTAACCTGTTTGCATGACTGCACAAACCAGTAATTGTTCGCAATGAATATTTGAACTCCAAAATTGGATTACGACCATGAAATTACCGGTACATTTTATTTGACCGTTCACTGTATCAGTTTTGTGTTTTTGGTTTTAGATTCCTGCTGGTCAGTTCTCTGACTAGGCTGGACTGTTCCTTCGAAATGCTGAACATCAGTGTTGCCTTTGCCCACACTAGCCTCACAACTGTTGGATAAAGAATTTGCTGTCATTTCTTCTCCACTCTAGTTTGTTTTCGATCTTAGCCTAACCATTTTTAAAAATAGATCTTTTCTCTTTAACAGTTTCACTTTACCTGTGACCATGACTTGTTCACTTCGAAACAGAACCTGCATGTTTGCACAAGCATTCTCAAAGTGAAGGTTTCACCAGTTGCTGTCACATATTTACTAAAAACTGCATGGATTGATAATATATTTCTACTTGCAATATCAAATACTGAGCAAACCAAAGCTTTTAAGGTTTTTTTGTCATAGAACTTATGCGTTAAAAAATAGAAGAAAAGAAATAAGTTTGGATGGTATCAGAGAGTACAACATTCTCCAAAATATCACAAGCATTGGCAGAGGTTTGCTATAGAATTAACAGAGAGACTTTTTTTTCAAGTTTTGCTTTAGATTTTCATGCAGAAAGGGACCTTCGGCCAATGAGTCTGCAATGACATAACCATCAGTAATGGCACACTAATCCCGTTTTCCTGCACTTGTCCTATATCCTTGAATGTTACAATATTCCAAGTGCTCATCCAAATATTTTTTAAAGGCTATAAACCAAAAGAACTGCGGATTCTGTAAATAAGAGATAAAAATAGAAATTGCTAGAAAAGCTCAGCAGGTCTAGCATTATCTGTGGAGAGAAATCAGAGTTAACGTTAACTCTGATTTCTTTGTGCAGATGCTGCCAGACCTGCTGTGCTCTTCCAGCAATTTCTGTTTTTGTTCTCTCATTTTTTAAAGGTTGTAAGGTTTCTGTCTTCCACAACCTTTGCAGGCTGTGCATTCCTACCGCACTCTGAGTGGTAACAATTTTTCTCAAGTCGCCTCTGAGTCTCCTGTCCTTACGCTAAAACTATGCTCCCTCATGATTGACCCCTCACCAAAGGGGAACAACTACTCTGCATTCACCCTCTCCGGAACCCCTCATGATGTTATACACATCAATCATGTCCTCCCTTGGTCTTTGCTGCTATAAAGAAAACAATCAAGCCTATCTAAGATAATGAGGTATAGAGCTGGATGAGCAAGGGTGAAGAAGGGTCCAGACCCAAAACGTCAGCTTTCCTGCTCCTCTGATACTGCTTGGCCTGCTGTGTTCGTTCTGCTCTACACTTTGTTATCTCAGATTCTCCAGCATCGGCAGTTCATACCGTCTCTGAATCAAGCCAATCTCGTCTCTTACAGCTCAGTTTCTTCATCCCACGCAACATCCTGGTGAATGTCCTCTGTGCCCCCTGTAAGTGTTACCAAACCCTTCCTGTAATGAGGTGACCAGAATTACATACAGTACTCCAGTTGTTGCCCAACCAGTGTTCTGTACAATATTATCTCCTAGCTCTCGTACTCTACGCCATAACTGATGAAAGCAAATGTCTCATATGCCTTCTTAGTATCCTGTTTACAGGCTCTGACTTCATGGATCTGTGAATAAATACCTCAAGACCCCTCTGTTCCTCTAAGCTACCCAATGTCATGCGCTTGATTAAATATTCCCTCTTCCAGATTTACCTTGCACTTCTCAGGGTTAAATGCCATCTGCCACTGTTTTGCCCATCTATATTCTTCTACAACTTGTAACTATCTTCTTCACAATTAATAACCTTAGCAGTTTGGATGTTATGTGCAAACTTGCTTAACATTTCCCAACATTTTCTTCAATTTCATTTATGTAACAAACAGTAAGGGTTCCAAGACTGATTCTTTTGGTACATCTCTGGACGTTGGTCTCCAGTCAATTGAACAGCTTTCTACCACTACCCTTTGTGTCCTATTGCCAAGCCAGTTTCTGATCCATCTCACCAAGTTTTCCTGAATTTTGTGTGCTTTAGCCTTCCCAATTAGTTTCCCGTGTGGGACCTTATCAAAAGCTTTGCTAAAATTCATTTAAACAGCATCAACTGAACTTCCCTCATTCACATGCTGATCACATTTTCAAAAACGTTTTGAGCAAATTTGTTAGGCTGACAAAGCCATGCTGACTATCCTTATTTAATCCACACCTTTCCAAATGAATATTAATTCTCTTCTTCAAGATTTTCTGCAGTAGTTTGCTCACCACTAATGTGAGACTTAATGGTCTGTAATTTTCTGGTTTATCTCTACGATCTTTCTTAAAATGTGGAACCACGTTAGCCATTCTCTAGAACTCTGGCCCCAGGGTGGAATTGAAACTGGGTCCCTGGCGCTGTGAGGCAGCAGCATTCAGCCCATCAAGTCCACACCAACCCTGCAAAGATCATCCTACCCCATATCTAGATTTCCCACCCTTTCACCCCCTATCCCATCCCTAGATTTCCCACCCTAGACTTTTGGGCAATTTAGCATGCCCAGTCCACCTAACCTGCACATCTTTAGACCATGGGAGGAAACTAGAACACCTGGAGGGAGCCCACACAGACTTGGGGAAAACATGCAAACTCCACAGATACAGTCGCCTGAGGGTGGAATTGAGCCCAAATCCCTGGTGTTGTGAGACAGCAGTGCTAACCACTGAACTACGTGCTACATGATATCTCACATGCCATAAAATCTACATTCAATATATCCTAGCCCCTGCGTACGCCACACCCTTTATATATTTTGTACCTACATACAGCTCATCCTGTGTATGCCTCATTGCGTATACACTACTCCCTGTTTATTCAGCACTGCATAAACACTATATGCTGTATAATGCGCCCTTTTCATCCTACATCCGGCATAATATGCCACATTTTCTAAAATCAGCACCCTACGTATCCTAAATCTTGTACATTTAGCACCCCATATAATGTATGCCCGGTACAATCCATACCCTATATCCCCCACAGCCTGCGTAATGCACACTTTATATACCCTACACCATGTATAATCCACATCCTACATTTGTCATTCCCTGTGTTATCTGCATCTATTAATACTACAGCCCCTAAAATCTGTATCCTATACACACTGCACCCTGTATACCATACACTCTGTACAATCTGTACAATATTTATACCACATCCTATGTGATCCACTCCTATACATACCACACTGCATAAAATCTGCACCCAATGTATCCCAATTCTTTTTCTTTCCTGGTTAACCTCTTCGCTATAATGTATTTATAATATGTTTTAGAATTCTCCCTAATCCTGCTCACAGTTCCTTTCTCATGTCCCCTTTTGCTGTTCTTATTGCTTTCTTAAGTTCCCTCATGCAACTTTCTGTATTCCTCTAGGACTGCAGCTGGATTGCTCCCTTTGGACTTGCTAAAAATCTTTTTCATCTTTCTCATCCAGTCCTGAATTGCCCTAGATGTCCAGGATTCTCTGAACTAATTGCTGGTACATCATTCCCTACAGGGTACGTGTTGGACCTATACTCTCCCCAGCTCATTTTTGAATGTCCACTGTAGACTTATCCCCAGGGGTTGTTCCCAGTCAACTTCAGCCAGATCCTGCTTTATATTAATATGGTCTATCTCCCCCCAATCCAAAGCCTTCTTTTTCCTTGTCAGAACGAATTTGAAGTGTAATGTAATGTGGTTACAATTACGGAAATTTTCCTTCGCAGACACATTGACACTTGTTCAGCTTCTTTCCCAAGAACCAGATCCAGCATTGCACCATTCATTGTTGAACCTTCTACTTACCTGGATACATTTCAAGAAACCTGTCCCACTAAAGTCTTTACAATATGACTATCCCAAGTTATATTAGTGAAGTTGAAACCCCCTTATTTTAATTACCCAGTTATGACTCTCGCACATCTCTGTCAACTGTCTACCTTTTCTGTCCTATGTCTTGCTGATGCTTTGGGGGCTTATAATACACTCCTAGTAATGTGACTGACTGCTTAACCTTCCTATGCTCGACTCACAAAGCCTTGTTTGAGGATCCTTCTAAGATGTTATCTCTGCTTATTGCAATATTTGACTCCTTAATTACAGTGCTATGTCACCACCCATTTTATGTCCTCTTCTGTCTCACTAAAGGATCTATAGCCTGGAATATTATGTAGCCAGTCCAGTCCTTCCCTTAACCATGTTTCTGTGATGACAACAATATCACACTTATGTGTGTCAGTCCATGTCATCAGTCTTACCTGTTATACTCTGAGCATTAAAGTAAAGACCATCCATCGAACCCTATTCTCTTGACACTCAATATCATTGAATTATTGGCAGTGGTTTATATTATGTAGTAAGTTGGTCAGCAACTTCTGGCATCCGTGGATGTGCAGGTAAATACGGAGATCAGAAAATTACCGTTTGAGTTGTCCTGCTTGTTCAGAAGCTTTGCTAGATGACCAGATATAGAAACACACAGACGTTCAGTGCTGGGCAGGCCAAAAGTTCCTCCAACTAAATAATTTAAAGATCATTGTCCTTAGTTTCTGCCTCAGTCTCTAGCCTTAAACCGTCAAATTCATCCCCCTTTATTACTGACTTCTGAAATTTTGGCGTCATATTTTCCCCGGGCAGAGATATCGACCATATAGCAAGCCAAAAGCAAAGTTGCCTGTTCCAATTCTGTGACATCACTTGACACCACCCTAGCCTCAGCTCATTGATACTTTGTTACCTCTGGATATGAAGATTTCGGTGCACTTCTGGCTGGCCTCTTGCATTTTATTCTCTGTAAATTTGAGGTTATCTCAAACTTTACTGGTGTCTTAGCTCGAATTATCCTCTTCATCCTCAGCAACATACTTTCAACCATTTTTTAGTACATGCCCAACTTGTTTTAAGTGCAGGGACCTTTTAAATTTTTACTTGCCGACCTACATTAGTTTACAGTTAAGCAATCCCTCAATTTTAACATTGTACTCTTTGTTTTCAAATCTTCCCATGGTCTGACTTCTCACTAACTCTAGAAACACCTCCAGCTCCACATGCATAGAACAGTAAAATACAACAACTTTTCAGCTCACCAGATCTGTGTCAATCGCATTGCTATTCTAAACAAATCCCTTCTGCCTGCACAGGGTTCATATCCCTGTATCTATGCCTGTTCATGTGTCTGTCTAAACATTATATGAGATGTCTGCTTGTCTAATTCTGGCTCCTTAAGTATCCCTAATTTTAGTTGCACACTGCTGGAGGCTGTGCCTTAAGCTCCTTAGGTCCTAAATTCTTGAATTTTCATCTGCAGTCTTTCCACACCTCTGCATTGCTTACCTCCTTTTTAAGGTGATCCTTAAAACCCAACTATTTGGCCATCTGCTTTAACATTTCCTAATGCAGTTTGGTGTCATGTTTTCATTGATAATTCTCGTGTGAAGTGCCTTGTCAGTTTTATTGTGCTGAAGGAACTTTATGAGTACATATTGTGGTTGGAAGAGTGTGGAGTTGATGTGCTTATCCATTGAACAGATCAGATAAAGTTAGAACCACCCCGTTACAGTGTTAATAAATTTTAGTGACCTGTAGGAGAGAGGGACTTAAGTTTGTGAGGAAGCTTGAAAACATGATGTAACTGAGGTGCTGGCAAACGACCAGTGTCAAACAACCTCTTTTAGCCATTAAAATTATCTTTACTTATTTGTTATTTTGATTCTTTCACAGGACGCGGTCATATTTGGCAAGGCCAGTATTTGTTGCTTATGGTTGTTGAGAAGGTGGTGGTCTGCTACAGCCCATGTGTTGTACACCATCATCCTGTCAGAAATAGAGCTCCAGGACTTTGACTCAGAGATGCCGTCAGACTTTAATTTTTGTTAGACATTTTTTGTTTATTTTTTAAAAATTGCCTTCTATGTCTTTCCTTCTCTTCTAATCTCAATTTTCTTTTCCTATATTTTGCTTTCTTTATTCATTTTGCCATTCCAAAAACAATTCAAGCCAGCACTTCTAGGTTTATGTGTTTTCTCGGAAAGAATTCTTTATTCTGGTTGAACAGATACAGTTGCAGATAGTGTTCACTTTCACACAGGGCCCAAATCCTTCATAGTGGACATCACTTTCTTTTTATTTTCAAGTAGGCTTAAGTTCCAGTGCAAAACCAATCAGGAAGCTTATGTAAGTGCAATGAATGGCTAGAGCTATTTATTTTCCACAGCCTTCAAAAACCAGGCTAAGTTTTTGAACTTTCTTGCTGCAAAAAGAGTTTGTCTCATTCTTGACAAGGGTTACTGTTTAAAGAAGTGCTGAACAGATGGGGTTTCTGCCTACTGGAGTTTAGAACACTGAAAAGTAATTTGTCAACACATAAAAGAACCTGACAGGATTTGATAGAACTAGGTGACACGTTCTAAGAATAAGAGCTGTCCCTATTAAGACAGAGATGAGGACAATTTCTTTCCCTGTGGATTATTAGTCTGTGGAACTCTCTTTCCAAAAAATCGTGGGGCTTGGGTTATTAACTTGATTCTAGGTTGAGTCAAGATAGGTTTTCACTGGACGAGTCTTATGAGGGGCATTCAGGACAGTAGAGTTGAGATCAGAGCCAGATTGCCCATTACCTTAATGAATGATGGAGCAGGCCATTTTTTGCTGCCTCCAGGAAATGATACCATATTAAAATTATATCTTTATTCACTCTGAACAGATTTAATGAACAGAATTGTTGATAGGATGCCCCCATAAAATATAAGGTCCCTGTTGTGGAATGTTGATTGTGTCCCTGCCTCTGGACTGGGAGGCCTAGGTTCTCAAGTCCTGCCTGCCCCAGAAGTGTTTAATAACAGCTCTGAACAGGTTGATTAGAAAAATAGGTTCGATAATAAAAAAATTGTTTACAGTGCTTGTCTGCAGACCAGTTAATCGCTTAGAACATCCTAACTAAAATCTCATCTGATTTTGCAATGTTAATTTGCTCCTTTTTGTATCACATTGATTTACAGTTCCAATTTTTAACCTGGAATTTGAATTGGAACATGTTTAAGTCTGCAAGGAGGTGATGTTATCAGCATCGCGTCGTTCAATTTCCAGACAACTGCATTGATCTGTGAAGGTGCCATTGAAAGAGCCATCGAACTCTGAAATTGGAATTAAGTGCTCAACATTAGAAACAGATTTTTTTTCATCTAATTGAGGAAACTAAGTAATGATTTCTGACCTTTTAGCTGGAGGCTCACCAAATGGTGACAACAATGTATATTTATGTAACATTTTAATATAGCGAAACACTCCAACGCACCTTGTAGGAGCTATAACAAACAAGAATGACACTGAACCAAAGAGGTATTAGATTAGGTAAGCAAAACCTTTGTCAAAAATGTAGGATTTAAGAAATATCTTCAAGGTGGAAATTGAAACACAAAAGCGAAATGTTATAGGGAGTGATTTGGGAAGGTTGAGCTCATAACCAAGAAAAATGTGATTGTAGCTGGGAATGCACAACAGGCAGAATTAGAGGAGCTGAAGTATCTGGAAGGTGTGGGCTGGAGGAAATTATAGAGCTAGAGAAGACAAGGACCAGGGAAGGATTTGAAAACAAAAACTGATAACAGATTTTAAGAACAGATGTTGCTTGACTGGGAGTGAGTGCAGGAACTTCAGCTCAGGGTTGATGTGGAAATGGAATTTGCTGTGAGTTAATATGCTCGCAAAGAATTTCAGATTACGTCAAATTTATGAAGTATAGAATGAGGGTGACCAGTCAGTGTGTTGGACAGGTTGAGTCCAGAGCTGACAAATATATGGATGGTGGTTTCAGCAGATGATTTGAGATGGGAGGAGGGGGTGTGGAGGGGGTGGGTAGCGTGGTAATATCATTGAGCAAGTAATCCAGAGGCCGAGGCTAATGCTCTGGGACACCACTCGATGTACACCAGAGCAGCTAGTGAAATTTAAACTCCATAAATCTATGATTATAAAGCTAACCCAATAGTGCTCATGTAACATTTGTCTATTGTAGTAAAACCACAGCTGGCTTAACAATATTCTTTAAGGAAAGAAATCTGCCACTCTTATCTGGTCTGGCCAACATGTGACTCCAGACTGTCACCAATGCGACTGACTCTTAAATTCCCTCTGAAATGATCTGGAAAGGTGGTCAATTTTGTCAAACTGGTACAAAGTCTAAAGTGAATGAAATCAGATGGACCACCTGGTATTGACTTGGTACCAAAAAGGACAACGGCACATCCAACTCACTCAACACTACAATGTCCTCTTAACTAAATTGGGAGGGCTATGAGTGAACCAACTGCCTGACATGGTGATACTCACAGAATCGTATCTTACCGACAATGTCCTAGACGCCACCATCACTATCCCTGGATATGTACTTTCTCACTGGTGAGACATATCCAGTAGAAGTGATAGTACCGTGGTATACTGTCCAGAGGGAGTTGTCTTCAGAGTTCACAACATGAAGTCTCACAGCATCGGGTCAAACATTGCAAAGGAAACCTCCTTTTGATTACCATCTGCCAACACCTGTTGGTTGATGAATCAATAATCCTCCATGTTAAATAGCACTTGGAAGAAGCACTGTGAATGGCTTGTATTCTTGGCATCACTAGCTAATCTGTTTCAGTACAGCGATAACACTGGCATCTACTGTACAATATGGAAGTTTTGTGTCCTTTCCACCAAAAATTAGGAGAAATCCACCTCAACCAATTACTGCTTCAGTAAAGTGATGAAAGCTGTCAGCAGTGCAGTAAAGTGGTGTTTGCTCAGCAGTAACATAGAAAAAAAGAGTTGAACTCCAAGGAGTGAGGTGAGAGTGACTGCCTGTGTCATTGAGGAATCATATGGCCAAGTATGGTATCAAGGAGCTGTAGCAGAAATGGAGTCAATGACAATCGGGGGTGTGGGTGGTGGGGGGTTGCTGGTTTCAGTCATATCTAACAAAAAGGAAGATAACTGTGGTTTTGGGTTGCAAATATCTCTGTATAAGCTATCTCTGCAGGAATTCTCAAGATAGTGTCCTGGGTCAACTATCTTCAGCTGCTTCATCAATGACTTTCCTCCGATCAAAAGGTCAGAAATAGATATGTTTGCCGATGGCACAATGTTTAGCAGTGTTGGTGACTCACAAAATAAGGAAACAGCTCATGTCCATGTGCATCAAGTCTTGGATAACATCCAGTTTTGGGCTGATAAATGGCAAGTAATACACACTACACAGTGTCAGGCACTGATAATCTCCAACGAGAGACAATCCTGCCATCTCCCCTTGGCTTTCAATGCCACCACTGTTGCTGAAACCCCAATATCAATGTCTTCTTGAAGAGAAATTAGCCATATAAATACTGTGGTTACAAAAATAGGAAGAGGCTAGGAATTATGTTGCAGAAAACCCACTCCTGGTTCATGTGCCACCAGCTACATTGAACAATTCATGCTGGGGAAGCATTATCGCAGTGGGAAGGTGCTGTCTAAAATGATGTTACTGGATTAGAAGCCTAGGCCAATGCTTTGGTATATGGGTTCAAATCCCACCATAACAGCTGGTGGAATTTAGAAGTATTTAATAAAACTGAAATATTAAAACTTGTCTCACTAATGATAAGATTATAATCATCAATTTTCTTTATGTGGTTCATGAATATCTTTTAGGGAAGGAAATCTGGCATCTTTACTCTATCTGGCTTGCATGTGACTCCAGACCCAGGCTTTTTCATGATTTAATTTCTAACAGCCCTCTGAAATGACCTAGCAAGCTATTCAGAACAAGATAAATTAAGGATGATCAACAAATGTTGAGCTTCCCAATGCCATTCACATCCCATTAATGAAAAACAAACAAGTCAGTACTGTAATTAAATGGTCTTCACATTCCTAGATGAATGTGGCTGTAACATCACTCAAGAAGCTTGACACCTTCCAAAGCAAAGCATCCTGCTTCATTGGCATCCAATCTGCCACTTTATACACACACTCCTTTCCCCCTGCAAAATATAGTGGCAGCAATATGTTCCATCCACAAGATGCACTGCACAAACTCACCAAAGTGTTTCAGACAGCGCTTTCCAAATTTGTGACCTTTCCCAATTAGAAGGACATCAACAGTAGATACATGTAAACATCAGCACCTGCAGGTTCTGTTCCAGTTATCCCACTGTCCTGACTTGGGAAGGTATTGTGGTCCCTTCACTATTGCTGGAACTTCCTAACAGCATTTGGATGTACCATATATGATATCCTGCAGCAGCTGGAGTCAGTAACTAGGGATCAGTGTTTGGAGTTGGGATTGAGAATAATAGTTGGAAGTGTCAATAACAAGTCCATTAAAGTACTAAATCCTTATAAAAACATACATTTGTATTTGTAGCCTCACTTAAAGACAGATAATCCTTTTTATAAACACTTGAACTGACAAACAAGCTAAATTTACTGGCTGCCACTGTCAAAAACTGCATTTGGAGCAGTCAGGCAATACTAACCCTACATGATATCTGTTCAGATCATGTCAATGGACAGCCTGTGAAATTGTAAGTACCTTTTTAAAATCTTGGTTACAACAGGCTGTTTTTTTCTTTCAGATTCCATAAACTGCATTTGTTTTGTGCAACTGAGCCAGATTAGATCTCAGGAAATAAACCCAGTCATAATACTGGCTTAGTGAAACTGAATGTTTGTGAAAAGCTGGAGTTGTATGTGCAAGTGCTAGAGGTGCAGTGTGTAGCATGGAGTCAGAAGTGGATGAGGTCCTAAATGAATATTTTGTGTTGGCATTCACCTAAGAAAAGGAATTAGTGGAGGATGTCCTCAGAAGGGAATGTTGAATTTCTAAGTCAAGTTGTTATTAAAAAGGAAGAGGTGTTGTGCGTCTTAAAAAGTATAAGGTAAGTAGGTCCCCAGGTCCTTATGGAATCATTCCCAGCGTTGACGGAGGCAAGAGAACAAATTGCTGGAGCATTGACAGACATCTTTGTATCCTCTTTGGCCATAGATGAGGCCCCAGAGGACTAGGGAATAATCAATGTTGTCCCATTGCTTAAGAAGGGTATCGGGGTAATTTAGGAAATTGTAGGCCTGTGAGATGCACATCAGTGATAGGGAAATTATTGGAAAAGTTTCTCAGGGACAAGATCAAAATCCATTAAGAAGCAAATGGACTTACAAGTGATAGACTGCCTGGTTTGTGTGGGGAGGTTGTGCCTCATGAACTTGATCAAGTTTTTTCGGTAGGTGAGGAAGATGATGATGGATACATGGACTTCAGTAAAGCCTTTGATGAGGTCTCTCTTAGCAGATTGGTACAGAAGCTGAACATAAGAACTAGGAGCAGGAGTAGGCTGTTCGGCCCCTTGAGCCTGCTCTGCCATTCAATAAGATCATAATTGATCTTTTTGTGGACTCGGATCCACTTACTCGTGCTCTCGCCATATCCCTTAGTCCATTTATTGTTCAAAAAATACTACCTTAGCCTTAAAAACGTTTACTGAAGTAGCGTCAACTACTTCACTGGGCAAGGAATTCCGTAGATTATCAACCCCCTGGGTGAAGAAGTTCCTTCTCAATTCAGTCCTAAATCTGCTCCTTCTAACCTTGAGGCTATGCCCTCTTGTCCTAGCTTTGCCTGCCAGTGGGAATATCCTCTCTACTTCTGTCTTATCTATTCCCTTATAATTTTATATGTTTCTAAAAGATCCCCCCTCAATCTGCTGACTTCCAATGAATACAATCCCAATCTACTCTCCTTATAAGCCAACCGCCTCAACTCCAGAATCAACCTAGTGAACCTCCTCAAGGCGGCACGGTGGCTCAGTGGTTAGCACTGCAGCCTCACAGCGCCAGAGACCTGGGTTCGATTCCAGCCTTGGGTAACTGCCTGTGCGGAGTTTGCACATTCTCCCTGTGTCTGTGGGTTTCCTCCAGGTGCTCCGGTTTCCTCTCACAGTCCAAAGATGTGCAGGCTAGCTGGATCGGCCATGTTAAATTGCCTGTAGTGTTCAGGGCTGTGTGGGTTATAGGGGGATGGGTCTGGGTGGGATGCTGCAAGGGGCGGTGTGGACTTATTGGGCCGAAGGGCCTATTTCCACACTATAGGGAATCTAATCTAATCTAATCTAATCTAATCCTCTGCACCCCTCCAGTGCCAGTACATCCTTCCTCGAGTAAGGAGACTAAAACTGCACACAGTACTCCAGGTGTGGCCTCACCAGCACCTTGTACAGCTGCAACATAACAAAGAACAAAGAACAAAGAAAATTACAGCACAGGAACAGGCCCTTAAGCCCTCCAAGACTGCGCTGATCGAGATCCTCTGTCTAACCTGTCATCTATTTTCTAAGGGTCTGTGTCCATTTGCTCCCCACCCATCCATCTACCTGTCCAGATATATCTTAAAAGATGCTAATGTGTCTGCGTGTACCACCTCCGCTGGCAACGTGTTCCAGGCACCCACCACCCTCTGTGTAAAGAACTTGCCACGCGTATCTCCCTTAAACCTTTCCTCCTCTCACTTTGAACTCATGAGCCCTAGTAATTGAGACCCCCACTCTGGGAAAAAGCTTCTTGCTATCCACGCTGTCTATACCCCTCATGATTTTGTAGACCTCAATCAGGTCCCCCCTCAATCTCTGTCTTTCTAATGAAAATAATCCTAATCTACTCAACCTCTCTTCATAGCTAGCACCCTCCATACCAGGCAACATCCTGGTGAACCTCCTCTGCACCCTCTCCAAAGCATCCACACCCTTTTGGTAATGTGGCGACCAGAACTGTACACAGTACTCTGAATGTGGCTGAACCAAAGTCTTATACAACTGTGCTATGACCTGCCAACTTTTGTACTCAATACCGCATCCGATAAAGGAAAGCATGCCGTATGCCTTCTTGATCACCCTATTGACCTGCGTTACCACCTTCGGGGAACAATGGACCTGAACATCCAGATCTCTCTATTCATCAATTTTCCCTAGGACTTTTCCATTTACTGTATAACCTCCCTGCTTTTAACCTCAATCCCTTTAGCAATGAAGGACAAAATTTCATTTGCCTTCCTAATTACTTGTTGTACCTGCAGACCAACCTTCTGTGATTTCTGGACAAGGACACCCAGATCCCTCTGCATTGCAGCATGCTGCAACTTTTTACCGTTCAAATAATAATCCGTTTTACTATTACTCCTACCAAAATGTATGACTTCACATTTATTTATATTGTATTCTATCTTCCAGACCTTTGCCCACTCACTCAATGTGTCTATGTTCCTCGGCAAAGTTTCACAGTCCTCTGCACACTTTGCTCTGCCACTCCTCTTAGTGTCATCTGCAAACTTTGACAAACTACATGTGGTCCCCAACTTCAAAGCATCTATATAAATTGTAAATAATTGCAGTCCTGACACCGATCCCTGAGAAACACCACTAGTCACTGATTGCCAGCCAGAATTGCACTCATTTATCCCCACTCTTTGCTTCCTGTTAGTCAACCAATCCTCTATCCATGGAATACTTTACCCCTGACACCATGCATCCTTATCTTACGCAGCAGCCTCTTGTGTTGCACCTTGTTGAATCTAGGTACACCATATCCACTGAGTCTCCATTGTGCACCTTGCTCATAAAGAGAATTCCAAAAGATTTGTCAGGTATGACCTACCCTTCATGAGCCCATGCTGTATCTGCCCAACGGGACAATTTCTATCGAGATGCCTTGCTATTTTTTCCTTGATAACAGACTCAAGCATCTTCCCCACTACAGAGGTTAAGCTAACTGGTCTATAATTCCCCATATTCTGTCTACTTTCTTTTTTAAATAGTGGCATCACATTTGCTGTTTTCCAATCTGCTGGGACTGCCCCAAGTATAGCGAATTTTGGAAAATTACTACCAGTGCGCTGCTATTTCTCCTGCCATCTGTTTTAGTACCCTGGAATGCATTGTATCAGGGCCAGGAGACTTATCAATCCTTAGCTTCATTAGCTTGCCCAACACTACCTCTTCAGTAATAATTATTGTTTCCAGGTCCCCACCTACCTTTGTCTCTTTGTCAATTACTGGCATGTTATTAGTGTGCTCCACTGTGAAGACCGCTACAAAATGTTCAATGCCTCGGCCATTTCATCATATCCCATAACTAAATTCCCCTTCTCATCCTCTAAATGGCCAACGTTTATTTTAGCCACTCTTTTTCATTTTATACATTTATAGAAACTTTTGCTATCTGTCTTTATATCCTGTGCTAGTTTTTCTCATGTTCTATCTTACTTTTCTTTATAGCTCTTTTTGTGGTTTCCTGTTGACTTTTAAAGTTTTCCCAATCTTCTGGTTTCATGCTGTTTTTGGCCACTTTGTATACCTTCTCTTTCAATTTGATAACCTCTCTTATTTCCTTAGACAGCCATGGCAGATTACCTCTTTTCTTACAGTCCTTCCTTTTCACTGGAATATACTTTTGCTGATCACTTTGAAAAAATGCTTTGAAAGTCCTCCACTGCTTGTCAAGTGTCCCACCATAAAATTTGTTTCCAGTCTACTTTAGCCAAGTCCTTCCTCATTCTGTTGTAGACCCCCTTGTTCAAGCACAGGACCCTGGTATTGGATTTTATCTTCACACTCTCCAGCTGTATTCTAAATTCAACTATACTGTGATCACTCCTTCCAAGAGGATCCCTAACTATGAAGTCATTAATTATTCCTGTCTCATTACACAGGACCAGATCTCGGATAGCTTGCTCCCTTGTCAGTTCCATTACATACTGTTCAAGAAAACTATCATGGATACACTCAATGAACTCCTCCTTAAGGCTACCCTGATGGAGCTGGTTTGATCAATCTACATGTAGATTAAAATCCCCCATGATAATTGCCATGCCATTTTTACAGGCAATAGTTATTTCTTTGTGTGTTGCCCGCTCCAATGTGATGTTATTATTTGGTGCCTATAGACGAGGCCTATCAGTGACTTTTCCCTCTTAGAATTTCTAATTTCCACCCAAATGGATTCAACCTCATTCTCCATAGAGCCTCTATCATCTCTCAGCATTGGCCTGATGTCGCCCTCGAATATCAGAGCTACACTACCTCCCTTACCTTCCTGTCTGTCATTCCGAATAGCCTGTTACCCCTGGATATTCAACTTCCAGTAGTGACCATCTTGTGGCCATGTCTCCGTAATGGCTACCAAATCATATTCATTTGCGATGATTTGTGCTGTTAACTCATCAACCTTGTTACGAATGCTTTGAGCATTCAGGTAAAGTGTCCTTATACTAGGTTTCTTACCCTCATGATTTCCAACATCTCTAATAATATCACCTGAGTTATCCTTCCTTTTTGCATCTTTCATAGTGTGCCTTGAACTTAAACCCTCCTGCACACATGCTAACCTGCTGTTTACCTTTTTATTTACCATCATACTCCCTGTTGTTTTCCCTTTCCCTTCCCCCCTAAATCACTGGTTTAAAGTCCTAGTGACCACCCTATTTATCCTTTTCGCTAGAACACTAGTTCCAGAACGTTTCAGGTGGAGATTGTCCCATCGGTACAGATCCCTCGGTTCCAAAACTGATGCCAATGCCCTGTGAAATGGAACCCCTCTTTCCCACACCACTCCCTTAGCCACATGTTTTCTTCCCTAATTTTCTTATCCTTAAGCCAATTTGCACGTGGCTTGGGCAGTAATCTGAAGATTATGACCCTGAATGACCTATTCCTTAATTTTGTTCCTAGCGCTAGTGCTTGAAGTCACGTGGTACCTTGGCAAGATAGATACAGAACTGGCTTAGTCATAGGAAACAGAGGATAGCGGTGGAAGGATGCTTTTCAGAATGGAGCGTTATGACTAGTGGTGTTCCACAGGGATCAGTGCTGGGGCCTCTGCTGTTTGTGGTTGACATAAATGATTTGGAGGAAAACGTAGCTGGTCTAATCAGTACGTTTGTGGATGTTACAAAGATTGGTGGAGTTGCAGATAGTGAGGAGGATTGTCAGATGTTATAGAAGGATATAGATCAGTTGGAGGCATGGACAGAAAATGGCAGATAGACTTTAATCTGGACAAGTGTAAGGTGATGCATTTTGGGAGGTCAAGTACAGGTTGAAATTGTACAGTGAAAGGCAGAACCCTTAAGAGTATTGATATGCAGAAGGATATAGGTGTGCAGGCCCATAGATCACTGAAAATGGCAGTACTGGTAGAAAAGGTAGTAAAAAAGGCCTGTAGCATATTTGCTTTCATTGAAAGGGGCAGTGAATATAAAGATAGGGAAGTTATGTTGCAGTTTAATAAAACTTTAGTTCAGCCATACTTTGAATAGTGCACGCACTCCTGGTCACCACATTACCAGAAGACGTATGGATGTTTTGGGGAGGGTACAGAAAAGGTTTAACAGAATGTTGCCTGGTATGGGAGATTTTAGCTATGAACAAAGGTCAGATAGACTGGGTTTGTCTTCACTGGAACACAGGAGGTTGAGGGACGACCTGTTAGGAGTTTATTAGATTGTGTATGGCATAGGTAGAGTGGAAAATATGAGGCTTTTTCCAAGGGTGGAGGCGTAAATCACTAGGGGACACAGGGTCAAGGTGCTGGAGGGGATGTTTAAAAGAGATGTGCAAAGCAAGTTTTTCACACAAGGGGTGGTGAGTGTCTGGAATGTGCTGCCAGTGGAGATGGTGGAACCAGACACAGTGGCAGCATTCAGGAAACATTTGGACACATACATGAATAGGAAGGGAATAGAGGGATACAGATCCTGTAAGCGAAAATAGTTTTAGTGTGGAGGGGCAAAATATGTTGGTGCAGGCTTGGAGGGCCAAAGGGCCTGATCTTGTGCTGTAATGTTCTTTGTTCAGCATCCAGGAAGGTATTGCACCAGGAAAGGAAGGCAAGCCACCAGAACATGAGCAACCATTGAAACAGTCCAGCCTGTCTTTACACTGTCAAACCCTTTTTGATATCTTTGCATGTTTGTTTTAGTTTTATTTGTAATAACCCTTTTTATTGACGAGAAAAACCTGGTTGAATTGTTTCTAATACGAAACTAGCGACCATCTGAGCTCTACCTAATTGGCCAATTCAACCTGATTAAATTTGAAAAGGGATAATGGGAACTGCAGATGCTGGAAAATCCAAGATAACTAAGTGTGAAGCTGGATGAACAGAGCAGGCCAAGCAGCATCTCAGGAGCACAAAAGCTGACGTTTCGGGCCTAGACCCTTCATCAGAGATTAAATTTGAACTTTGTTCTGCGCGGTGGAGGTGTGGGACAAATAAGAAATCAGTGCATCTTTCCAATCTCGATCATAACAGTTGGTTTGATATTGTTTCAAATTAACAAAAGAGTAGAAGCTCAAACTTAGAATAGGAAGGGCATTAGTGAATGTTAAATTTGACTGTGTTATGCCCTGTGGATAATATGTGGAGTAGATTGCAAGCAAAACACTGAACTGGATAAGTAGTTAGTCATATCTGGTGATAGAAATATAATGTAGAAAAATATGTGTTTCTTGAAATATTCAGAATTGCAAGATTGATCACTGTGGTCTTTCCTGATCCTGATTATATCCTTGATTCATTTACATAGAACTCCATTTTGCTACAGTGAAGACTTGTACCTCAACATGGTGAAGAAAAGCAAGTTAGCCACTGACAAATTCATTTTCAGTCTGCAAAAGCTCTGTATCCAGATTGTCAGTTGAAAGCAGGATCAAAGACACAGTGGATCAACATGAAGCTGATGATGCTAGCTTATTGAATAATAAGGGCAATCCAATTATTTCACATCCAGTTAATGATTTCATGAGATATGATCGAGTTGGACATTGAGATTATTGGCTGACTTCCTGATCAAACAACCTTGCATGTATTCTTCAGACTCTCGTAGCTCCAACTTCATATAAATAAGATTGAGAGAAAGTAAGATGACTGGAGTTCTAAACCAGATTACATGTAAGCTTGCTCAATGTAGTGCTGCAAAGAAAATTAGTTGACTTCTTTCAGAAAGCAGTCAGCGAAGTCCTTTTAGATTGTTACGCTGTTCTGTGTAGCTTCAAATTAAAAGGAAAAACACATCACACAATATAGAATTCCTTATAACTTAGAAAAGGACAAGACCTAAATTTTTCTTGCATATTGTGAGATTATGTATACTTGACTGTAACACAATACAGAGCACGCTTTGCCCTTACTTTCAGAAGAACAAATTATTGTGTAAAAATTCTCCCTTGCCACTTTATGCTAAACTTTTGGCAATTTTATGCTGTAGTTTCATGACTGCTGAGAATTGGAAGAGAACTGTACAATTATATTTCCAACTTGTTTCAGAGTTGTTTTTGTGTTTACTGTGCCAGCAGATCTCCAATGGCATTGCGTGCAGTGAGTGATCTCAGATCTTTAAATAAAGTGTGAGTAGAAATACATTGTGAGGCTTAAAGGAAATTACCTTAACTTGAGATGTTTTGGGAACAGGATTGAAATTTACTGATGGCATCAAATTGAACGCATAGTAAGTTGTGACAAGGATATCTTGAAGGAAATGGATAAGTCTTTTTATTGACAGATTACAGATGCAGATTCTGATTTAGTAAATTTTAGATGAATGCAGAAAGGAAATTCAAGTATAATTGTGAAAATTTAAATGGAATGTGAGGGTAGAGTGACCTGATGTCAGAAGGAAAAAATCATGAAAGCTGTTAGCACATACATGGATCCTGAACGTAATATTGAACATGTACATGTGTATTTTAGGTAAAATCGCCATAATCCCACAGGACTTCTCCTCATTAGTGACTGAACAAGAAAGAGGGAGAGATGACGAGTGGTAGTTTAATCTGAGGGTCACCACGCCTCAGGCAAAGGGCAGGTTGAGAAGGTGGGACCTTCTTGGTAACTGCAGTTAGTGAAGGTCTATGAGCTCGGTCAGCTGGATGGTTATTTTCAGTGGGCCACACAGTGCCAGGCACCCAGGTTTGATTCCAGTCTTGGGTGACTGTCTGTGAGGACTTTGCATGTTCTCCCTGTGTGTCAGTGGCTCTATGCTGGGAGCACTGGCTTCCTCCTACAATCCAAAGATGCGCAGGTTGGGTGATTTGGTCATGCTAAATTGCCCTGTAACGTCCAGGGATGTGGAGATTAGATGGGTTAGCTATTTTAAACATAGGGACAGGGAGCGGGTCTGGGTGCAGTGGTCCTTGTAGGGTCGGTGCAGTTGCGATGGGCCAAAGCCTATGATTCTGTGGTATTGTACACTGTTGCAGACATTATTACAGGAAAAATATTAATTCACATTGCACATAATAAAGGTTTTTGACAGATTTGAAACAGTGAATTGGTGTTATCTTCTCCTGACATTCATTATAGTTATGATAAACTACATTGGCTTTGGGGAGCAGTCAGAAATGTTGGCTTCTACGGTTTGGTTGCACTACTTAACTAAATCATCTACATCACAAGTTCAGAACAATTTGTTTTATCCCCAGCCAAATGGTATAATAATTGATGCAATCACAATCTCATACTGCCCTAAGATTTGGCTTTTTCAGGTTTTTGTTAATTATTTTTGGCACTGTTTGGCATAATGTGGTGCTTTATTCATGTCATGGTTCTTTGTATTTAATCTCAAACCATCATTCCTAAAATTTTGAAATGATCTTGATGGTAATAAAATATGTTTGATTATGTGCGCCTATCATTGGAGCTTAAAGTGTATTTGAGCTGCTGTTGTGCTGTCCCAATTTGGTTTCCCGAGAAGAACGGAATCTGTATTTTTTGACACAGGTTTGCTCTTATCATGAGCCGCACCACCCACAATTGAACATGAGGGAACTGCAGATCCTTCCACTCTAACCTTTTAGAGGCCTGTGCTGGCTTATTACTATGCCCTACAGCTAGTTAGATTTGCATTGTTGTCAAACAGTCAGTGATTTAGTTATTCTGTTGAATGCTAACTTATGAAAACATAAGGCACAATCACCTGATGTAATGTAACATTCTTTTCTAACAAAATATATGTCTAAAAACATTATCATTGTTTCATTATTTTGTCTTAGTAAGCATTTTTATGTGTTTTTCCATTATGGAATGTCAATTGCTTGCAATATTACAATATGTATTCTCAAACAAGAATGCTACTCCCATGGTATTGATGTGACAGCCATTTATATATAGTAATTAAATATGTACTATTGACTTTTTAAAATGGGCACCTCATTTAAATACCTGGGACCTTCATGGATTGAAAATGTTTCTGACCTGGTGTATTCTCCAGCATTTGTTGTTTTTAGTACAGATTCCAGCATCTGCAGTACTTTGCTTCTTTAATAAGAAAATATGCTGAATTGAAATAGCCAACGGCAACCAGCTGACCACATATGTCAGCCAAATTTCATGAAACCAATGTAGAATATACAAATTTGTTTAAATTGAAATTGATATTTTTTGTAAAAAGAATTTGAAACTAATCCACCCACTCAGGCATGAAGAAACCTTTGAATTCTAATTTTGTTTTATATCTGTTTGATGTTCCTCATATTTTGAAAGAAAGATATCACCTGTACTTATCAAGATAGAAGTGATTAACTCATAGAACATAGAACATTACAGTGCAGTACAGGACACCGAAATACACAAGGAAGCTTGTATTTTAAGGAATTGCTTTTGGCAGACCAAAGAATTTGTGACTGGGGAACAGAAGAATACATTCCCTCTGATCTCAAGAAGGAAAAAGTCCCTGCTGATAGAAGTAAAAAGAAGCAACAATGGAACAGTCAAAAGACAACTGAAATACTTGCTACTGCTGATAATAAAGAAGATTTATTAAAAAACTGTAATTTTGAGTTAAAACCTTTATGCTTCAAGGGCATCCCACAGATCTTTACCAATGTATTCCTGTCGCCTTTTTTCTGAGGAAGGGTCTACGCCCGAAACTTCAGCTTTCCTGCCCGATGATGCTACTTGGCCTGCTGTGTTCATCCAGCTCTACACCTTGTTATCTATGATGGAAGAGAGACTGGTGGAGCTTAGAATAATAAATTCCAGAAGTAATCTAGGCGTAGGTTAGCATTTCAGCAGCTAAGAAGCAGAAGCAAAGTTATGCAATATTCCTGAGGTGGAAATAGTCAGTCTTATGATGGAATGGACATTTGGTTGGCATTTTATCAAATATGACACAGGTTAAGACTAGCCTGGTTCAGCTTCAGACAATGGCCAGGGATAAGAATGGAGTCAATGGCTCATTCCTGATATTTAGTTGGAGGAAGTTTCTTTTCACCCTGTCCTGTTTGACAGACTCTGTCCGTTCAGGGAGTGGAGAGGTTGAGAGAGGTGATGGTGAAGTTGAGCTGGTTGCCACACTGCTATGAGTGAGACGATTCTAAAAACTGCTCTGTTTTAAACTTGTTTCAGAAATAGTAGGAACTGCAGATACTTGAGAGTCTGAGATAACAAGGTGTAGAGCTGGATGAACACAGCAGGCCAAGCAGCATCAGTGGAGCAGGAAGGCTGACATTTCGGGCCTAGACCCTTCTTCAGAAATGAAGTTTTTTGAAGAAGGGTCTAGGCATGAAACGTCAGCCTTCCTGCTCCTCTGATGCTGCTTGGCCTGCTGTGTTCATCCAGCTCTACACCTTGTTATCTCTGTTTTAAACTGTTGCTTTTAATTCAAAGTCAAATATAATTAATGAAGAGGTATTTGTTATCTCCTTCAATTTCTACCCATTTAGGTGGCACGGTGGCTCAGTGGTTAGCACTGCTACTTCACAACACAGGTTTGATTCCACCCTCAGGCTACTGTCTGTGTGGAGTTTGCACGTTGTCCTCATGTCTGTGTGAATTTCCTTAAGGTGCTCTGGTTTCCTTCCACAGTTGCAGATATGCAGGTTAAGTGGATTAGATATGCTAAATTGCCCATAGTTTCCAGGGATGTGCAGGGTGGGTGGTTTAGCCATGGGAAATACGGCATAACAAGGATAGGGTATGGGGGGTGGGTGTAGGTGGAATGCTGTTCGTAGGGTCATTGTGGACCTGATGGGCCGAATGGCTTGCTTCTGTGCTGTAGAGATTTTATGACAAACCTCTGTTACTTGGTTGCCATTGGGACAGGGAGTCCAGATAGTGGAATATGACGCAACCTCCCTGACACGCTCAATGCTTTCTACGCTTGGTTTGAGCAGAATACCACTGACATGGCAACACCTGCTCCTACAGTCCCAGACATACCTGTTCCCTCTGTCACTGCTTCAGAAGTCACTTCAGCCCCCCGGGAGTCAACCCAAGAAAAGTGATGGGCCCGGACGGTGTCCCCGGTCAAGCACTCAGATCCTGTGCAGACCAACTGGTGGAGGTGTTCATCTTCAACCTCTCCCTCCTATAAGCCAAAGCTGCCACTTGTTTCAAGAAGATTACCATCATTCCTGTACCAAAGAAAATACATGCATTGTGCCTTAGTGACCACCAGCAGGTAGCTCTGAATCCAGTAATCGTGCAGTGCTTTGAGAGGCTGCTCATGGCCCACATCAGCTCCAGTATCCCAACCTGCCTCTATCTACTTGCCTACCAACACAACAGATCCACAGAGGATGCCATATCTCTAGCCCTACACTCATCTCTGGAACATCTGGGCAACAAAGACACCTATGTCAGACTCCCACTTGTTGACTACAGCTCCGCCTTCAACACCATTATCCCCTCCAAACTGATCTCAAAACTGTGTGACCTTGGTCTTGGCTCTGACCTCTGCAATTGGATCCTCAGCCTTCTGAACCTTAGGCAGCAATCCATGAGGATGGGTAACTGTACCTCCTCCACAATAACGCTCAACACTGGAGCCCCTGAAGGATGTATCCTCAGCCCCCTACTGTTGTTATCTGACAACACTGAATCAAAATACAAAAGGGAGATTGAGGGCTTGGTGACTTGGTTCAATGAAAATAATCTGTCCCTCAACGTCGGCAAAACTAAAAACTCATCATCAATTTCAGAAAGAAGGGAGGAGAACATGCCCCCATCTACATCAATGGAACTGAGATTGAGAGAGTGAAGAGCAACAAGTTCCTCAGAGAGATTATGACTGACGACCTGTCCTGGAGTTTCCATGTAAATGTGACAGTCAAGAAGGCAGAACAACACCTCTTCTTCCTGAGACGCCTCAGGAAATTAGTCATGTCAATAAGGTCCCTCACCAACCTCTACAGATGCACCATTGAAAGGATACTGTCTGGGTGCATAAATGCCTGGTATGGCAACTGCTCTACACAGGACTGTAAGGAACCTCAGAAGGTTGTGTACACAGCCCAGACCATCGCAGAAGCCACGGACTCTATTTACACCCCTTGCTGCCTTGGAAAGGCAGCCAACAACATCCAAGTCCCATTGTACCCTGGTAATGACCTCCTACAACTTCGCTGTCAGGCAGAAGATACTGAAGCTTGAACCCATGTACAAGCAGGTTCAGGAACACCTTCTTTCTGGCTGTTATCAAACTGTTGAATGGACTCTAGCCTCAAATAATGTGACCTGTATGCCTCTAAGTCTTTTTGATCTGTACATCCTGTGCTTGCTGTGATCTGCCTGTACCACTCGTAAACAGAGCTTTCCACTGCATTTAGGTACACATGACAATAAAATCAATCAGAATGCCAGCTTCCAAATACAAAGGTAGAAACAGGAGGCCTGGCATTGTGTGGATTCACAGACATTTGGGCATTCTGATTCAGAGACCCTCAAGACAACTGTGGCTGCTGTGAATAGCAGGAGTAAAAAACATCACCACATACAGTCAGTGGGAATTCACTCCCTGGTCAAAAGATGGAATGTGTAGAGGCTTGAAGATACTACACAATTCTCCCTGGCATTGCCACGAGGAAGAGTTGCTCAAGTACTGCCATGCTACTGCAAATTTTTTTGAGGATTCTTAGAATATTGAGGGGAGTTTTTTTGGTGGATGCAGCGCATTATGACTCAGGCAGCAATAATTGAGCTTTTTGAAAGCTTGTAGTAATGTTGATCTGCTCCCTCTAAAGAATATAATTCTGCTGAGAGTATGATGTAAGAAATAAGCATAGCAGATGGTTTTAATTTGTGTTAGGAAGTAAAGTTAGGCATCATGCATGTAGTTTAGTTGAGTACAGAACTATTAGATAATGTTTAGTTGATGCAAAATAGAAATTGCTGGAGAAACTCATAGGCCTGGCAGCATCTGTGGAGAGAAAGCAAAATTAATTTTTTGGGTCCAGTGACCCTAATTCAGAATTCAGATGTCAAAGCTGCTTTCTTTGTCAATTATGGTGACCCTCAGGTTGAACCTTCCACCAGCCATCTCTCTTGAATAAGCAAAATGCTGTATGGTCTGGTAAGGCTCTGGTGACTTTACCTTGTTACTAAGAATTCAAATCTGTTGAAAGTTATTTATCTCAAAGGCAATTGTAATGGTAAATGTAGAAACTGCCATGTTTTTGGATGGTGTCGTTGAGGGGTAGCATTGGCAAGAGAAATAGAATGGCATCAAGAATGGATATTTGAGGTAAGCCAATCCTGTTGTAGAATTAAACCCTATATACAGACCACTGCAGACAAAAAACAGAAATGAGGTAATCCACTCCAACGGACCCCAAGTTTAAATAGCAAGCGGGAAAATACAACAGCGCTTCATTATAGACTGATGATATTACGCAGAAGGGTGATGAAACGTCTGCAAACTAATGAACCAGCTAGGCGAGTGAACCAACCAAAGTAAACTGCATGTCTTTGGACTGTGGGGGGAAGCTGCAGCATCCAGAGGATACTCACGCAGACATGGAGAGAAGGTTCAAAGTTGACACACAGACAGTTGCCTGAGAGTGGAATCAAACCTGGGTCCCTGGCACTGTAAGGCAACAATGCTAACCTCTGAGCACAGTGTTGATGTAGCAAAACAGAGGGGTAAGGGAGAGGTAACAAAACCAAGAAGCAATGCAACTAGTTAGAATTTTGTGTGTGTAACAAAATATCTGAGTGGTATTTTCAATACTTACTCCAATAATCCAAGACAATCTAAAGCTTTGTGATGTAGATGATTTTATCCATGTTTCCGGAGAGGCATGCCTGGCTCCTTGTTTCTGCTCCTTTAAGTAGCCACTATGTTTCTTCCCCTGAAGGGTCTGCACACCAAGAGGTGTGCCAGTGTCATTTCTAGCTCGACTTCTTGTTTTGGAAGTCACTGCCATGGATATCTTTTCTTGGATGTCTATGCGGAATAAGAAAACACAATTACAGAGAATGTTCGTCTGAGTGTGAAATACTTTCAGGGAATAAATCTAGTCAATTTAAGATCACTGATCAGGCCTCATTTTTCAAGGGTGGAGATGATCGTTTCACTACCATTTGCTATCTGTGTTAAAAATGTGGCCTAGAAGCACATAATCCAAGAACTTGGTTCTGGTTCAAAGTGTCACAATTAGCTACAGTTAGTTTGCCATGAGCTTTAGATCCAGTTTACTGTAGCCCCGTGCAGGGTTTGTACATGAATACTTCAATTTGAATTTAGGAATCCAGCTGAGCAATAACATTCAGGAAATAGTTGCAGCAGAGGATTGTTCCTTAATGTTGTCCAAAACATCAGTGGAATTTCTATCCTTCCACATGCATCCTTGTCCTGAGCATATGGAAGTCGAGAATTCAGAAAGATTAATTTATTTAATTCTCCATAACATTTTTGTGAAATAGTAATTAAATAGAAAAATTCTTGACCAGGTTTTTCAGGATAATTATTTATGTAAACATACTGGAGCAGCAGCTTGTGCCAAATATTTCAGAATTCAAAGGGCATATTTCAGAGAAAATTGAACTGCTGTGATCAAAACAGGGATGCTGTAATCTGCAGCGACCAGTCACCTCTTCATATGTAGTTATTTATATAGACATGTGACTATCTTTGTGTGGATACAATGTTAACATCAACAACAGCTGCACAGACAAATAGTAGCAATGCCCGGTATGACTATAGTGAATATATACAGTCATTAAATGTTACGCTTCTGACAGACTAGTTGTTTCACTGTTATGATGAGCATTTTGGACATGTAAACATACTTTATTGAATCAAGCCCACTTGACAATTTCTGCATAGCACTGAGGGTAAGTTTCATGCAGCATTGATGACTTCATCAGACATATTGACCTAGAAATTATGTAGTACTCACCTGTATTTCAGGGTAAAGTGGGTACATATAGCTTGTTTAACTTGCCATCTGCTATATTTTATTGGAATCCAGATTGGGATGAGAACTATTAAGGAATTTCTTTACATCAAACTCACAGTTGACAAGCCTTTCAGACCTTTTAGAGAAATATGTATGCACCAGCCGTTGACTTAATATGATAATTTGCCAAGCAAATATTGGGTCTGATGGTCAGGAAGGATCCAGAAGGGACTCTTTTTAAAGGGGCCATTTCTATTAGTTGTAAGCCATTTGAGTGTTAATTATATTCAGGCAGTAGGTGACAATGAGTCTTCTGCAAATATATAGCAGACTGAGAGGAGGTTATTTTTGTTGGACATACATTGCATACTGTGTAAGTCCCTGTTCACATAAAGACTTGGAAGCAACTAATCATTGGGCTCCAGTACTCTGTCTTTCACTACATGTTAATCCAGGTTTTAACAGTCCCTTTCAAGTAGGCTAGTTGCTGGCTTGGCCTCTTAACGTTGGGCATTCTGACTTTATTCTGCTTCTGGATTTCTGTGACCTGTTTTGTCTTGTTTGCTATAATCACTGGTGATGTGGCAGATTGGCTTTGGGGGTTTACAGGTACCATGGGGAGCAAGAAATTTTCGAGTGTTTCTTGTAATTGGCCTGCTGATCTTTCTGAAGAGGAATGATAACCATAATTGGAACATGCAGCATGTCTGTGATCATAGATGAATATCAAGGCCGTCTGTGGCATGTTTCCTGGTGATTCATTCATCCTCTGTCTCTCTCTTACGTTGTCCTTACTATTAGGTCCCGAACTGATTTCAAGAGAAATCAGTGGTTGCAGCTCATTATCCTTTCCCAGAACTTGGGTACAGATGCAGAATGTTTCTGCAATGAGAGCCAAGTTGCCACTAGTTAGATTGCAAATTTTCAGACAGCCAACATGCTGAAACTCTCGGGCAGAGGTCTGCAGTGCATTTTGACTGTGTGTTTTCAGATTTGAGATTGTGTCCTATCAAGCATCAATGCATTGACTCCATGGTCTTGATGCCATTTGAAATCCATAGGTGTAATTTGAGTTGCACTGTGCCATGCCTTTGGCCACTGTGCACAAGCTCACTGACACTTTGCCTAGTGCACCTAACAGTTCTTTGTATATGTCCATCAGTAGCCATAGCTGTCAGTGTTTTCTGCTTACAATCAAATTCTTAGGTCACCGTCTTTTTCTGGATAAGATGCTAAGTGGATGCCAAATCTATCTGTGATCAATCTCATATGGTCTTTAGAGGTTCAGGGAGTTTTCTAATGTCCTGGACATCATTTATTCTTCAACCAACACAATTGAAAAGAAGTTATCTGGCATTAGATTAATTGCTGTTTGTGAGATTTTCACATCAAATAACATAACGAAACTTAAACAGTAAATCATTTGCTGAGAAGCGCTGAAATATGATAGATGCAATTTGGTATGTTTAGAATGCAATGATCAAGCTTAAAATGAAAGGTACAATCATTGAAACATTAAAGTGAGTTAACTTTTACCTAAAAACTTAATCCTGCAATTAGTTCAACATTTGAAATGTTGGCAAAAAAACAAGTGAGCTTCATCTTTCCTGAGTTGAAAATTCCTCCCACTCGGTTAGTTCTGAACATGTAAAGGTCTGAACAGCTCGTGATTGAGCTCAGAGTGGAATAACACAATTACTTCAAATGCAGGCTTTTATAACTTGCATGTTGTTATCCTGTTCCCAAGGGTCTGGTAGAAATTGGAAACTGTTCAACACATCTTTTTTAAAGCAAGCCAGTGCCACTTCTAGTTTCTGAGCTTTGAGAGTATTTATGATTCTCTTTCATGCATTGTTTTCATATAAAGATAGTCAACATGAGTCAATAATAAAATGTGATTATAAATTACTCACAAACTTAAAACAAAAATATAGAAAGCAAACAGCACTAAAATGGCTGAAAGAACTTTGCCCTGTTCTTTAGACCACACTACTTGAAACATGAAGGCACAAACTTGAAACAAAATTTCTGAGTAAATACTTGAATTTCATCCAGTTTGGGTAGCTTTTGATATGCTATGCCTCATTTACATGAAGAACATTGCAACAATTCCACTAGCTCTTTCCTTCACTAATTTGGAGGCGTCACTGTTATGTACGTACTAGTTACCTCTGACAGGATTCACAACAATAAAGAAACTCAGAATTTGGGCTATGCTTGACTGGGCAGACATTTATTGTTCATCCCTATTTTCCCTTGAGAATGTAGTGGCGAACTGCTTTCTTGAAGTCAGCAATCCATTTAATGTAATAACTGTAGCTAGCGAGTTTTAAGAAGATTTGTAGCTCAGGTTGAGGTTCTGGATGTGAGTTTGCTCGCTGAGCTGGAAGGTTAGTTTTCAGACGTTTCGTCACCATTCTAGGTAACATCATCAGTGAGCCTCCGACGAAGCGCTGGTGTTATGTCCCGCTTTCTATTTATCTGGTTAGGTTTCCTTGGGTTGGTGATGTCATTTCCTGTTCTTTTTCTCAGGGGATGGTAGATTGGCTCCAAGTCAATGTGTTTGTTGATGGAGTTCCGGTTGGAATGCCATACTTCTAGGAATTCTCGTGCATGTCTCTGTTTGGCTTGTCCTAATGTGTTGTCCCAATCAAAGTGGTGTCCTTCCTTATCTGTAGCTGTTAAAAAGGTGGAGGACAGGCGGAAAGGTTAAGGATTTTGACCCAGCAAGAATGAAAGGATGGTAATATATATTACTGAGTCAAAATGTTGAGTGGCTTGCAAGGGAACTGGCAGGTGATGATGAAGCAACTTTCTGCAGATGTGAGAATCTGAACTGAAAACATAAAATGCTGGAAATCACAATGGGCCAGGCAGCACCCATGGAGAGAAACCAAGCTGATGTTTTGAGCCTAGACTCTTCAGAGTCAAAGTGAAGTGTGGAGAGGGCAGCATTTATAAACTGGTCGGTGGTTTGGGGGGAGGGGTGGGGGCAGTTATAGTGTTTGGGAGAAACAATTCTGATTACTTAATCCAAACTATCAGCATCTTTTCTCCTCCAGCATGCCAACTCACCCCTTACTATTTCATAAATGCTGCCGACTCCACACTTTACTTCAGCTCTGATGAAGAGTCATCTAGGCTCGAAACGTTGGCTTGCTTTCTCTGCATGGATGTTGCTTGACTGTAATATCTAGCAGATGATGGTTTTCCAATGTATCTGCTGCCCTTGTCCTCTGGTATTGGTCATGGATTTCGAAGGTCCTGCCTCAGGAACCATTTAATTGGCACGACATCCACAGTTATCCACCCCTTCCATCACTGGTGTTAAGTTGCAACAGTGTGTACTGTCTATACGATACACTGCAGAAATTCACAAAAACTATTTGCACATCATTTTCCAAGCCCAAGACTACAAGAGAAGGACAAAGACAGCAAACACATGGGAACACCACTACTTGCAACTGCTTCGTCAAGGTATTGGCATCCAGCTCTCATGTATGTTGCTGTTCCTTCAGTGTCACCTGGTCAAAATCCTGGCACTCCCAGCCAAAAAGCAGGGCATTGTGGGCATATCTAAACCAAATTGTCTGCTGTCGTTGAAGAAGGCAGCTCATCATCACCTTTTCAAGAGCATTTCAGGATACTCTATAAATGTTGGCCTAGTCAGCAAAGTCCATATCCCCCTGAATGAATAAAAAAACACTAGTTATAAAAGGAGATATTAGAACTGATTACCAATGCTTAGTCAAGAAGATAGATTTATAGTGTATATTCAAAGGAGGAAAGAGAAGTTGATAAGTTCAGGAGGTATTATTAGAGTTTAGGGCCTAGGTAATCAATGGCACAGCTACCAATTGTGGCATTATTAAATTTGGGAATGAACAAAAGGCAGAAAAAGAGGAAGTTAAAGAGAGAGGAACAAAATCATGGACAAATTTGAAAACAAGCATGAGAATTTGAACAGGAGTGAATGTAACTAATGTTGGATTTGGTGAACAGGTCTTGGTGCAAATTAGGATATATTTAGCATGGTTTTGGATGATCTCGCAAATATGAATTTTGGAAGATAGGACTCTAATCAGGCAGGAATAAAATTGTTAGAGAATTGAGATGTAACAAGGAATGGCTGATGATTTAAGCAACACATGAGCTGAGGTGGGGTAGATTTGGATAGTGGTATTGAGGTTGAAACACTCAGTCTTTGTCATGGCATGAATGTGTGGTCAGGAGTTTAAATATGACAGTAGTGTTGTAGACAACCACGGTGAGGGGTAGACTTGGAAGCTATGGAAAGAACTTGAGGGGACCGAAGATAGAGTTTTAGTTTCTGAAGCGAAGTGTGGAGTTGAGCAGAAGAACAGGAGGGACTTCCCACTTGTGGGTGGGACAAGTCATCCCTGCAATCCTAATACTATAATATTTACGAGCAGGTACCTGACAAATTCTTATGGTGTGTGAACAGCAATTTTGGTCCCCTGTGTGGACCTTGCAGGCTCCAGCTAGACATCGGAAAATCATTCCATTCTATGCATCAGAACCTCTGCTCGTCGCCCCCACTAATCCCTAGAGATGTCAGAGACAGGTCAAAAGCAGTGATACTTTAGCAGTGCCTCTTCAGAATTTGCCCTAAAGACTATTGAGGAGAAAAGGGAAGTTCTTTCTTTATGGCTGACAGCAAGAGTCAACTTTGACAGAGATGGTTGCAGAAGTCAGAATATCTTAAGGGAACCATGCTTCCATGTCATAATGGATCCTCTGCTGTATTAGGATAAGTACCACTGTCTTGTTGGCAATGTAGAGGACTGCCACACACAGGTTTGGATGGGAGGGCTCTCATCCAGATATTCATCGTTGTCTGTCACTTCTTTGCACCAACCATACGTCGCATTACTGGCACCAGAGTGGTGGTGCTGTGCAACCACACATTCAACAGGGCTTACACTTCAAACAGCAAAGAAGCTGCAAAATTCAACTGTTCATGTACAACCAGCTCCTACATATCTGATAAACCTTTAGCAGGGGGATGCATAGTCAAAGACACAAACATAATAAATTCTTTTTGTGTTAAGCCCCCTTTTGTGTTGAGCCCTACGTGCCTGCCCTGGTCAGATTTGGTGGAGTTTAGCTCGTGTGGCTTCCTTGCTTGAGCTGGATTCTTGGCCCAGTCAGACTTCATTTCTAACACTGTAAACACTTCATAACAGCATGCCTCTGGGATTTCTCTCATAAGCTGATGACTGCAAAGAGGCTTGAACCTAATATTGTTAAAAGATTCTTTTTACTGATGGAGCCAGAAGATGCTTTCCTTGTCAGAGGTGGAGAAACATACCTTATTACATATAGTCAATCTGTGAATATGCATGTTTTTGGTTTTTGGCTAACAGGATAGTGCTCTGAATGTACTTCCAGCACCTGGGGTATTAATGAGCCTGTGTAACGTACTAATAAATGCAAAACAGGTTCCTGCTGATTACAGTTAGGAGACCCATCTGAAATGTTCTGAGAATTTAACGGCAAGCATTTAACTCATGGCCAGTTAGAAGTTTTGTCCCTCAGCCAGTTAGTTCCCCACCTACCTCCTTCAATGCTCTGGGTGGGCTTGAGTTCTTCTACTGTATAACATCTGTCTTCCCCGTGTGTAACTGAAGGAATTTTTTGCTTATCCAGCAATGGATCTCAGACGAGCAGGCGGGCAACTCAGGGACAATGGAGAGATAAAGAGAGTTGCTCTTCTGATAGGACTGAATGCTGTCAGCATTCATCTGCAACTGAGGCTGCGCGTAACTCAACAAACCTACCGTCACCTATAAACTGCATGTTCATAATGTGCGGATCTAAATATTGTTTTCATGGAACCGCCCACAGTGGTTGTTAAAGTGCAAGTCTATGTCAATGTGCTTAGGAATAGTGGATAAATATCACATTCTGTAGGAGCTGCTTTCTTCCTTTGGCACTGGCTCTGTTACTTGCAAGTTAGTGCTACGTTTTACTGTCTACTTACAGGGCTACCTTATTTTCATCACCTTTCAGAGTCTCATTTTTACTTTTATTGAAATACTGTAATCAGTAGGCAGAGAGGTAGAAGACAATGCTACTTCAATAAAATTATTTTTGCACTTTTTATATTAATATTTTGATAATATAATAATAAATATGTTTTAATACTGTTGTGTTTAAACCCCCTTATAATTAATGCAAGTGCATTTGTTTGGCCACTTTGAATCTCATATCATGCTACACCTTTTTTCGAAGTTAGATTTGTTGTAACTTCACATTTACAGGATAAAACAGTTAAATAAAATCCACACAATGTGTTCCCTTGATACAGTAAAATAAAACACCTATCCAAAAAAGAATGATTGAGTTGATATTCTTCTGTATTTCATTCAGGCAGCATGAACTTCTTTGCCCTAGTTTTAAAAGCCTTGCTTCTTATTTTCCAGCAAAACACCATGTCAATGGAAATAGGACAGTTGACCCATTCCCCGAAGGACTACAGATGGTCGTGTTTGGTAAGTTATTTTTGAGTGCAGATTTAAAGTAGTATGTCTTCCACTTAGATAACTCTGTTATAGATTTGAATAAAAAAGGCTCATTTCTCAGGTGTTGCCTGGTCCCTTCTTCACAGGTGCTTGTGACAAACTATCTTTCTTGAAATAACTATGTTCAGAAACAATGTGCTGGTTCCAGAAATGTACTGTACTAAAAAAATGTATAAGCTTAATATTTGTGGGGAAAAGGAAACAAATTGGTTTATGAAAGTAACAATGAATGTAATTCACATCATTGCTCTTAAACATAAGGCATTTGAAAGACTTTTGGAATTCACTGATCTGATGAAAAATTAAA
The DNA here is from genome assembly GCF_030684315.1 of Stegostoma tigrinum. Lineage (NCBI taxonomy): Eukaryota > Metazoa > Chordata > Chondrichthyes > Orectolobiformes > Stegostomatidae > Stegostoma > Stegostoma tigrinum. The sequence goes on along the minus strand of NC_081357.1, from coordinate 79,632,750 downwards.
TGAAAATTTTATTTGCAGTAATCCCAGTGCTCGCATGCAACTAAATGCGCAGTATGAAAATAGACTTATAATTAATATCTTGTCTGATTTATTGAGCTGCCAACCATAGTATAAGTTTAAACTAACATAGAAAATTTCACACACAAGAATGTAGTCTGAGTCCACAATTCTTTTTTGGAAAGAGCTAATAGCAGATTTCAAATCTTGGTCGGAATGACTTCTGAGTCCTAATACTAGGCTAATCTAGAAATGCAGACATGGTGCAAAATTATTCTTGGCCAGGAGTTGCTTCTGCAACCTAATTAACAGCAGCAGCAGATGTGGGATGGAGGTGGGATCAAGGCAGGAACCAGCTCGATTTAAATGACAGCCACTGCTGAGGCAGCTGAAGTTCATCCACAAACCTGAAGTGCAACCTGAGCAGAGGTCAGCAGACAGGGAAGGAACTGATGGGTCTATAAATGATCTGAGAGGGAAAGTACAGATGAACATCTCAGGTAGATCTAGTTTGCTCTGTCAGTAACAGAAGCTTCTATGTATATATTGCCTTTAATGTTGAACAACGTCCTAAACTAAGACATGTGAAAAATCAGATACCTAGCAATTAGGGCCACTGTGAGGGTCAATATTTCAAATGATAGTCTTTCCATTATTTTTTTCAGATCCTAATATGCTTGCAGCATGTTACTGGAATATTCTGCATTTATTTTTGTCTGTACTGTATCCTATTTCTCTAGAGAACCTTGGCACTTTACTATTGCTTGGAATTTTGTATCATTTCTTTTGTCAACGTTGAGCCATGATGGGCTATCAACACTCAATGCTGTCTTTTGCCTCTGTTACACCGTTGCCAATTGCCTCCCACTATATTGCTGCCACTTTCTCCATGCCGTTGTTCTGATGTGAATTGGGTTCATTGCACCAAAACAAAAGTCCAGATCATACCCTTGAAAGAGCTGAAAACAAGCTTCTTAGTGGTTTTAAGTGACTTTTGAGTTTGGGTGGGACCCTGTCTGAACTTCACTCAATGTGCTCTGAAACAGGAGTGCAGCAGTCTCATGCTAGGAAACTGGCATGCTGATCCAGGGCGACGTAGGGTGGTAGTTGATGCAATCACCCACCCTTGAATCTGCCATGTCTAAAATATAAAATACTGCTGGAGAGTGCATCACTTGAGTATAACCTTATTGCAAAGTGTAGGATGTAGGCTGCCAACAATAGTTACCCATAATTTTAAAAAATGTCTTCAGCACACCAACTTTATTAGTTTTTTTTACTGCTGTAAAACATCAAACTATATTTTCATGCATGTTGCATATGCCCAACTTGAACTGCACTTTGGAGGCAATTTCCTTTGACTGAATTTTAAACCATGGTTCTGTCAAGAGACAGGTGCTTAAAGGTGTACAATAATAAGCAACCTAATTCAGATGAAAGATACCAAAGTGTGGAGCTGGATGAACACAGCAGGCCAAGCAGCATCTCAGGAGCACAAAAGCTGACGTTTCGGGCCTAGACCGTTCATCAGAGAGGGGAATGGGGAGAGGGAACTGGAATAAATAGGGAGGGAGGGGGGCGGACCGAAGATGGAGAGAAAACAAGATAGGTAGAGAGGACAGTATAGGTGAGGAGGTAGAGAGGGGGTAGTTCAGTCCAGGGAAGATGGACAAGTCAAGGAGGTGGGATGAGGTGGTAGGTAGGAAATGGAGGTACGGCTTGAGGTGGGAGGAAGGGATGGGTGAGAGGAAGAACAGGTTAGGGAAGTGGAGACAGGCTGGGCTGGTTTTGGGATGCAGCGTGGGGAGGGGACGAGCTGGGCTGGTTTTGTGATGCAGTGGGGTGAGGGGAAGAACTGGGCTGGTTTTGGGATGCGGTGGGGTAAGGGGAGATTTTGAAGCTTGTGAAGTCCACATTGATACCATTGGGCTGCAGGGTTCCCAAGCGGAATATGAGTTGCTGTTCCTGCAACCTGCAGGTGGCATCACTGTGGCACTGCAGGAAGCCCATGATGGACATGTCGTCTGAGGAATGGGAGGGGGAGTTGAAATGGTTCGTGACTGGGAGGTGCAGTTGTTTGTTGAGAACTGAGCGGAGGTGTTCAGCAAAGCGGTCCCCAAGCCTCCGCTTGGTTTGCCCAATGTAGAGGAAGCCACACCGGGTGCAATGGATACAATATACCACATTGGCAGATGTGCAGGTGAACATCTGCTTGATATGGAATGTCATCTTGGGGCCTGGGATAGGGGTGAGGGAGGAGGTGTGGGGGCAAGTGTAGCACTTCCTGCGGTTGCAGGGGAAGGTGCCGGGTGTGGTGGGGTTGGAGGGGAATGTGGAGCGGACAAGGGAGTCGCGGAGAGAGTGGTCTCTCTGGAAAGCAGACAAGGGTGGGGATGAAAAAATGTCTTGGGTGGTGGGGTCGGATTGTAGATGGCGGAAGTGTCGGAGGATGATGCGTTGTATGAGGAGGTTGGTGGGGTGGTATGTGAGAACGAGGGGGATCCTGTTTTGGGTGGTTGTGTCGGGGGCGGGTGTGAGGAGTGTGTTGCGGGAAATGCCGGAGACGCAGTCAAGGGCGTTCTCGACCGCTGTGGGGGGAATGTTGCGGTCCTTGAAGAACGTGGACATCTGGGATGTGCGGGAGTGGAATGCCTCATCCTGGGAGCAGATGCGGTGGAGGCGGAGGAATTGGGAATAGGGGATGGAATTTTTGCAGGAGGGTAGGTGGGAGGAGGTGTATTCTAGGTAGCTGTGGGAGTCAGTGGGCTTGAAATGGACATCAGTTTCTAGCTTGGGGACTGCTTTGCAGAACACCTCCGCTCGGTTTGCAACAAACAACTGCACCTCCCAGTCACGAACCATTTCAACTCCCCCTCCCATTCCTCAGACGACATGTCCATCTTGGGCTTCCTGCAGTGCCACAGTGATGCCACCCGCAGGTTGCAGGAACAGCAACTCATATTCCGCTTGGGAACCCTGCAGCCCAATGGTATCAATGTGGACTTCACAAGCTTCAAAATCTCCCCTTACCCCACCGCATCCCAAAACCAGCCCAGTTCTTCCCCTCACCCCACTGCATCACAAAACCAGCCCAGCTCGTCCCCTCCCCACTCTGCATCCCAAAACCAGCCCAGCCTGTCTCCACTTCCCTAACCTGTTCTTCCTCTCACCCATCCCTTCCTCCCACCTCAAGCCGTACCTCCATTTCCTACCTCCCACCTCATCCCACCTCCTTGACCTGTCCATCTTCCCTGGACTGATCTACCCCCTCCCTACCTCCTCACCTATACTGTCCTCTCTACCTATCTTGTTTTCTCTGCATCTTTGGTCCGCCCCCCCCCCTCCCTATTTATTCCAGTTCCCTCTCCCCATTCCCCTCTCTGATGAACGGTCTAGGCCCGAAACGTCAGCTTTTGTGCTCCTGAGATGCTGCTTGGCCTGCTGTGTTCATCCAGCTCCACACTTTGTTATCTTGGATTCTCCAGCATCTGCAGTTCCCATTATCACTAATCCAGACGAAATTGTTTTATATTCATTGTGAAGAATGGAATGATAAGATTTTGGGTCCATTTTATACAATGTCTAATTTTAGTTCCTGATGCTGTATACTGTCTTCCTGTTTACATTTGTATGTAGCTTCACTTAAATTTAGCTGTGAAAATAAAACAACTGATGGTGGCTCAGAGCATCCATTGTTCTGCCTTCTCTTATTCTCATGTTGGACAAGGATTCTTGGATGGAGCTTGATGAACCACATATACGATGTTACTTAATTTCTTATCACCTTGAGGCTATTTGTTTATAATTTTTGAAAGTTGAAACAGAACATAAAGCATTTCAAAAAATAATTGGTCTGTAAAAGTGTTGACAAGATGTATAACTGTAGAGGTTGATAGCACAGAAGGATGTGGAATAGAAATAACCACAGAATCACAAATTGTTATGGTGCAGATGGAGCCTGTTCAACCCATTGCGCCTGCTTTTCAAATGAGCATCATTACATAGTGACAAACTCCTGCTTTTTCTCATACCCTTGCATATTCTGTCTATTCAAATAAACATCCCATTCCCTCTTGGAGGCCTGAGTTGATTGATTGATTTACTGATTTTATTGTTACGTATACCAAAATACAGTGAAAAGCTTTGTTGATTAGCAGCACAGGCAGTTCACAGTAAGCAAAGGATGTACAGATCAAGAAGACTTAAAGGCGTACAGATTACAATGCAGGTTACATTATTTGAGGCCAGAGTCAATTCAACAGTCTGATAGCGGCCGGAAAGAAGCTGTTTCTGAACCTGCTTCTGAACCTGCTTGTGCATATGTTCAAGCTTCTGCATTTTGTTCCTGATGGAAGAGGTTGTAGGAGGTCATTACCAGGGTGTGATGGGTCATCAGTTCTGCAGCAGCAAGGCATGTAAATGTAGCCCATGGATGGAGATTGGCTTCCATGATGGTTTGGGCTGTGCACACGTCCTTCTGTTGTTTCTTACGGTCCTGGGTTGCTACAATAGACCATTATGCACCTAGACAATATGCTTTCAACGGTGCATAGGGACCTTATGGACATGCCAAATTGCCTGTGGAAGAAATTGCGTTGTTGTACCTTCTAGATTGTCACATCTACATGGGAAGTCCAGGGCAGGTTGTCGGTTCATTGAACCTGCCTCCACCATGGGAAGTATGTTACATACCCTAAGTATTCATTGCATGAAAACATTTTTCTCACATCATCCTTGCTTCTTTTGCATATCACTTTAAATCTATGTCTTCTTATTTTTGTTCCTTTTATGAGAGGGAAAAATTAAACAAAGTTCTTTAAACTGGTTTAGGATTTGATGTTAAGAAAATAAATGAGAAAGGTGACAATTTGTTAGACTTCAATATTTGGTTTCTGATAGCTACCAGAGATGTACCCAAAATCTGACAATAGATATTAAGTGAACTGAAAATGGTGCATTACTTGATAGCATGCCAATGCTGCATTGTAGCAGAATTAGAGTGCTGATTTGAACTCACCGTATGCCCACTGCTTACATCTCTCAGACAAACAAAATTAGTCATAGGCCGAATACATTTTCACTTTTGGTTCCCCTCAACGGGGTGGGTTGTACAGTTAAGTTGCTCACCTCTGGGAGATACGTAAATAAATAAAAGGGCATAATGTCACAGGCTGCTTTTTGTACGTGTTCAGGCAGTGAACACCACAGTAACATCTGCATGGGAGCAATTTTCTGGCTTTCATGATTAGGAACTTTTCTGTGATGAGAAATGTAACTGGGAGGGAAGAGGAAACCCTTCAAAGACAGGCATTAAATATTAACCATTAAATCATGAAAGTTGCAGCATGCAGAGACAGTTATGGAGCTAATGTATTTGCACAATGTGTGCTTTCATTGAATTTTGAATTCACTAGCACTTTTTATATAATCCCTTAAGCTGGTCTATTACTTTGTGAGTTTCAGTGCAATTGCCATCTATGTAGCTGGAAATGTAGAAAAAATATCTATTGTATTTGCAGATATAAATAGTCTTATTAAAAAAGGCAGTGTTTCCTTTTGGATTTCTGTTCAGGTTCAAGTTGTGGTTAATAATCGTTTCTGAAAAGACATGTAGCCCATTGTTTAGGAAAATAATTGTTGAGAAATTAAATTGATAATTCCTCTCCAGTGCAATTCTGATTTAAAGATTACTTTCAATACCTGGAATGTTACAGCTGATAGATTCTGTTTTGTTCGACAACTGTCGATATGTTTCTGAAGAAGGGTCCTGACTCGAAACGTCAACTTTTGTGCTCCTCTGAAGCTACCTGGCCTGCTGAGTTCCTCCACTTCCATACTGTGTTGTCCCTGACTCCAGCATCTGCAGTTCTTGCTATCTCTGTTGATATGTTTCATGGAGTTTTCAAGGTTAGCAGAGCAGTAGAGGTAAATAAATTCAGTGATGTGAGCAGACTGGGCTCACATGTGATCCAAAACTTGAAATGATGAGGTAGAACATCAGATCGACTCACTTGTAGTTTGACCATATCATATTCCAACAGGTCCTCTGCTCTTCTGATTGTCTGGATTCTTTTGGAGTCTGCATGAATTAAAGACTAAATGAACGCTGTTGTGAATAAAATAGGAAAATTTCTTTCAGGCATTAAAGAAAGATTCTTTTTATTGTTTTTATGGCTAAGAAACTAGTATTGAAAGAATTGTAGATTTGGGTGGAGGACTGCTTACCATTTCACTGAATAGGGCAACTGTAGGTGAGTGTTGAGATGAGGAAACCGCCATATTCCCAAAAGTATTGATAATTCTTGCTGACCTGACCCACTACTTCAGGATCATTGTAGGTGACAAAGAAAAGCCCAGCATCCTTTTGATCTCTCTCCTTTTTGTTTACACACTTCAATTTCTGATATTTTGTTGTGGATATTTTGATTGGGAGTTTGAGACTGGAGATTGGGGGCAATTGAAATGGTCAGAAAAAGCTGAAATTATTGTTACAGGATACATCAGTAGCAGATGACTTTAGACTGACAGGAGATGAAGGTGAACAGAATCCAAATTGGAAGAAATGCTTCAATATAGTAAAATGAGGAGAGGATGCAAATGATGATACAGAGATGGTTTAGAAATTTTTTGGTCATGGTGGATTGCAATCGCTTATTCTTACATCCATGAGAATCATGGAAATACTCAAAAATAAAGGGATATTATCACCATAGTGTGAACAGAGTCGTAATTCACAAAGTGGATTTGTGCCATTCATCAGTGTTTGTGGCACTGCACCCCACCCCACCTATGAAGTAGTGGTGTGCTAATGCTGATATTTCTTCATCTGTTGTTGCCTGAGCTTCCAAGGGGCATGATGCATTTGATTGTGGCACTTCTCAATAAAAGAAATGAAGAGAGAATCAGAGAAACCAAAGGTTGAACGCGAAGGTAGATACTTCATATGGTGAGTATAATAATTAGATAGTGAGGGAGAGGTAGAGACAGTAAAGCCTGGATACTTTGATAACCTCTTGAGCGTGTTGGCATTTCCTTCTGGAATAACTGAAAGTTGTTGACCATACTTATCCTGAAGGTCCAAGATGGTTTATCGTTTATTCATGTTGAAGACTTTGCTCCTTCTCCAAGAGAGGAAGCGAGATAGCATTGTGCCTGGCTCCAAGTGACCAATTGGAGAATTTAAATGCAATCAGATGCATGTGATCATAACTTGTGCAGTTATTTCACTTGTATGGTTGGTAAGGATTTTAATTTTTTTGTCATTCTCTGAAGTACCTATGAAATATTAAATGCAGTAGCATTGTCTGTAGTTCTTTATTTCTAGTTATACTTCATAAACTGAATGATTAGCATTACAGAAAAGTGATGTGCACATTCAAGTAGTAAGTTTCAAACATTACATTGACTTTCAGTTGCAACTGTATTGCATTTCATTCATGCATTCCTTTTGGTAAATTTTAGAATTGCAAATGAGCAATTTCAGTTTTCAATATCTGTTTTTAAGCAATAACTAAACTGTCCTTCTTGTTTAAGTTTTTTCTCTCTTAAAATGATGGAAGTGTTTTTGAAAGAGATCAGAGATTTATAAAATGGTTACAGAATTAATGAGGTAAAATAGGTCACTGCACGCTTCACAATAACGAATCATATAAAGGATCTAGGTTTTTCCACATTTAATATGTGTAGCACATTACCACTGAGTTATGCCATAATATTCTAGAATTGGCATTGCAAATACCACATAATCGCATCATCTGCCAAAGCTATTGTAGATGGATCGTAAAATATTGCCTTCATGAAATAAATTGTTAATGTGCATTAAACTAGATTTAAATCTTTAGATCCAAGGATTAAACTATCGGACAGTTACATTTATTTCCTAAACAGAATTCTATTTTATTGATCAATAAACACATCACAATTTCAGTACATTTGATGGATTAATAGAATAGTTCACCTAACTGTACCAAATATTTTTCAATTTTCACCATTATGGGGAGTGCCTCTGTTGTGGCAAAAATGCCAAAAGAAGTCAGTAATCTCACATCCAGCCCCTGAACCAACCATTTCTTATTTTTAAAGTTTTGGCAAAGATCTGTTGCTCGAGTAATGGGTGAGGTTGCTGTGTTGTTGCCAAGCTGGCTTGTTTTTCGCTCAGACACTTCGTCGACATGCTAGGCACCATCATCAGTGCAGTCTCCAATGAAGTGATGTTATTCTACTCCACTTGGAATTTATACTGTCCAGTCTGTTATAGTGTGTAGTGTCATTTTAGGTTTTGATCTGCATGGGTTTGTATATGGGGCCCAATTACATATGTTTGTTAATTGCATTACAGGAGGAGAACCAAGCCTGTAGGAATTCCCATGCGTGTCTATGTTTGGCTTGGCCTACTCTGGTTACCTTGTCCCAATTAAACTGATGGCCTTGTCGGAGTGTACCTATATTAGGAAGAGTCAGGGAGAGTTACAACATGTACAGTGTGGAAGCAGGCCACTCGGCCCATTGTGGGCACACTGACCCTCTGGAGAGCATCACACCGGACACCCACCCCAACCCTATCCCTGTAACCCTGCATTTCAATGGCTAATTCATCCAGTTTGCATCTCCCTGGGCAATACGGCCATTCTACCTAGCCTGCACATCTGGACTGTGGGACGAAATCAGAGCATCTGGAGGAAATCATGCAGACACTGGGAGAATGTGCAAACTCCACACAGACAACTGCCTGTGGCTCTTATTGAACCCAGTTCCCTGGTACCGTGAGACAGCAGTACTAACCACTGAGCCACCATAATTCCATAAAGGGAACATATAGGCAAAGTGGGTCACCCAGAGTGATATTGGCCCACTAAAGACTGAAAGTGAGAATATTACCAGTGACTGTGGGTAAATGTCAGATATATTGAATAACAAAGTGTAGAGCTGTAACATGGCTGGCCAAGCAGCATCAGAGGAGCAGGAAAGCTGACGTTTCAGGTCTGGACCCTTCTTCAGAAAATGGCTTTGCAGTGGGATTAAAACTCACTCAGAGATAGTGGGAATTGCCGATCCTGGCAATCTGAGATAACAAGGTGTATAGCTGGATGAATACAGCAGGCCAAGCACCATCAGAGGAGCAGGAAAGCTGACGTTTCGGATCTGGACCCTTCTTCAGAAAGAAGGGTTTTCTGAAGAAGCGTCCAGATCTGAAACGTCAGCTTTCCTGCTCCTCTGATGTTGCTTGGCCTGCTGTGTTCATCCAGTTCTACACCTTGTTATCTCAGATCTCCAGCATCGGCAGTTCCCACTATCTCTGAGACATATTGAATAATTACTTTTCCTCAGTATTTGCAGTAGTGAAAGAGGATAGTTGCCAGAAGTAAATTAATAGCAGATCAGGAATATGGACTGAATAAAATAAATGTAAATAAAACATCAGTAGTGAGGAAGTAGATAGAATTAAAGTGTGACAAATCCCTCGGACCTCATGACTTTCAACCAAGGGTGTTAAAGGAAGGAGGGGAGCAGATTATAGATAATCTAAAATTTAACCCTTCAGAGTTCCCTAGATATACGAGTTGCCCCACTGGATTGGAAAATTGCTCGTGACACTCCACTTTTTAAATAGGGTGAAAGAGGAAAACCGGGGAATTACAGACATTAGCCTAACATATGTGGTGTGGAAATTGTTGGAGTCTATAATTAGTGATGGGGTAAAGGAACAACTTTAATTTCTTTAGCTGAACAGTGAGAGCCAGCATGGATTAATGACAAGTGGGTCATTGTCAACTCACTACCTTTAATTTTTTGAAAAAGTGACTAAGATAGTAGACGGGCAATGTCTATGGATGTTGTTTATATAGCCTTCTAGAAGGCATTTGCTAAAGCCCCACATAAGAGACTGTAAACTAAGGTAGCAACCCATGGAATTGGAGACAAATTACTGATATGGCTGGTAAATTGGTTGAGTGGCAGGCGATAGAAAATAGAGATAATTGGTGGTTCTTAAATTGCCAGGATGTGACCAGTGGTAATGGGCAATCGGGGTACTTTCTAGATGGTATCAAGTTAAATACAGCAGATGTCCAAGGAGACTTTAGTTCAGGATCTTTAAAATGTCACAGATGCAGAAAATAATCAAGAAAGCTAATGAAATGCTGGTCTTTATATCTAGAGAACTGGCGTACAAGGATGCAGAATTTATGTTGCAGTGATACAAAACCCTGGTTAGATTACGTGGAGGACAATCGGTTATGATATAGCGTGATAGTTCCATTCTCATGCAATCTCGTGCTCTAAGAAAATCTCACAATAGCCATGCCATTTAAATGAATGTGGCCAGAATCGCATTATAGCCAATACAGATAAGAAAAGTTTGTGTTCCACAAATAGAAGTCTAAATTCTTCAAACACGCTAAAGCCAATTTGCATTGAAGAAGCAAACGATATTAAGGGTGGCACAGTGGCTCAGTGGTTAGCACTGCAGCCTCACAGCGCCAAGGACCCGAGTTTGATTCGAAGCCTCAGGCAACTGTCTGTGTGGAGTTTGCACATTCTCCCCGTGTCTGGGTGCTCCGGTTTCCTCCCACAGTCCAAAGATGTGCAGGCTAGGTGGATCGGCCATGCTAAATTGCCCGTAGTGTTCAGGGGTGTGTGGGTTATAGGGGGATGGGTCTGGGTGGGATGCTTCAAGGGGTGGTGTGGACTTGTTGGGCCGAAAGGCCTGTTTCCACACTGTAGGTAATCTAATCTTAATAGCAGAACTGACAGTACTAAGAGCGGAGTGTGTAGCTGGATGAACACAGCAGGCCAAGCAGCATCTCAGGAGCACAAAAGCTGACGTTTCGGGCCTAGACCCTTCATCAGATGAAGGGCCTAGGCCCGAAACGTCAGCTTTTGTGCTCCTGAGATGCTGCTTGGCCTGCTGTGTTCATCCAGCTACACACGTTGTTATCTTAGATTCTCCAGCATCTGCAGTTCCCATTATCCCTATTACTAAGAGCAGAGCTGGTCACCATTTCTTAGGAAGGATATTTTGGCATTGGAAGGAGTACGTTTAAGATTACAAGAAAGATGCCTGGACTTCAGATGCTAAATAATGGGGAGGGATCATACAAATGAGGCCTGATTTAGAAGATTAAGGTGCGTTTGATTGAAGTCTTCAACATACTAACAGGAAAAGACAGGGTGGCGAAAGTTAAACTATTTTCACAGGTTGAGGATTGTAGATCTAGTGGATATAGTTTAAAAATGAGGGCCAGATTGTTCATGAGAGTTGTTAGGAAGCACGTCTATGCAGAAGGGTGTGGTATTTCGGAACTCTCTTCAACAAATGACTGTAGATGCTGGATCAACTGTTACTTTTAAATCTGAGATAGATAATACTTTTGCTTAACAAAATTTTGAGGGATTTAGGGCCGAAAGCAGGTGTTTGGAGTTATGCTACAGACCAGCCATGATCTTACTGAATGGTGGAACCGGCTGTAGGGACTGAATTGTCTACTCTGTTCCAATATAAAGAAAGTACAAGCAAGTTAGCTCTCATGCATTTCGTTTGTATAGTCAAGTACTCCTTTGGAGTACTGAGGTGCACGAATGATATAGTCCAAAGGTACGTTGGGGGTTTAGGTCAGGGGTCATTTGTGGAGGAAGTTGTCAGCTGGTAGTTAGGGATTATTTTGGGGATAGGTCAGGTGTCGTTTGGAACCGCTAAGTATAGATAGTTTATGTACCTTTGATGCACAATCCTATCTAGAACTGTCTAAATTGTTAACAGCTAATATGGTTCTATCACTTAAATCTCTAAATTGCAAATTATGTGGCTGGAACTCAGGAAGGGCAGTCTCGGGGCATGCCAAAACAAAATTTCAGCCTGGGTGTGGTCCTCCAAGCTCACACTGAGAGGGATAAATGCCGCTGTGGTCTTCCTCATATTTCATTGCCGACAGCAAAGTCCCATGAAGGTTAATCCTGAAATGTGTAAGAAATGTGTCCACACCGCGTTCTCCCATGGTACAGAGCTCCTAGATACAGAACACATACAGGATGTTGGTGAGGCACTTCTGGAGTACTGTGTGCAGTTCTGGTTGCCTAGTTGTAGGAAGGATATTATTAAACTGGAGTGGGTTCAAAAAAGATTTACCAGGATATTGCTGTGAATGGAGGGTTTGAGTTATAAACATAGACGGAAAAGGCTAGGACATTTTTCACTGGAGCATAGGAGGTTGAAGGGTGACTTAACTGAGGTTTATAAAATTATGAGGGGCCATAGGTAAGATTAGATTAAATTCCCTACAGTGTGGAAACAGGCCCATCGCCCCAACAAGTCCACACTGCCCTTTGAAGCATCCCACCCAGATCCATCCCCTGTAACCCACACACCCCTGAACACTATGGGCAATTTAGCATGGCCGATCCACCTAGCCTGCGCATCTTTGGACTGTGGGAAGAAACCGGAGCACCCGGAGGAAACCCACGCAGACACAGGGAGAATGTGCAAACTCCACACAGACAGTCACATGAGGCTGGAATCGAACCCGGGTCCCTGGCGCTGTGACGCTGCGACGCTGCATTGCTAACCACTGAGCCACCGTGCTGCCCCATGAATAGCAAGGTTCATTTCCCTAAGTAGGGGAAGTTCAAAACTAGAGACCATATTTTTAAGGTGAGAGGAGGAAGATTTAAAAAGGACGAGGGCCAACGTTTTAACACAGTGAATGGCTCGTGTGCAGGATGAACTGCCAGAGAAAGTCATGGATGCAGGTACTGTGAGAACATTTAAAAGATATTTGGATAAGTTCATGAATAGGAAAGGTTTTGAGGGAGATGAGCCAAGCCCAGGCAGGTGGTACTAGTTTAGTTTGGGAACATGGTTGGCATGGACTGGTTAGACCAAAGAGCCTGACTCTACGACTCTGTTAAGAATTGTCAATAGTTTCAACAAGTGTTAACCTGTCAAGAAGTGTTGATAATTGTCAAAATGTTTATAAATGAGAGTGCTTTTCTGAACAGAACATAGTCAGTAATAGAGATTTAAGTGATAGAACCAAATGTTTCTTTCTGCTATATGTATGGATGTCTGTGAATACTTGGTGACTTGACAAGCAAAGGAGGTGGTTGCGGTTGGTGAAAGTAGCACCAACTTGGCAGGAGGGTATTAGAAGCCATTGGGTATTAATAGCCATGGAGAATGGGTAGATATGCATAAGGTGGTACAGGATGTATGAGGTATCATATGAGGCTTGCTCAGGGATGTGGGTTGGCGTGGATGTGATATTGAAAGGTTGAGAGTATGAGTGATCTTTTATTGTTTAATATTTATTTTTAAACTTTGAACACAGTCCCTGGGTCCTAAGTATCATAACCATGGATCAGAACCACAAAGTACTGTCAAGATTTGTTTTTAAAATGATGGCTGCACAGCCTAAAATGGCTGTGAAGTACTTTGGCTTTCTAGAGAGAGAGAGAGAGAGAGAGAGAGACCGCCACGAATTTTACACCTAGACATGCAAAGGGAACTCACACAATAGCCCTTCAAATGGGTGGAAGAGGCAATTCAAAACTGGACCATGACCCCTTATGACTACAAAGATAATAAGCTGGCAAATCCCTGCTCAACAGCAAGTCACTCCCTGTAGGTTATGTCCCAAACTGTAGGCACATTTGCACTTTGTCTTTTAAATGTTCTAGTGTGTACCAGCCTGGGTTTGAGTGATAGCATGCTGTGAAAATCACAGCTGAAAAACTAAGCACTAGTCACTGCAGTGTTGCACTCTAAGTGCTAGAAGTCAGCTCTCCAGCAGCCAGACAAAAGGGAAACAGGGCAATTAGAACATAGAGACATAGAACATAGAACAGTACAGCACAGAACAGGCCCTTCAGCCCACAATGTTGTGCCGACCATTGATCCTCATGTATGCACCCTCAAATTTCTGTGACCATATGCATGTCCAGCAGTCTCTTAAATGTCCCCAATGACCTTGCTTCCACAACTGCTGCTGGCAACGCATTCCATGCTCTCTCAAGTCTCTGTGTAAAGAACCCGCCTCTGACATCCCCTCTATACTTTCCTCCAACCAGCTTAAAACTATGACCCCTCGTGTTAGCCATTTCTGCCCTGGGAAATAGTCTCTGGCTATCAACTCTATCTATGCCTCTCATTATCTTGTATACCTCAATTAGGTCCCCTCTCCTCCTCCTTTTCTCCAATGAAAAGAGTCCGAGCTCAGTCAATCTCTGTTCATAAGATAAACCCTCCAGTCCAGGCAGCAGCCTGGTAAACCTCCTCTGAACCCTCTCCAAAGCATCCACATCTTTCCTATAATAGGGCGACCAGAACTGGACGCGAATTCCAAGTACGGTCTGACCAAAGTTTTATAGAGCTGCAACAAGATCTCACGACTCTTAAACTCAATCCCCCTGTTAATGAAAGCCAAAACGCCATATGCTTTCTTAACAACCCTGTCCACTTGGGTGGCCATTTTAAGGGACCTATATATCTGCACGCCAGGATCCCTCTGTCCCTCCACACTGCCAAGAATCCTATCCTTAATCCTGTACTCAGCTTTCAAATTTGACCTTCCAAAAAGCATCACCTCGCATTTATCCAGGTTGAACTCCATCTGCCACCTCTCAGCCCATCTCTGCATCCTGTCAATGTCCCGCTGCAGCCTACAACAGCCCTCTATACTGTCAACGACACCTCCAACCTTCGTGTCATCTGCAAACTTGCTGACCCATCCTTCAATCCCCTCATCCAAGTCATTAATAAAAATTACAAACAGTAGAGGCCCAAGGACAGAGCCCTGTGGAACACCACTCACCACTGACTTCCAGGCAGAATATTTTCCTTCTACTACCACTCACTGTCTTCTGTTGGCCAGCCAATTCTGTATCCAGACAGCTAAGTTCCCCTGTATCCCATTCCTTCTGACCTTCTGAATGAGCCTACCATGGGGAACCTTATCAAATGCCTTACTGAAGTCTATATACACCACATCCACAGCTCGACCCTCATCAACTTTTCTAGTCACATTCTCAAAGAACTAGTCAAAGGACTACCTCTCACCTGAATGCTGGAATTCAACCACAGTCAAAGGTAATCAGCACTACAGAATCTCAACCAACCTGCAAATCTAAGGATCAGAAAACTGACTGTTTCAGTACCAAGTAATCTCCAGTGCAATAGCCACAATCTTCCTTGTGACATTTCAGGAACTAAATTGTATATCAGTTGTTTTTTTAAACTTTTATCCTATTGGACTCACCTGTCAATTCTCATCTAGTTGAATGTATGATAGCAAGGTGTGGAGCTGGATGAACACATCAGGCCAAGCAGCATCAGAGGAGCAGGAAAGCTGAAGTTTCTGATCTGGACCCTTCTTAAGAAATGGGGGAGGGGAAGGGGATTCTGAAATAAATAGAGAGAGAGGGGGACGCGGATGGGAGATGGATAAAGGAGAAGATAGGTGGAGAGGAGACAGACAGGTCAAAGAGGCAGGGATGGAGCCAGTAAAGGTGAGCGTAGGTGGGGAATTAGGGTGGGGAAAGGTCAATCCATGGAGGACGGACAGGTCAAGGAGGCAGGATGAGGCTGGTAGGTAGGAGGTGAGGGTGTATATATGTTGTATTAGTAATTCTTCTCATGTTTAATAAAATTAAACTCAGTCTTTGATAATTCAAGGATGCCTGGTTAAATTGGCCACCTTTTAAAACTTACATTTGTTTAGGTTTGGGAGAAAGATATACATAAGGGAAGGGATACACTTTTAAATTAACCTCATTGAAACCTACCAAAGGGAAATTGACTAAAGAGTGGAAGCCAGTTCATCCCTCCACACCTCGGAGACTAATGATTTGGAGTATTCTGTCTGGAACTGTAACAAACTGGGGAACTTCACCTGGAGTCTGGGTGTAGCCTGAGGCAGGCTTTCCATCCAGTCTGCCTTGGGAACTGTGTACTTTAAAGCTTATATTAGTCAAAATTTATCTGTGGAATCATATTAAATTTGGGTAAATTTCTAGATGTTAAAGATTAGAAGATATCAGTGTTTGCTTTATTGTCTCTTGTACTGTATAAATTCTCCTATTTAAAAACTAGAATCTTGTGGCTTCATTCTCTTTGTAAGTATCCAGGATTTTGAATTTCAAAAAGTTACTGTCTCCAGTGAGTTCCAAGCATTGTAAAATCAATCCACTGTTTGTCCTGTCAAATAAATAATACATAGAAGTTATATTTTAGGTTGAATAAGTGCCTTAATTATTGCTGTTAATATCAATTTTGTTTGAGATTTGCATCAAGTGTACATCATAATTTTTAAAAATGTTTTCCTCATACACCAGATGGAAGGCAGTGTAATTCAATCCTTGGTGTTTATATATGTGGAATTATTGTCATTCTTATTATTTAAACAACTATGATACCATGGATTGAACACACTAATTTGCTGCAAAATGCTCCTGAACAATTAGATAAAACTACCCCTGTAAGTCCAACAGCAAGAACCACCAGTAAAGCAATCAATCCTATCACTTCCATATCCCTTTCTGATCGACCACAGCATTTTCCTCACCAATTAAGTTGAAATATAAAAAACAGAATTAGAAAAATCATTGAACT
The DNA here is from genome assembly GCF_030684315.1 of Stegostoma tigrinum. Taxonomy (NCBI): domain Eukaryota; kingdom Metazoa; phylum Chordata; class Chondrichthyes; order Orectolobiformes; family Stegostomatidae; genus Stegostoma; species Stegostoma tigrinum. The sequence continues at coordinate 79,616,153 of NC_081357.1, read as the reverse complement.
AATCCAAAATCTTAGCTTTGGAACAGAAAGGGGCTAAGCTCCTTATAAAGCTCAGCAGGAGGTCCCAAACTGAGTTGCAACCATTCTGTACTAGATCCCTGATAATGGGAACTGCAGATGCTGGAGAATCCAAGATAATGAAATGTGAGGCTGGATGAACACAGCAGGCCCAGCAGCATTTCAGGAGCATAAATGCTGATGTTTCAGGCCTAGACCCTTCATCAGAGAGGGGGATGGGGTGAGGGTTCTGGAATAAATAGGGAGAGAGGGGGAGGCGGACCGAAGATGGAGAGAAAAGAAGATAGGTGGAGAGGAGAGTGTAGGTTGGGAGGTCGGGCGGGGATAGATCAGTCCAGGGAAGACGGACAGGTCAAGGAGGTGGGATGAGGTTAGTAGGTAGGAGATGGGGGTGCGGCTTGGGGTGGGAGGAAGGGATGGGTTAGAGGAAGAACAGGTTAGGGAGGCAGAGACAGGTTGGACTGGTTTTGGGATGCAGTGGGTGGAGGGGAAGAGCTGGGCTGGTTGTGTGGTGCAGTGGGGGGGAGGGGATGAACTGGGCTGATTTTGGGATGCAGTGGGGGAAGGGGAGATTTTGAAGCTGGTGAAGTCCACATTGACACCATTGGGCTGCAGGGTTCCTAAGCGGAATATGAGTTGCTGTTCCTGCAACCTTCGGGTGGCATCATTGTGGCACTGCAGGAGGCCCATGATGGACATGTCATCTAAAGAATGGGAGGGGGAGTGGAAATGGTTTGCGACTGGGAGGTGCAGTTGTTTATTGCGAAATGAGCGGAGGTGTTCTGCGAAGCGGTCCCCAAGCCTCCGCTTGGTTTTCCCAATGTAGAGGAAGCCACACCGGGTACAGTGGATGCAGTATACCACATTGGCAGATGTGCAGGTGAACCTCTGCTTAATGTGGAAAGTCATCTTGGGGCCTGGGAAAGGGGTGAGGGAGGAGGTGTGGGTGCAAGTGTAGCATTTCCTGCTGTTGCAGGAGAAGGTGCCGGGTGTGGTGGGGTTGGAGGGCAGTGTGGAGCGAACAAGGGAGTCACGGAGAGAGTGGTCTCTCCGGAAAGCAGACAAGGGTGGGGATGGAAAAATGTCTTGGGTGGTGGGGTCGGATTGTGGATGGCGCAAGTGTCGGAGGATGATGCGTTGTGTCCGGAAGTTGGTGGAGTGGTGTGTGAGAACGAGGGGGATCCTCTTTGGGCGGTTGTGGCGGGGGCGGGGTGTGAGGGATGTGTTGCGGGAAATGTGGGAGACGTGGTCAAGGGCGTTCTCGACCACTGTGGGGGGCAAGTTGCGGTCCTTGAAGAACTTGGACATCTGGGATGTGCGGGAGTGGAATGCCTCATCGTGGAAGCAGATGCGGTGGAGGCGGAGGAATTGGGAATAGGGGATGGAATTTTTGCAGGAGGGTGGGTGGGAGGAGGTGTATTCTAGGTAGCTGTGGGAGTCGGTGGGCTTGAAATGGACATCAGTTACAAGCTGGTTGCCTGAGATGGTGACTGAGAGATCCAGGAAGGTGAGGGATGTGCTGGAGATGGCCCAGGTGAACTGAAGGTTGGGGTGGAAGGTGTTGGTGAAGTGGATGAACTGTTCGAGCTCCTCTGGGGAGCAAGAGACGGCACCGATACAGTCATCAATGTAACGGAGGAAGAGGTGGGGTTTGGGGCCTGTGTAGGTGCGGAAGAGGGACTGTTCCACATGACCTACAAAGAGGCAGGCGTAGCTGGGGACCAATAGGGTGCCCATGGCCACCCCCTTAGTCTGTAGGACGTGGGAGGAATCGAAAGAGAAGTTGTTGAGGGTGAGGACGAGTTCGGCTAGGCGGATGAGGGTGTCGGTGGAGGGGGACTAGTCGGGCCTGCGGGACAGGAAGAAGCCCTTCTTTTCTCTCCATCTTCGGTCCGCCTCCTCCTTTCTCCCTATTTATTCCAGAACCCTCACCCCATCCCCCTCTCTGATGAAGGGTCTAGGCCCGAAACGTTAGCTTTTGTGCTCCTGAGATTCTGCTGGGCCTGCTGTGTTCATCCAGCCTCACATTTCATTATCATGTACTAGATCCCTGCCAGTTTCTGAACTATTTAGGCTTATTCATCCTGGAGTTACAGTATGCGTTTAGAGAAACAGATGAAGAATTTGACTCAAATCTTACGACAATCTTCGTAAGGAGGCATCATAACAAGAATCTTCTCTAAGATCAAACACAGTGCCCTGATAGGAGAACTTTGCTCGATCCTTGGTGATCACGTTCTTCTCCTTTACAGTTTTACATGTAAAGACGCGACTGGACAAGATGTCTTTAAATGCCAATTAATGTACTTGCACAAAATCAATCTTTTATTATTTATGAATTTCAGTGGAGGAGTAAGTAAGGAAAGTGTTAGAAAGTATGAGAAATATGAGGGCCCACCTTAACACTGTTCAGTAACACAAACTGGGAGGGTGTATGCTAGAATTACTCAGTACAGTACAACATTTACTACCTTAATGTAATCAGTTGTTCTGAACATGCTTGAGGGACACCACACTTCTTCAATTCTGCCAGCCGGGGTCTAATGATGTTAAAATGTCCCAACTGAAGTACTAACTAAAGACCTGAACCAGGCAACCATTATGTCTTCCCTGTGAGAGCAACCAGATAGTGACAGCGGGAGAAGAGTGTCAAAAAGCTTTTCTTGCAAAGATATTTTTCTTTTTCTAGTTTTCTTATGCGTCAAAAGTAGTAACCCTTCCCACTGTACCCCCCTCCTGCAGTCTTCCTGTTGTACCCTGCCAATGTACAGTGGGCAGAATCTTCTTAGCTCCTGAGCGACATGGCCAATTTGGAGTCAGTAGGGAAAAAAGGATGAGATCGGCAGAAATGAGACTAAACATCAAGGGAAAGAAGTCTGCATTTTCAATCAAGTTTTGAATGGCAACATGGGAGTCTTGCTAGTAAGTGGTGAGTGAAATATTTGCATCATCTGCATACATTCCCATGGAGATGCAAGTTGCTATTTTTCGACCAAGATAAAAACTAGATGGTGACAATTATGACACGAAATTCAAAGTGGGTATCTGCCAACTCTGGCTGAGGTCTTAATCATTCAGATTCTATCTTGGACGGTAGTTCCCAATATCTTAGTTTATACTCAATGGGCAGTAACCGCCCACATCCTTCGGCCATGGAGGTTGGAATCGAACAAGTGCAAGCCGTACTGCTACCTCATGGCACACATCCTACTCATGTGCAATATGGTTCTGCACTTCAGTTCTTCACTTAGGAGTGCACTGATATGTAGAATTTCAAAGAGCTGTCTAGAGGTATGAAGAATAAGAAGTTATCTCTTTGAAATTTACAAAATACCCAAAGGGATAGATGTTTCCTTGGCTGGGTAATCCAGAACACAAATAACAATTTAGAGGTAGGTGGTATACCATTAAGTCTGAAGTGAGGAGGATTTTGTTTTACTCAGAGGTTGTGAGCCCTTGGAATTCTCTACCTCAAAGGGCTGTGGAAGTTCAGTCTTTGAATGTGTTGGGGTTACTGGTATGGGGTAGGCAAAAGGCATTGAATTGTTCAGTCAGCCATATCATGTTAAATAGAGCTTGATGGGCTACTCTTCTTCTTATGTAGTGTCACCTATGTGCTCCATGAAGCTTTTCTCTTATGGCTCTTCTTCCACTTCTGTAATTCACCATTTGCATGGTGAGGGGCAGCTCCTTGTTGGCACTGCTTGATTTGGTTCATGACAGTACCGGGAATCCTGGGAGATTCCCGATTGTGCTGAGTACTTGCACTTTTGCCAAGAAGGAAGATCTTACGAGTGTGATGCCATAGAGCCACATTCCATAGGTAATGAGGTGAGTTTTGGTGTGTGTAATCTAACTAGGACTTGCAGCCCTCCATGAGCCTCATTCAAATTGACCCACCCTGTTTGTGGTAAAATTCAGCCCTATGTTACTATCCTGTGTGCTTGGTATTCATTAGGCTTCCAAACCTAGTTTTCTACTCATTCTGCTAGTTGCTGGTTTTGGGTTAAGGGCAGATGACTCCTGGGAGTTACATTTTCTCAGTCTCTTTCTGCAATGAAGCAGAGAGTTTGTTGTCCATCTCTGATCAGGTCCGTCGGTGGTAAAATTGGGACTATGGGATTCAGCAAATGCCATCAATTTATTTATCAGTTATCTTCCCTTACTCTCCAGGATAGAGGTCTTAGATCGTCTTTCACACAGAAGATTGGGGCAAACTGCTCAGTGATTGCTACAGCCTGAGGATTAATGAACCATTAGGTTGTTTGAGGATCAGAGCTGCATGCTGATTTGGTGCCTGCTGTCTCAGTCCAGAAGATCATAGTGAAATATTTCATTCTTCTCACCTTTATTTGAAAATTGAATTAGAACCCACAGAAAGGAAATCACAGCCATGAGCAAGGTACTAACAAAACTTGATGTAGCTACTGCATCGTATGGAAAGTATTAGAATGATATGTTAAGATCAACCAAGAGATCTTAAGGGATTTCTCGACTTACATCTGAAACTGATGAGATTGTCTCTGTGGATGCCCCATTCCAGAAGCCATAGAAGAAAACCTGAACCTTTTCAGGTTTGACTCATTTTAACCTAAGTGGAAAGTTATAAGCGACAAGACTGGCACCTCACTATTGCCAATGGGCATAGGAGGATGAATATCTGAAGAACTGACTGGAAAGTTGGGTGAGGCTGGAAGGACTCAGAAACTAAGCCCACTCCAGACTGGCAGGTCTGTCAGTGAGGTGGGGTGATTAGGGGGCATACAGGAACTGAGGCAGTGAAAGGCAGCCAGATCAGCTTTGGTTCAATTTAGTTCTCCATTACAACAAACATTTTCAAGGAATTTGTGCTGAAACTTAAAATGCCATTTTACTTTTTGGTTTAATTTTTGTATCTAGATTTTCTGATTAACTAAATATTGAAGAAAAAGTACTTTTAGTGAAAAGGACTGTCTGCTTTAAACTCTTTAGCATTGCACATTTTCATTAATGTTGCACTGAACTTCTTAGCACTATCCGCATTATTTCTCTTCAATACACAAAGTTTTGCTGCCAGGAAATGTTACAAGTTGCATTTCATGTACTAAATTTCAATAACTGGCATTGCCTTCTGGATGTGCTACAATACCACTGGTTACATCAAACTTCCCCACAGTAATTTGCAGTTGCCATTCTTTTCATATTAGTTTGATACAACTGAGTAGGTTGATACATAGGCAGAAGGCAGTTCAGAAGAAGCAGTTTCAGAAGAGAGTCACAAACATTGTTGTGCTTGGAGCCACATGTAGCTCAGACTAGGTAAGGTTAGCAAATTTCTTCCTCTTATTGACATTAACCAGGTGAGTTTTTTACGAATCAAGTAGTTTTCACAATCATTATTGCTGAGAGTAGCCCTTTATTGCATATTTATTAATCAACTGGTTTAAAATTCCGCACTCTCATGGCATGACTTGAATTCATCTCTCAACAGTATTATTCCAAAACTCTGGATTACTCATCCATTCCCGTCACCAGTACCTTCTCCAGGAAAATTAAGAAAGGGTAAAAAAAAATGCTGGTTTCCTGCTTGCACTGCCATCCCATGAATGCATAAAAAGAACAAAACCAAAAGTCATGACACAGATTGTGCTCCTAAGATGCTGCTTGGCCTGCTCTACACCTTGTTATCTCGGATTGTCCAGCATCTGCAGTTCCCATTATCTCTGATGTCTCCCATCGTACTTGCAGTGTTTTAATTTTTCCTACATGTTTTTTAATTTATAAGTATTCTGCATCTACCAGATATCATGTAAATTTGATTCACTATTGATTGTTATTTTATTCACCTTATAAAACATTAAATATGTGGCCTGCAGTAACCCCGTTATGAAAGCTGCAACACAATTCTACCTGATTCCATGTGCATAACATTTTTTTTCTGATGTCTGTTTTTCTTACATTGAGAATCAGATTGCCTTGGTGTCCAGGGATAGTAGAATTACCTGCCGGAAACACCATTTTTTAAACCACACTATGCTATCACAAAACAATCATTCTCTGCAGTAGTATTTAAGGGTACATCGTGACGATTGCAGGATTGTAACATTATGAAGATATTGTATCTGAACAATGAGAGTGTATCTAAAGCATTTCACAATGCCCCTGTAAAATTTGTTGTTCGATTACTATTTTGAACTCACATGAGGCCTTTTTATGAAAAAACTGTCTAAATTTTTTGGGATTGATTTGGGATATATTTTGCATGAAGGATCAGCAGTTTTGATTGCTGATGCTAACAGCCTGTTCTAGACGATGGCTTCACTGATGGATTAACAGTTACAGTGCTATTACCACAAACCAATTACCAGGATATTATTGAAAGATTGATGGATCGTGGGAGCAGTTGCATGGACTTAATCTGGTTCAAGTGGTTCAGTGACATCAAAGATCATAATATAGCAACATAAGAACCCCTTTGTCATGTGGAGGTAGTGTCTCCACCCTTGACTGGGCAGCCCAGGTTCAAGTCCCACCTGCTGCAGAGGTGTATAATAACATAGAACATAGAACATAGAACATAGAACAGTACAGCACAGAACAGGCCCTTCAGCCCACAATGTTGTGCCGACCATTGATCCTCATGTATGCACCCTCAAATTTCTGTGACCATATACATGTCCAGCAGTCTCTTAAATGACCCCAATGACCTTGCTTCCACAACTGCTGCTGGCAACGCATTCCATGCTCTCACAACTCTCTGCGTAAAGAACCTGCCTCTGACATCCCCTCGATACTTTCCACCAACCAGCTTAAAACTATGACCCCTCGTGCTAGCCATTTCTGCCCTGGGAAATAGTCTCTGGCTATCAACTCTATCTATGCCTCTCATTATCTTGTATACCTCAATTAGGTCCCCTCTCCTCCTCCTTTTCTCCAATGAAAAGAGACCGAGCTCAGTCAACCTCTCTTCATAAGATAAGCTCTCCAGTCCAGGCAGCATCCTGGTAAACCTCCTCTGAACCCTCTCCAAAGCATCCACATCTTTCCGAAAATAGGGCGCCCAGAACTGGACGCAGTATTCCAAGTGCGGTCTAACCAAAGTTTTATAGAGCTGCAACAAGATCTCACGACTCTTAAACTCAATCCCCCTGTTAATGAAAGCCAAAACACCATATGCTTTCTTAACAACCCTGTCCACTTGGGTGGCCATTTTAAGGGATCTATGTATGTGCACACCAAGATCCCTCTGTTCCTCCACGCTGCCAAGAATCCTATCGTTAATCCTGTACTCAGCTTTCAAATTCGACCTTCCAAAATGCATCACCTCGCATTTATCCAGGTTGAACTCCATCTGCCACCTCTCAGCCCATCTCTGCATCCTGTCAATGTCCCGCTGCAGCCTACAACAGCCCTCTACACTGTCAACGACACCTCCGACCTTTGTGTCGTCTGCAAACTTGCTGACCCATCCTTCAATTCCCTCGTCCAAGTCATTAATAAAAATTACAAATAGTAGAGGCCCAAGGACAGAGCCCTGTGGAACTCCACTCACCACTGACTTCCAGGCAGAATATTTTCCTTCTACTACCACTCGCTGTCTTCTGTTGGCCAGCCAATTCTGTATCCAAGCAGCTAAGTTCCCCTGTATCCCATTCCTCCTGACCTTCTGAATGAGCCTACCATGGGGAACCTTATCAAATGCCTTACTGAAGTCCATATACACCACATCCACAGCTCGACCCTCATCAACCTTTCTAGTCACATCCTCAAAAAACTCGATAAGGTTTGTAAGGCATGACCTACCCCTCACAAAGCCGTGTTGACTGTATTTGATCAAGCCATGCTCTTCCAGATGGTCATAAATCTTGTCCCTCAGAATCCTTTCTAACACCTTGCAGACGACAGACGTGAGACTTACCGGTCTATAATTGCCGGGGATTTCCCTATTTCCTTTCTTGAAGAGAGGAATTACATTTGCCTCTCTCCAGTCCTCAGGTACGACTCCAGTGGAGAGCGAGGATGCAAAGATCTTCGCAAGTGGCGAAGCAATTGCATTTCTCGCTTCCCAAAGCAGCCGAGGACAAATCTGATCCAGGCCTGGCGACTTGTCAATCTTAATGTTTGACAAAAGTTTCAGCACATCAGCTTCGTCTATCTCTATCCATTCCAGCATGCACACCTGCTCTTCAAAGGTTTCATTCACTACAAAGTTTGTTTCTTTCGTAAAGACAGAAGCAAAAAACTCATTTAGGGCTTCCCCTACCTCCTCAGGCTCCACACACAAGTTCCCTATGCTATCCCTGATCGGCCCTACTCTTTCTTTGACCATTCTCTTATTCCTCACGTAAGTGTAAAATGCCTTTGTGTTTTCCCGGATTCCTTCTGCCAAGCCTTTCTCGTGCCCCCTCCTGGCTCTCCTCAGACCATTTTTGAGCTCCTTCCTTGCCTGCATGTAATCCTCTCTAGCTGAACTTGACCCTAGCTTCCTCCACCTTATGTAAGCTACCTTCTTCCTTTTCACTAGAAGCTTCCACCGCTCTCGTCATCCAAGGTTCCTTAATCTTACCCCTTCTTGCCTGTCTCAGAGGGACATATTTACTCATCACTCCCAACAACTGTTCCTTAAACCGTCTCCACATGTCTATAGTTCCCTTACCATGGAACAACTGCTCCCAGTCCATGCTGAATTTCTGAATAAGTTGAATAGGAAAAATAAGTTAAAATTTAAGAAATGCCATAGTAAACCACTGTAGTATGTCCATTATATTGTACATTGGATGCAGTGAAAACATTTTATGTTGTCGACGCTTCTTCCTTTTATTTATTTCACGGACTTGAGATTGGCAACTGGTGCTTATGTCAGAATGCTTCAGTTGTAGTCATATCCATGCTGAAGAGTTTATATTACATTGATTGGGTTAGTAAATTTGCAGACGACACTAAGGTCGGTGGAGTTGTAGATAGTGACGAAGGATGCTGTAGGTTGCAAAGAGACATAGATAAGCTGCAGAGCTGGGCTGAGAGGTGGCAAATGGAGTTTAATGTGGACAAGTGTGAGGTGATGCACTTTGGTAGGAGTAACCGGAAGGCAAAGTACTGGGCTAATGGTAAGATTCTTGGTAGTGTAGATGAGCAGAGAGATCTCGGTGTCCATGTACACAGATCCTTGAAAGTTGCCACCCAGGTTGACAGGGCTGTTAAGGCGGCATACAGTGTTTTAGCTTTTATTAATAGAGGGAACGAGTTCCGGAACCAAGAGGTTATGCTGCAACTGTACAAAACTCTGGTGCGGCCGCACTTGGAGTATTGCGTACAGTTCTGGTCACCGCATTATAAGAAGGATGTGGAAGCTTTGGAAAGGGTGCAGAGGAGATTTACTAGGATGTTGCCTGGTATGGAGGGAAAGTCTTATGAGGAAAGGCTGAGGGACTTGAGGCTGTTTTCATTAGAGAGAAGAAGGTTGAGAGGTGACTTAATTGCGACATATAAAATAATCAGAGGGTTAGATAGTGTGGATAGGGAGAGCCATTTTCCTAGGATGGTGACGGCGAGCACGAGGGGGCATAGTTTTAAATTGAGGGGTGAAAGATATACGACAGATGTCAGAGATAGTTTCTTTAGTCAGAGAGTAGTAAGGGTATGGAACGCTTTGCCTGCAACAGTCGTAGATTCGCCAACTTTAAATACATTTAAGTCGTCATTGGACAAGCATATGGACGTACATGGAATAGCGTAGGTTAGATGGGCTTTAGATCGGCATGACAGGTCGGCACAACATTGAGGGCCGAAGGGCCTGTATTGTGCTGTAATGTTCTATGATTTCATTGCTTTGAATGTTAAATGTTCTCTGTGTTTTGAACAATGTTCTTGGGCCTTATAGTGGTTTGTGTACATGCTGTTTCTTGATTATGTATACAGGAATATGCAGTCAGCCTGTATGAGTAGAATCTTCCAGGTGTGCCTGGAGTTTTTAGAAAGGTGGGCAGTGGCAAGCAAAGTGTCAGTTTCCTGATAGCAGGTTAAAATTTTGGAATTAAATTCTTAGAAATTTCCAGGTGAATTGGCAAAACTTCTTTTATGTTCAGTAGCATGACATAAATTATTAAAATCTCAGTCTGCTAGAATAATGTTTATGTGTACAATCTTGTAAACCAAATGTTGGAAGCAGTTGTGGTTGTAAACCCAATTCAATAAACCGGACGCGCACCTGGCACAGTGGACTGCTTCCTCTAAATTCTGGTGAGTGTAATGCTTGGGATTGTCAGAAATGAGCAGATTTTTGGCACCACTGCCTAAGGAAGTTTTAGTGAAGGTTGGCCTTGTTGAGCAGCTAATCTAAGCTTGCAGCCAGAGAACCTCCGGCTTCCACAGTTTTACAGATTGCAGTGTGAGGAATGAAGGCTGACCAGCCCTTTCTATGAATCATAAAATCATCCCGACATTGTGAAAACAGGCCCTTCAGCCCAACAAGTCCACACCGACCCTCAGAGCATTCCACCCAGACCCATACGCCTAATCCACACATCACTGAACACTGTTGGCAATGTAGCATGGCCAAACCACCTTGCCTACAAATTTTTGCAACCTGCAAACTGGAGCACCCAGAGGAATCCCACGCAGACATGGGAGAATGTGCAAACTCCACACAGTCACCTTAAGGGCGGAATTGAACCAGAGTCCTTGGTGCTGTGAGGCAGCAGTGCTAACCACTGAGCCACTGTATTTCTACGTTAGGCCCACTAACCTGCTTAATTGAGGCAGCCACACTGGCTCACTGGCCAGTGGATTAATACAACTATGACAAACGACTGATGGAGATGAGGTCTGAGTCATATCTGACAGATATTAACTGTTTTGCTGGATCTGGCCCATGGAGGCAGAATTTGGGCTTATTTCTTTAGCCTTTGCCCTCATGTGTGCAGCATCTCTGGTACTTCTGGCAGCTATTTTGTCAGTTCATTACTGGCTTTTGGCTTATTCCACAGATTTCAGAAAGAACCTATACCTTTAGGACATGAAGATGATATCACAACTTGTGGTGATCTGGTGTAAGAGGTCTCCATCTTGTTCTGTACATTCACTTATGTAGTCAGCTGGACTGATAGCCACTCTGTTAGTCAGCAAGTCAGGTTGGGAGCTCTTGTGGCACAGAGGTTTTGTCTCTACCTCTGGGACAGATGGCATAGGTTCAAGTCTCCCTTGCTTGAGAGATGTGCCATAATACGGTTGATTAGAAATATCTACTATCTAGACAGTATAGTGTCTTGTGGTGTTGCGGTAGTGTCCTTACTCCTAGGCCAGAAGTTTTAGGATGAAGTCCCATCTGCCAAGGCCATGTCTAAACAGATTGATTAAAATAACTATAACCCAGGCAGTATATGTCAATTTGAGATGTCATATTAGTGCACATAATTACTAATAAACTTTCAGATATCTCTCTCAATAAGAACTCAACCTGCTATGTTATATGGGCTAACTATTAGAAAACTTATATCAATGGCTATATCTAGAGGCTCCTCATCTGTATTAGACTTAGCAGGAGTCAGTTTTCCAGTAGTTCTATGAGTGTGAGAGGCCTCAGCTACTTCACTGCCATCACTGTGAAGAAATTCCTCCTCATCTATGTCTTCATTAGTTTTCTCCTTAACTTGAGATTATGTTCCCTGGTTTTAATATAGCCTGACAGAAATTACCGGATTTCTTAAGGATAGGATTGAGGCTATTGGTCTGCTGCTCAACCTCTGATGAGAATCCATCCTGGTCAACTAGTGTTCCACAGTCATTGGAGATTGATCATGCCCGATGATCAAAGGGATCTCTGGTTCATTGTGAATATGGTTCAATATGAATATGGCTAGTCACTGTTGATTGTGTGGAAAATGAAGAGGAATCTGCAATGATGCATAAAGAAGATCTCTATCTCCCCCCATCCCTAGAGACAAAACAAAAGTTTGATTGCACTCCTTCTTGAGGAGAAAGGTGTCCTGTTTCTTGGCATTAGTGAAAAGATAGCAATTGCCCGCAGAGGCCTACTACTTTGTCATCTGAACTGTATATCCATATTGTTTCAGAGATAGTAGGAGCTGCAGATGCTGGAGAATCTGAGATAATAAGGTGTAGAGCTGGATGAACACAGCAGGCCAACCAGCATCAGAGGAGCTAGAAGGCTGATATTTCAGGCCTGCATCCTTCTTCAGAAATGATGTTTCGGGCCTAGACCCTTCTTCAGAAATGGACATTTCTGAAGAAGGGTCTAGGCCCGAAACATCAGCCTTCCTGCTCCTCTGATGCTGCTTGGCCTGTTGTGTTCATCCTACTCTACACCTTGTTATCCCTGTATATCCATATTGTTTGGTGGCCTTTGAAATTGTCAGTCTGAATTTCAAGATAAGTTATGATAGGTGATATTGAAAAGTCCCACCTTAAAATTAATTAGTTTGTACACATCGCTAATTTTTTTTGGAAACATTATTGGCATGTGTTTTTCTTATGGATAGACAAGATAATCAGGTTGCCTTGTAAGTAGATTGCAATGCCATACTTGGCATGATGCACTGCTCAATCAGTGTAGTTTGGAGGTGCTGAGTTTATTATTTGTATATTTCTCATACAGAACAGGATTATCAACATCATGGTCTTTTGCAGTTCCTGACAGATGTCACACCTTGCTTCAGAAATAATTTCTTTCATTTCATTGTTAAATATGAAGAGATCTCCACGTCTTATGAGGTGAATAATGAACTCTGCAAATCAAATTTATGGTATTAATTAAAAACAGGGAGGACGACCTGAATGTTGTTCTCTTTCAATCCTTCCCTTGAAAATAGCGATCTTCACTTCCCATGCAATGAAATCACATCTGCTTCACAAAGAGAATTCCAAGGACAGTCTGGCATGTGACTGACAATTGGATCCCTACATCGTGAATGAATGTTGCTAATAAAAAAAATCATATGTCATATGGTTCAAGGCACTCCAGCGAACCACCCTGACTTGGATGTTCAACTTAGATTGTAAATCTGCAAGATATCATATCCTCAAAGAAGACCTTTTTTTTAACCCTTCAGACAATGTTCCTGTCACGTGCCTTGGGGATTCTAGTCCTCATCCAACTGGACAGCACTTGCACTCTCCCCTTTCTCCATCTGCATATATTTTCCCTCTCACTCTTACATTCTTCACCCCTACATCTTTGTGTCCTTGCTCCCATGCCAAATCCCAGTCTTTCTTCCTTATTTCCAGTCTCTCTCAGTCTCTGTTTTCCTGGTCGCTTTGTCATTGCTTCTCCAGCTGTTTTACTGTCTGTGTCTTTTTCCTTTCTCTGTCCACCTCTAATCCCCCAACGCTCACACACTCTCTCTCTCTGTCTCTCTCTCTTTCTCTCTCACTCTCGATTCCTCTCCTGTTTCCTCCACAAAACACAGATAAAGGAATGCCTCCAATAGAAATACTTATGTCTCCTATAACATGTGTTGAAACATCCCAACAGGAAGATCGGTAAGAAGAACATAAAATAAGTTCAGTTGCCAAGAGTAAAATTTGAGCAAATGCATTTATCTCAAAAGATAGTCTTTAATTATTGTTCCACCTGTCTGCTGATGATTAATCTAATTTTGTACTGGTGTTCATTTCAGGGAGTGGGCCACAGGTGGCCAGGGGTAGTAGTACACCATAAACACTAAAGGGGTATTTAGATATAATTTTCATGTGGCAAGCTGCAATCAGCGGACACAGCTGCCAAATCACATAACCCATCGAGGAAAATTGTAATGGTGTTTTTTTATGAGCAGGCAGTTGGCCATGTGCCTCCCTGACCCGTTTACTTCGTCCAGCAACTGGGGCCTGACTAAACAGGGATAGTAAGAGAAAATCCAAGAGACTTAGTGCGTGGATTAAACTGCTAAATGGATGTGAGTTTGCTCGCTGAGCTGGAAGGTTCGTTTTCAGACGTTTCGTCACCATTCTAGGTAACATCATCAGTGAGCCTCCGACGAAGCGCTGGTGTTATGTCTCGCTTTCTATTTATCTGGTTAGGTTTCCTTGGGTTTGGTGATGTCATTTCCTGTTCTTTTTCTCAGGGGATGGTAGATTGGCTCCAAATCAATGTTTGTTGATGGAGTGGAATGCCATGGATGGATGTTGGAATGCCATGCTTCTAGGAATTCTCGTGCATGTCTCTGTTTGGCTTGTCCTAGGATGGATGTGTTGTCCCAATCAAAGTGGTGTCCTTCCTTATTTGTATATAAGGATACGAGTGATAGTGGGTCATGTTGTTTTGTGGCTAGTTGATGTTCATGTATCCTGGTGGCTAGCTTTCTGCCAATTTGTCCAATGTAGTGTTTGTCACAGTTCTTGCAAGGTATTTTGTAGATGACGTTCGTTTTATTTGTTGTCTGTATCGGGTCTTTTAAGTTCATTAGCTGCTGTTTTAGTGTGTTGGTGGGTTTGTGGGCTACCGTGATGCCAAGTAGTCCAAGTAGTCTGGCAGTCATTTTGGAAATGTCTTTGATGTAGGGGAGAGTGGTGATGGTTTCTGAGCCCGTTTTGTCTGTTTGTTTGGGTTTGTTGCTGATGAATCTGCGGACTGTGTTCATAGGGCACCCATTCTTTTTAATACGCTGTATAGGTGATTTTCCTCTGCCCTGCGTAGTTCCCCTGTGCTGCAGTTTGTGGTGGCTTGTTGGAATAATGTTCTAATGCAGCTTTGTTTGTGGGTGTTGGGCTGGTTGCTCCTGTAGTTCAGTATTTGGTCCGTACGTGTTGTTTTCCTGTAGACGCTGGTTTGAAGTTCCCCATTGGCTGTTCGCTCTACTGTGACATCGAGGAATGGCAGTTTGTTGTTGTTTTCCTCCTCTTTTGTGAATGTTATGCCAGTAAGGGTATTATTGATGGTCTTGAATGTTTCCTCTAATTTGTTTTGTTTAGTGATGACAAAGGTGTCATCCACATAGCGGACCCAAAGTTTGGGTTGGATGATTGGCAGAGCCGTTTGTTCGAGTCTCTGCATTACTGCCTCTGCTAAGAACCTTGATATCGGAGATCCCATGGGTGTACCGTTGGTTTGTCTGTAGGTTTTGTTATTGAAAGTGAAGTGGGTGGTGAGGCATAGGTCCACTAGCTTGATGATGTTGTCCTTGCTGATGAGGTTGGTGGCGTCTGGTGTATGTGTCTTCTGTTTTTCTAATAGTGTCATCAGTGTTTCTTTGGCCAGGTTGATGTTGATGGATGTGAACAGGGCTGTTACGTCAAAGGAGACCATTATTTTATCCTCTTCTATCTTGGTGTCTTTGGTGTTCAGGAATTCTTGGGTGGAGCGAATGGAGTGGTGGGAGTCTTCTACTAGGTGTTTTAGTCTTTGGTGTAGTTCCTTGGCTAATCTGTAGGTTGGTGTTCCAGGTAGCGACACTATGGGCCTCAGGGGGGCTTCTGGTTTGTGAATTTTTGGTGGTCCATAGAAGCATGGTGTGTTGGATCCATCTGGTTTCATTTCTTGGAAGTCTCTCTTGTTTAATTCTCCAGATTTTTGAAGTTTTTTGAGTAAGGCTGTGATTCGACTCCTTTGACGTAACAGCCCTGTTCACATCCATCACCATCTCTCAAGTTCAGGAGGTGGTGGGGGGGCGCCTCCTAGTGGCTGACATCACCGACAGGAACGCTCCCCTGAGGCTGATCAACGTGTGCGCCCCAGCGGTACGGAGTGAGCGGTTGGCCGTCCTGCAGCGGCTTCCACCCCTGCTGGCTATGTCCAGGCCGGTCATCCTAGGCGGAGACTTCAACTGCATCATCGATTCAGATGGAAGATCCGGCATGGGGACAGTGGGTGGGGGGAGTCAACTGGACGTCAAATCCAGATTCCTGATGGGCACGGTGAAGGACGCCAAGCTGCTCGATGTCTTCAGCACCCCTGCAGACGGAGCGCAGCGGAGGTACACCTGGTCGTGGCTAGACGGGTCTATCCGCTCAAGGATAGACTTCCTGTTTGTGTCACGGGCGTTCTCGGTCAGGTCCACCGGTGTCGAGCCGGTGTTCTTCTCTGACCACTGCCTCCTGCTGGCCGACTGTCACTTACAGGACGACCAGCCGGCCGGCGAGGGGACGTGGAAGCTCAACACGACTCTGTTGACCCCAGAGAACGTCGAGGAGCTTAAGAGGGAGTACGCCGGTTGGAGAACCGTGAAACCCCTCTTTGAGTCTCCAGGCGACTGGTGGAAGACGGTGAAGGAGAACATCAAGAGGTTCTTTGTCCTCAAGGGTGTTCAGAAGGCAAGAGAGAGGTGGGGAAAGCTGTTGTGACTCCAGAAAAGGGTGCAGAACCTGCTCCTTCGCAGTTGATGGGGGTCGATGTCACGGAGGACCTCCGCGAGGTGAGGGGCCAACAAGCCTCGCTCTTCGCCGCGGAGGCCTCCCGGATAATCTTCCGGTCCAGGGTCCGCTCCGTGGAGCAGGACGAGACGTGCTCGCGTTTCTTCTTTCAGAAGCTGCACAAAGAGAGCTCTGTGCTTAGCTGGCTGAAGGAGGACGACGGCTCGGTGACGTCGTCTCGGCCTGACATTTTGAGGATCAGCAGATCCTTCTATGCTGGACTGTACGACACGAAGCCCATGGACAGCACGGCCTCCGAGTCGTTCCTGTCGTCTATCACGGAGGTCTTAGACGACGGCACGAGGGAGTGGCTGGACCGGCCGATATCCCTGGACGAGCTGACCAGAGCCCTCAAGTCCTTGGAGAGGAATAGGACTCCCGGAAGCGACGGCTTACTGGTCGAGCTGTATTCCGCTCTGTGGGGCCTGGTCGGCCAGGACCTGCTGGAGGTGTACGATAGTGCGCTTCGGGCATAGGAAATGTGCAAGTCCATGAGGAAGGGTATCATCACCCTCATTTACAAGAGGAAGGGAGAGAGGGAAGAAATTAAGAATTGGCGTCCCATTTCACTTTTGAACATGGACTACAAAATCCTGGCCAAGGTCATAGCCAACCGGGTCAGGTCAGTCCTGGAGTCAGTGATTCACCCTGACCACACCTGTGCTGTGCCGGGCAGGAAGATCGCTGAGAGCCTCGCGCTCATCAGGGATACGATCGCCTACGCACAGGACAGGCGGGTGGACACCTGCCTCGTCAGCCTGGACCAGGAGAAGGCCTTCGACAGGGTCTCTCATGCTTACATGAGGGTCGTCCTCTCCAAATTGGGGTTCGGGGAGGGCATCCGCAATTGGATCTGGCTGCTCTATGCCAACATCGTTAGCGCAGTCTCGATCAACGGGTGGGAATCAGACAGTTTTCCTGTTAGATCTGGAGTCAGGCAGTGCTGCCCGCTCTCTCGTGCCTTGTTCGTGTGCTGTGTGGAGCTCTTTGCTGCCTCCATCAGGAAGGAGCTTGAGCCTGAAGGGCGTCACTATCCCAGGCAGCGGAGGCCTTCAGGTCAAGACCTCCCTGTACGTGGACAATGTCGCCGTCTTCTGCACCGATCGTCGGTCGGTGAGCAGACTATTGGACATCTGTGGCCAGTTTGAACTGGCCTCGGGTGCCAAAGTCAATAGGGGTAAGAGCGAGGTCATGTTCTTCGGGAACTGGGACGACCGCTCCTTCATCCCCTTCACCGTCAGGACAGACTACCTGAAGGTGCTGGGTGTTTGGTTTGGTGGAGCTGGGGCGTGCACTAAGACTTGGGAGGAGCGTATCACCAAACTGAAGCAGAAGCTGGGCAGCTGGATGCTCCGGTCCCTCTCCATCGCGGGTAAGAACCTGGTTGACAGGTGCGAAGGGCTTTCGGTACTGAAGTATGTGGCGCAGGCCTGGCCTATTCCCTGGACCTGCGCCGCTGCAGTCACCCGGGCCATCTTCCTCTTCATTTGGGGGTCGAGAATGGACCGGGTCCGCAGGGACACCATGTACAAAGACCTGGGAAATGGGGGAAAGGGCGTACCGAACGCTACCCTCGCCCTGACGGCTACCTTTGTGTGCGGCTGCATCAAGCTGTGCATAGATCCTCAGTACGCAAACACCAAGTGTCACTACTTACTGAGGTTCTACCTGTCCCCGGTGTTGCGAAGGATGGGCCTGGCCTCGTTGCTGCGGAACGCTCCGAGTAGTTGGACCGTTCCGTACCACCTGTCCTTCGTGGAGAAATTTTTGAAAGGAAACACCTTTGACCACAAGGCCGTCAGGCAGTGGTCAGCACGTAGTATCCTCGGGACCCTTTGGGAAAAGGAGAGGGTGGATCCTGTCGTGTGGTTCCCCACGCAGACTGCCAAAGTCGTTTGGCAGAATGCCTCATCGCCAGAACTTTCAAACAAGCACAAGGACATTGCCTGGCTGGCGGTGAGAGGGGCTCTGCCAGTGAGATCCTTTATGCATGCCCGGAATCTCTGCACCACCGCACTCTGCCCTCGAGGTGGCTGCGGGGGGGACGAGACTGTCGATCACCTCCTTCTGGAGTGTGCCTATGCGTAGGAGGTCTGGAGGGGGATGCAGTGGTATTTGTCGAGGTTCGTCCCGAGCAGCTCCGTGACGCGGGACTCCGTGCTCTACGGGCTGTTTCCCGGGACGCACACCGAGACCAACATCAACTGCGCCTGGAGGACCATCAATGCGGTGAAAGACGCTCTTTGGTCTGCCCGCAACTTGCTGGTCTGCCAGCTGAAAGAACTAACCCCGACCGAGTGTTGCAGACTGGCGCACTCCAAGGTCCAGGACTACGTGCTGAGGGACGCGCTAAAGCTTGGGGCAGCTGCCACCAAGGCGCAGCGGGGAAAGACCACCGTATGAAACCCCTCGTCCAGAATAGAAAAAAGAACCCTATCTGGTAACTGGGCCCAGCTGGCGCCTTCCCCAACTGGTCAGGGGGCCAACGGGGACTGTGCGGGGTGACGACTGCCGGGGTGTTTTCTTTGCTTTGTTTTTTTTTCCTTCTTTGCTTTTTTCCTTTAGTTGGTGTATGTACCCCCTGGGTAACCTGGAGCGGCTTGCATGACTGGGTAGGTGTGTAAATATGTTTTATTTTTTGTACATTTTACGAATAAACTATATTTTTTCAAATAAAAAAAAAGTGACGAAATGTCTGAATACGAACCTTCTAGTTCAGCGAGCAAACTCACATCCAGAACCTCAACCTGAGCTACAAATCTTCTCAAAACTCGCTAAACTGCTAAACAGCAGAACTAGTATCCTACTTCATTGAAACACTCAAAAGAAATTTGATCTTGACCAAATAAAGAGGTAACGGAAATTGACTTTCAAATCAAAATGGGATTAAAATTAATACCATTTTGCAAAATTCACCTAAACAGCCTGAAACAGAGAAAGAGTGCTGGAAATACACAGTCAGGCAGCATCTATGGACTATATTGACTCTACTTCTCACTCCATATTCCAGTTTCCACAACATTCTGTTGTATTAATGCCTAAATTGGTTTAGCTAGATATAGTGACTTATTCCTATTTTCAGTTAAATTGTCACATTATTTGTATGAAATGCTCGTCAGAATGTTTTCTCTCTTATTTTGAAAAATAATCTTATCAGTTCATTTTCAGTTTTCTTCTGGTTATGACTCAAGTAAGTGTGACATTCCGGCCATTTGTCCCCAGTTTAATCTACTTAAGTATTTTAAGAAAACAGCATTATGTTCCAGATTAAAAGCAAAATACTGCAGATGCTGGAGATGTGAAGTGAAAACAAAAGCTTCTGGAGAAATTCGTTAGGACTGACGGTATCTGTGAAGAGAGAAAAATGGACTTGACATTTCAAGTCCAAGACTCTTCTTTAGATTCCAACGAAGAGTTGGTGGACTTTAAAGGTAGCTTAATAAAAACCAAAAGAACTGCGGATGCTGTAAATCAGGAACAAAAACAAAGTTGCTGGAGGCAAAGTCCCAGCTTCCCATCCCACACACCAGACCTTGTTACCACATAGCCTGCCATTACACACCCCCTGTTGTTAGTCACTAACAATCCCCATTAACAGCTGCTCACCCTCCCAGCCTGATTGTTAGCAGCTCCTTTGCCGGTCCAACTGTCTTTCTCTCTCTTTGAGCTCTATCCTATCATTTACTCCCTGCCCCACCCACCACCCTATTTTCTGCATATAAACTGACATTTTCCCAGCCACCGTCAGTTCTGAGGAAGGGTCACCGGACCTGAAATGTTATCTCTCTTTTCTCCTTCACAGATACTGCCAGATCTGCTCTCCTTTTCCAGCAACTTTGTTTTTGTTTCTAAAGGTAGCTTTGTTACTTTCTCTGTATATGCTGCCAGACCTGCTGAGTTTCTCCAGCACATTTTGTTTCCATATTATGTTTCCAGAAACTGGATTTCAGTGCTACTGAAAAGTGAACATTTCCCCAATTTAGGAGTTTATAACACTCTGTCAAATGATCCAAGATTGGGTATGATAAAGACTTTTGGACTCTTATCTGAAATGTAAATATTTCTGCCTCGCCAGTGTTCATTTCCTTTCTCCACATCAGCCATCCTCAATAGAATATTGAAATGGGATTAGCAATTCCTAGCACACTGGAAGAACCTTTCTCCCATAGACTTTAGTCTTCAAGGAGCTAGAGCTGATATTTCTAAAAGAAGGTAGAACCAAATTTGTCTCATTTTGCTTGGGTTAAATTCAGGTCCAGATTTCAGGCACCAAATTATGTGCTGACCCCTTGCATCGCCCAGTTTTCAACTATAAGACTGGTATAAAAAATAATGGAAATAGAATTGACTATGATTTTTTTAAAAGAAAAGTACCATGTCTGCATTTTGAAAAGCAAAACCTTATGATTCAGTGATTCTGTGAAGGCCCCGTAATGAGCTTTTTTGATGTCTTTGATCTTGATTTATTCATTAGATTGTATTATATCTACATTCAATCTGCTTATGCTACCTCTCTTAAATTTTGTCTTGTTTAGGTATGGGTTGTTTCTGGGGTGCTGAGAGAAAATTCTGGGTTCGAAAAGGTGTTTATTCCACTCAGGTTGGATATGCTGGTGGATTTACCCCAAACCCAAACTATAAGGACGTCTGTTCAGGTATGTCAGAATTTCTTCTTTGCTTTTGGGCTAAGTGACATGGTTCAGAAGCTGACATGTTTGGAAGCATTTGTACATGTGCTCACAAGGTATTGAAATAAATTTTTAAAAGAAAAGTTTATTTGGCAAATTTCACAGTTTACACGTTACATTGATCTTTGGACACCTAACAATGAATACAAGTTGGGAAATGTATCACGGAGTTTGGATGTTGCTTTTGTTTATATTTTACATGAGAGATATAATAGTTCCGGGCAATGAGAGTGCACTTTTAAAGTCATCTCAATAATGCCTTGATGATGGATCTTTATAGTCAATGTCTGGTTATTTATATTCTTTTCTCAGAGCAGGAATTATGCCTGCTAATTAGTAATGCACTGCCTGCTGTTTAATGTATGATCATATTGAAGGTTCCATGATTGTACTCTAATGACTTAAAATATACCTGATAGTTTGCCGTGCATTAATAGGAGAGAATGCAACATAATCCAAAATGTTACAAAGCAAGAAAACAAGACATTGGAGTCCCAATGTGCTTTATAATTCATCAATGAAGCAGTTCTCAAGTATAATGGTAATGTGGCAGACACTTTATACAGGGCAAGATCTGACAGACACCAGTGTGATGGCAGATAATAAAAAAAATCAGTGATTCAGGGGTAACTAATCAACCAGAAATAAATTTGCAGCTCATATTTGAAATAATGTAGTAGGGTCTTTTACAGCTAGCTGCTTTGAAGCTTGCGTTTTGTCCAAAAGATGACACCCCTGACAACACCCCTTGAATTATGTATTTAACTCTCTGGAGGAAGACTTGAAAGCACACATTTCTAGCTCAGAGTTGAGAGTGTTCCTGATCCAGGGCAGTTGTATCTTTCAAAATATTTTTGTTCTGTTTAAAAATACATCGTTTTTAATTTAAGGTGTTTACTGTTCACTGCTGTCTGTGCCATACACAATTCTACAGTTGTGAAGTCAAGTTGATGACTTGTTGTCAGGCTCAGCTTGGTCCTACTCTCTTACAAAGTTCACCTTCCAATTTTTCTATCCTCTTCCATAAAGAAACATTTGTGCTTGACTCCTGCTCTAATTTAATTGAATAAAAGAAGGGAATTATGCTGAGGACTTGTATCCTGCCAATCCTTTATTCAATTCTTTCAAACATTCATCCAGGAGCTTAGAATTTTTACAATGCTATTGCATTTCCAGTAGTTTCTTTCTTCCTCCCTGTAATTGTGATGCTGAAGAACTTGCATAAATATTATAATTTTCTCGCGATTAAACTGATGAGAAAAGCCATGATCATTGATATGAACTGAAGCAGACATTAGAAAACTATTTAAGGAATCTTCCCTTTATAATATGAAAAGTATTCTCAAAGTTTGACCATAGACATGTATAATGAAAAATGAAACCTATTTGTTACGTTTTTATTGCAATTTCCTTGAAGAAAGAGCATCACTACTATTATGACCACACTCCAGGAGAGATTTGCCAATTTGTCATAGTTCCAGACAGAGACCTCAAATCTTGCCAAAGCTTTTCATCTTTCACTCATCAGAATATTTTGCAAGAATGCCCAAATTCAAGCAAACCAATGCCTCTAACAATCAGAGTTCGCTATCAACCATTAATACTCTCCCTTCCTGTTATAAAAATGTTGGGTTTTCCACTTGAATCTGTATTCCGTGAGCATAGGACGAATAACTGCAACAAATTGCGTCTTCCTTTTTCAATACTCTGTACTACAAAACAACCGCATCCCAAATCATTTGGCTCCACAGTGAGAGGGCGTAAATTGCTCTCCTAGATCGTTAAAGAAGAACAAAAAATGATACAGCACAGGAACAGGCCCTTTGCCCCCCACCTCCTCCAAGCCTGTGCCAATATATTTTGTCCTTTTACTAAAACCAATTTCACTTATAGAATCTGTAGCCCTCCATTCCCTTCCCATTCATGTATTTGTCCAGGTGTTTCTTGAATCCTACTGTTGAGTCTGCTTCTACTGCCTCCTCTCGTAGCACATTCCAGGCACTCACCACCATTTGTGTGAAAAATCTGTCTCACATGTCTCTTTTAAATGTACACCCCACTGCACCGGACCCCCCCCACCCGCATATTGAACCTGTCTCCCCTAAACTTGGAGAGATGTGTCACTTGCCCACTTGGTTAGTCGCAACAAATTTAACTTAAAAAGCATCTCTGACCTTTGGGTATCTTTCTCCTATACCCAAATTAACTTGTGTTTCAAAAGGAACTGATTTTAACAAGACTTTCTTGAATTAACAAAAGTGAGTTCATTAATTGCTAATGCAGGGAGAAATAATAACACGATGTATATACACACAGAGTAGAAATAAGAGGTGAGCCTAAAACAGTATAACTAAAGAAAAAATGCACAGATCTGCCTTTGAATTGTTCAAGAATAGCTTGAAAAGACATTGTAAAGGCCAATGATTGCATAGTAATCAGCACTATTTGCGACTCCTCAGATACTGAAGAAGACCATTTTCAAAAGCAACAAGATGTGGATACTATCCAGGTTTGGGCTGACAACTGGCAAATAACATTTGCATCACACAAATGCAAGGCAATGACCATCTCTAATAAGAGACAATCCAACCACCACCTCTCTACATTCAATAATGTTACCAACAACCGAAACCCCCACTATCAACTTTACGGATGTTTACCATTGACAAGAAACTCAACTGGACTCACCACATGAGCATAGTGGCTACAAGAATAGGTCAGAGGCTCGGAATACTGTGGTGAGTACCTCACCTCCTGACTCTCAAAAGCCTGTCCACTATCTACCAGCCACAAGCCAGAGGTATGGTGGAATACTCCCCACTTGCCCGGATGGGTGCAGCTCCAATAACACTCAAGAAACTGGACACCATCTAGGACAAAGCAGCCTGCTTCATTGGTACCATATCCACAAACATCTACCCTGTCTCCTATCAGTATTCAGTAATATCATAGTATACTGTCTGTAAAATTCACTGCAAAATTTCATCAAAGATTGTTAGCACCTTCTAAACCCACAACCACTTCCATTTGGAAGGACAAGGGCAGCAGATACTTCAGAATGCCACCATCTGCAAGTTCCTTGCCAAGTCACTCACCATCCTGACTTTGAAATATGTTGCTGTTCCTTCACTATTGTGGAGTCAAAATTCTGGAATTCCATCCCTAAGGGCATTGTGGTTGAACCTACAGCACTGGACTGCAACAGTTCAAGAGGCAGCTTGCCACCACCTTCTCAAGGTAAACTAGAGATGAGCAATAAATACAGACCAACCAGCAAAACCCACATCCAATGAATGAATAAATAAAATAAGATGATAATTTTGAGCTGCTTGATTTTGCAGATTGGCAGAAATTCTGTACTTTTGATTCCTTTCAACAGTGAGTAATTTGCAATATACAAAGTGAGGTGAGAGCATGACTATTTGAAATGGCTGCTTTCAAAGCCGTGGCCATAACAGCACTCCAATCTTCACAATTGGCCATCTGCAGTCAGTTTTTAAGTCCTCCTTGTGTATATTTCTGGAGGGTAAAACAGCTATATCTGCTTTACCACCTTGTTATCCGCAAGGGATGGCTTTTTGCTTGCTTGGTTAGCCTCATGTAATCACTTCTTGTTAAGTCGTAGACGTTTTCTTGACACTTTTATAGGTGTAATGTTCCATGGACTTCACACATGACATTGTAAGACCATTACTAACTTCTGTCACAAAGATTTTTTGAATAATATCTATAAATATTTCAGGATTCTGATCTATTGCTGTAAAATAATATAAATTGTTTTCTGTATGAAGGTCAGACCTGGCTTATTTGCTAGCGCTGTCCTCCTGAGTGTAAAGGTCCCAAATCCAAATCAATTCAAGGGCATGAGCACAAAAAACAATACTAAAACTTCACTAGGCAGCTGGGAGTGTGCTGCTATGTTAGAAGTTCTTTCTTAGGATGAGATGTTACATTGAGGCCCTGCTCAAGTAGATATAAAAGATTCAGTGGAACTGCTTTGAAGAAGAGAAGGAACATATTTCTGACATCTCAAGATCCCTCTAAGCTGCTGGGCAGCTCCATGCATGTCTGTCGGCATACCACTGCAGACTGCTGCTTCTGGAAACCGCTGCTGGATGTGAACCTGGAGGTCTGCGCAGCTGAAGAAAAATGAGAGAACTACTGGAATCTTGGCAATTATTTATTCCTCAGTTAGCGTTACAAAAGACAGGATACTTGGTCTGATCACATTGCTGTTTGTGAGACCTTTCTGTACGCGAGACCGTTCTGTACGTAAACTGGTTGCTTTGTTAACTGCAGTAAAACTGTAATAACACTTGGAAAGGACTTCATTGCCTTTAAAGTGCTTTGAGATATCAGTTGGTCATCTGAAGTACTATGTAGCATTTTATTTATTAGAAGCTTACTTTGCTTGCACAGTGAAATACATTTACTGTCTGTGGTAGTTAATTTTACTTATAGGTTGGTGTTCGGTGAGAATTCTTGTTTAATTAAAGGGTTGACTCAGTTACTTGACTAGGTTAAGTTTGTGTCCCTGTAGCTGTGCATTTAATTAAGTGTTCTATTGTGTAGCTGAGACTGTCTCACACATTGTAAATGAAGCAGCAATGCTGACTCTTTTATGTGTGTTTGCTGAAGAAAATAGAATAGATATTACAAAGCAGTAACGTGCAATCCTGAAAATACTAACCTTGAAATTGAAACTGTTCAAATAGCCAACCTGCTATTAAAACTAAAGGTCTGCAACAAATTGAGACAGTGATAGAAATATGAATGTTGAAAACATTTGAGCAACAAAAGTGGTAAACAAAATATGTTTCCAAGATGAAATTGCAGAATAGTTTTGAATATCTGAAAATCAAATATTGGGGCAGAAAATCAAACTTAAAAGTAGTTAGCAATACCTCCTCAGAATTTTCTGAATATGAGGATGCTCAGTGTCACAGAGAATTGGATGGTGAAAGTGTTTGAATACAATTCTTTCACTTTCTTTGTTTGAATCCTGCCCTAGAGATTTCTTTAGGTTACATATCAAGCCAGTGCTTACTGGGTGAGAATGTAAAAGTGCCCAAGTTGACAACAACTTACCCAATTTCATTCGAAGACTTCATGGAGATTGGTAGTATCCAGCTGAGAGTAAAGGTTCTTGCCTCAGTCGGGTGGTACATACAGTGGGAGTGCTTGACAATAACCGTGAGTGAAAATAATATTCTGTTCTTTAGCACTGTTGGCCTTCACCTTGATAGATCCATAAGTCATTGAAAACAAGTTTAAAAGTACAGTGCACTGCTTGATGCTATCAGAATGAGTACAATGATTAATTTTCACAGGCACTTTGTCTTTCTTTTTAAGTATGATAGTCTTTCCAGGTAAATTTGTTTATTGCGATTTGTTCTTTATGATTAAATTACTTGTGTGGTATATAGAACAATATACATTAGCAATTCTGTGTACATTATTTGTAAGACAAGCCAAATTAACCAGCCAGTAGAGGTGTCCATGTTTGATACATGTGAAGGTTCAGTTCCCACAGCTCTTCAGTGCTGTATTGAGAACTGATAGTTTGGTTTTCAGTTGTTCCAGTGTCCTGCTAAATCTACAGTGAGGATGTGCCAGGACAATTGTCGGTTGTTGGCTTTGAATGCAAGAATGAAGAATCTAGAAACTAGATTTACAAATCAGGAAAACACTATCAAGGCCATGTTTTCCAAATCTGCAATTTGTTATAAATACAAGACATCGTAGTTGCAAATCTGTTTAATTTGAGACTATTCTATTATGTGTTCATGGAGTGTGAGTGTCACAAGATAGAGTAACATATATCAACCATTCCTAATTGTCCTGCTGGTTGTGAGCACTTTATTGAATCATCACAGTTCTTCAGGTGTGGTAATATACTCTGCATATCAGGGGGAGGGAGTTCCAAGGTCATGACCCACTGACAGTCAAGGAATGACGATTATATTTCCAGATCAGGATGGTGTATGTCTTGGAGATGGGTTTGAAGGTAATGGTGTTAACATGCATCTGCTGCCTTATCCTTATAGGTGGTAGAAGTCATGAATTTGGAGGGTGGCTTCAAAGGATCCTTGGATGAATTACTGGACATTGTAAATGGTACACGCTGCTACAAATGTGTGTCAGTTGTAAAAGGGGTGGATGTAGTGGAAAGTAGTGGATGTGGTGTCGGTCAAGCAGGCTGCTTTGTCTTGGAGGGAGTCAAGCTTCTTGAGCGTTGTTGGTGCTGTCCTCAGCCAGGGCAATTGGAAAGTATTTCATCACACTCCTGACTTGTGCCTTGTAGATGGGGAGTCAGAAGGTGAGTTACTTGATGCAAAATTCCCAGCCTGCGACCTGCTCTTGTAACCACAGTATTCATAGTAGCAATCCAGTTGAGTTTCTGGTCAATGGCAAGCTTGAGGATAATTATAGTAGGGGCTTCAATAATGATAATCCCATTGAATGCTAAGGGATGAAATAGAAAAAAACAACATAAGCTGCATTGCCGATTGAGAACAGACAAGGATCGCTTGCATTTTGAACTGCAACCAATTCACAGTCAATGAATGACACAGCCACATCTCACATCTACTGGAATCAGGTGTTAATTCAGTTCTGTTTGGCTCGTTGTGACTGATGTTGCAGCTCTGACTCATGCAGAAGGCCCTGCTCCTGCCCATGTCCTCATGGTCCTCCTCAAATAAGACACTCCCAGCTCTTCAGAGTCTGTTATTCTCCTGTTTTCCTACCTGAGTTGTGCAAGATACACTAGACTTATGTGATGCACTTTGTCTAGAATGTACTGAAAGGCTCCCTTCAAGGGCTGAAACCGGGCGGCATGGTGGCTCAGTGGTTAGCACTGCAGCCTCATAGCGCCAGGGACCTAGGTTCGATTCTAGCCTTGGGTGACTGTCTGTGTGGAGTTTGCACATTCTCCCTGTGTCTGCGTGGGTTTCCTCCAGGTGCTCCAGTTTCCACCCACAGTTCAAAGATGTGCAGGCTAGGTGGATCGGCCATGCTAAATTGCCCGTAGTGTTCAGGGGTGTGTGGGTTATAGGGGGATGGGTCTGGGTGGGATGCTGCAAGGGAAGGTGTGGTTTTGTTGGGCCGAAGGGCCTGTTTCCACACTGTAGGGAATCTAATCTTTAGTAGTTATGTTGTCTGGCCCACGATTGCACTGATTGAAGAATGGGCTGCATTGTATCTACACTCAACTTCATTCAGGGAGTTGCGTAATAGAGCCGTCATCCATAGTTGCAGAGGGGTAGCCCTTGTCTTCCAGTAACCTTCTTGTAAGACATCCAGCACTTGAAATAAGCCAGTAATATGAGAAAAAGTCAGAAGTCACATGACACCAGGTTATACACCAACAGGTTTATTTGAAATCACAAGCTTTCATACCACTGCTCCTTTGTCAGGTAAAGACCACTCCACCTGACGAAGGAACAGTGCTCCAAAAATTTGTGATTCCAAATAAACCAGTTGGACTATAAGCTGGTGTTGTGTGACTTCTGAATTTGTCCACCCCAATTTAACACTGGCACCTCCACAGTAATATGAGAGTTCTTAAGGATATAGGCAGCATGGCAGCTCCCACGGTACAGGGTGAAAATTTCTAAGATGTGGTATCAATGATCATAGATGATGCATGCAATAAAGGAATGACACTCTATTCTGTTAATTAACTCAGCTACATTATGATACGGCACTCTCAGTGCAACCTCCAGTACAGTCTTGCACATGGGGAGAAGCCAGCATGTTGACCAGGTTGCAAAACAGACCTCATCACGGACTAATGAGATGAAGTGATATGATCAGGCACAAATTGCATTAACAATACCGTTTATATATTTGTAGGTCTACAGTGACTCCTTCAAAGCAGCCAGTGGCATGAAAGTCTTGTGTAGCTGCCATTCAAATGGCCATCGGGATAAGATGGCAACACATCTCAAATCACAGGTCTTGCTCTGGAATTTAATGTAGTTCTCTGAAAATGTTCCAGGGCATGCTCAATTTGTGGTGATACTATGCCTTGCTCATCTCGAGAAAGTGTCACCAAGCTCAATAGACTCTGGACCTCCTGTACACCCTGTGCACCCTGAGGAGCCCTTCTGCTGCAACATCATTTGGAGGCTGGTTATACATTGCTGCTGGTTTTGGGTTTCCTGGCACATCTGTTCCTCCTCTATTTTTCTGTGCATTTGCAGCATGTGGTCACAGTGATGATGATGGTTACTGTGGTTGGATCCATTAACCACAGCACTAAAAAACCTGCATTGGGAATATCAGAAACAGAAGTGATGTGAGCAGCCAGCATTCACAAATGACATTGGGACATGGAACATTCTGACAAGGAGGGTCATGGAATGTTCTACTTAAGAGTTTACCTGTATTCCAATGAATGCAAAAGAAGTCATGTGACAGAAATATAGTGAGATTATAAGTTCTGCATGATTACTGCAACTTTGCCACCCCATATCATCCAAGAAATTCAGCATTTCCTGTAAGAGCACATTGATGAAAACTCACAGTTCAAGGTGAGAGAAAATCTGTTCCGTACCCTTGTGCAGCCTGAGATCTCGGAATGTCTTTGTGAATTGTGGCCTGCTGGTGCTACTTCAAGGTCAACTGTGATTACTTGGGCTTCACATGACCAGGATTACTATGACCAGGATTTGTACCCCACACGGTTGAACACTTGTGTTCACAGGGTGTTATGTTAGGCTCATTAGATGGTAGGCTCATTCAGAAGGTCAGGAGGAATGGGATACAGGGGAACTTAGCTGCTTGGATACAGAATTGGCTGGCCAACAGAAGACAGCGAGTGGTAGTAGAAGGAAAATATTCTGCCTGGAAGTCAGTGGTGAGTGGAGTTCCACAGGGCTCTGTCCTTGGGCCTCTACTGTTTGTAATTTTTATTAATGACTTGGACGAGGGAATTGAAGGATGGGTCAGCAAGTTTGCAGACGACACAAAGGTCGGAGGTGTCATTGACAGTGTAGAGGGCTGTTGTAGGCTGCAGCGGGACATTGACAGGATGCAGAGATGGGCTGAGAGGTGGCAGATGGAGTTCAACCTGGATAAA
Source organism: Stegostoma tigrinum (assembly GCF_030684315.1). Lineage (NCBI taxonomy): Eukaryota > Metazoa > Chordata > Chondrichthyes > Orectolobiformes > Stegostomatidae > Stegostoma > Stegostoma tigrinum. The sequence goes on along the minus strand of NC_081357.1, from coordinate 79,586,021 downwards.
TGCGAGGTGATGCATTTTGGAAGGTCGAATTTGAAAGCTGAGTACAGGATTAAGGATAGGATTCTTGGCAGTGTGGAGGAACAGAGGGATCTTGGTGTGCAGATACATAGATCCCTTAAAATGGCCACCCAAGTGGACAGGGTTGTTAAGAAAGCATATGGTGTTTTGGCTTTCATTAACAGGGGGATTGAGTTTAAGAGTCGTGAGATCTTGTTGAAGCTCTATAAAACTTTGGTTAGACCGCACTTGGAATACTGCGTCCAGTTCTGGGCGCCCTATTTTCGGAAAGATGTGGATGCTTTGGAGAGGGTTCAGAGGAGGTTTACCAGGATGCTGCCTGGACTGGAGGGCTTATCTTATGAAGAGAGGTTGACTGAGCTCGGTCTCTTTTCATTGGAGAAAAGGAGGAGGAGAGGGGACCTAATTGAGGTATACAAGATAATGAGAGGCATAGATAGAGTTGATAGCCAGAGACTATTTCCCAGGGCAGAAATGGCTAGCACGAGGGGTCATAGTTTTAAGCTGGTTGGTGGAAAGTATCGAGGGGATGTCAGAGGCAGGTTCTTTACGCAGAGAGTTGTGAGAGCATGGAATGTGTTGCCAGCAGCAGTTGTGGAAGCAAGGTCATTGGGGTCATTTAAGAGACTGCTGGACATGTATATGGTCACAGAAATTTGAGGGTGCATACATGAGGATCAATGGTCGGCACAACATTGTGGGCTGAAGGGCCTGTTCTGTGCTGTACTGTTCTATGTTCTATGTTCTAGATGTCTTCAACCTGTAGTGTGAGAGTGTCTGATTAATACAGTTGCACCTTGAAGGGTGTCACATCTTTCACAAGTAGAGCCCGTGTGCTCAGACAGAAATAGACACTGACTTCACCAACTCCGGGTGTGGTCACAGCCATTTCCATTCGCAGTAATGATTTGTATTTGGATGGAAGGCTTTACAGGTCACACTGGCCATTGAGTCACAAGCTCGTCATGGTAATCAATGGGTCCCATCCAACCTCTATGTTCCTTTCTTCCTTGCAGTCTGTAATGAGACCATCAGTATTAAACGTCCACACGTTCCTACAGTTGTATCCTTTGAATCATGATTTATTTCTCAACATTAATCTTGACTTTGTCTTCCAAAATTAACCCTTAAGTCCCTGCCCAACAGCTACATCGCCCCAGGTATTGCACTGCCCTTTCTGTGTGTCAAAGCCAGGGTGGTTATGACTGTCAATGGCCACTCCACAACAGTAAGCCATGTTCTCAAATGCTCTCTTGTCTTTCTTCTTATCTGTTGAGTTGGCCCTTTTAGCAAATATTATTCTTGTATGCTGCATGCTGCTTCCAATCTCCACAATTTGAATTCTCCAACTTTTCCTTTCATCATAATGGCCCCTGATAACCCCCTTGACTTCCATTCAGGCTGAGCATTGACCTTGGCCCACTCCCTGGACTGTAATGATAAAACCCCCTGACCCTGGACATGCCAGCCGCTTGGCTGATTGTGCCAAGGCCCCGTGCACTGATATTAGGTGATGTACTTGTCTTACTATGCTGGAACTCCCAACTGAAGGCTGTCTTATTGACCTGACTAAGAACTACTGCCCTTACACTGAGATGTGGTCACTTGTTTGCTGCACATTGTGTGTTTATTGCGCATGTACCTGGTACATGGTACAGATGTGATATAAATGAAGCAGGGGATCATAGAACAACATGTTCATTCCTTTTTCTGTTTACTGCTGACAACCACAACAGAATGCTTAGCTTTGTGTCTGTATTAAAGCAAGACAAGACAGAAGTACTTAATACTTTAATCTCTGGTTGAGGGAGTAAATTTTAAAATGTTAAGGCAAGGTAGAGATACTATGTACATCCAAAGAGGCACAAAGTAAGTTAATGCTAAGAGTCAAAGCAAGGAGCCCTGAGATGTACCCTGTTCAAAGTTCAGGAAATGGGTGCCTGTGTCTGCATGCAAAATGTCTTGTTAAGGGCATTACAGTGACAGGGACCAGTAGGTTCCAAGGCACAGAGTTGTCCATGTGTAGTGAGACAAGAAACAAGACATAGTGATACGAATTTGATTGGAACAACAGATTGATAATCATACGAGCCAAACAGAGACATGCCAGGAAATTCCCGGAAGCCTGGTATTCAATTGGAACTCCCTCAACAAACACATTGAATCAGAACCTGTGTGCAATTGACTGAGAGACAGAACCAGAAGTAATACTAACCATCCCAGTAAGCCAAAGTATTTAAATAACAAGCAGGACAGAACACTGATGTTTCCCCGGAGGCGCACTGATGATGTTACCTAACAGGGTAATGAAATGTTTGCAACCAAACCCACCAGCTCGATGAGTATGTCTACAACTCATTGAGAAACTCATTTTTACAATCTCGCCATATTTTCCCAACCGACTCCCCACTGCTCATGTCGTTCAGGTTCTGGGAAGATACTATCCTATGTTTCTGGTTGCCGTGGCATAAGCGGGATCATTTAGAATCAGAATCACTGCAGCAGACAATTCAGCCGATTTGAGTCCACACTCACCCTGTGAAAAGCAACATCCCACTCAGACTACCCCCCTGCCCTATCCCTGTAATCCTGCATTTCCTATGGCCAGGCCACATAACCTGCATGTCTTTGGACTGTGGGAGGAAGCCAGAACATCTGGAGGAAATCCATGCAGACACAGGAAAAATGTGAATCCACATAGGCAGTGTCCGAGGCTGAAATCGAGCACACGGCTCTGGCGCTGAAGCAGCAGTGCTGACCACTTAGCTATCAGTTTTGGAACAATGCAGATAGAAGGAAAAGTGTTTATCCTTCATGGTAAATCGGGAATGGAAAATTAATAGAAATCTTTCAGTTTCAAAATGATTATTTGAGAATTTCGTTGTAACAGTAAAGTCACAATTATTATTTCAGATATTCAGGGCGTAAGGCCAAGTATACACAAATTTGTTGTTGTGAAGTGAGGGTAAATTAGTACCAGAAAGTGTTTCTTCATATATTTTCTTCAGTCAAAAGCTGGAACAGGTTTCCATGGAAATTGGTTGAAGTCGGGGAAAAAAGACATTCTTATCATGGTTGTGATTTTGGAAGGGTTATGTCAAATAAGCCAAAGAGCCTTTTTATACTCACTCAAACCAAGCGTGTGATCACAAATGTTTGTTATGGAAGTAAATGGATGTTACTTATTGTCAAATTAATATGCAAGATGTCTTGGCTCAATGTGCCACATTTTCTTGTTAAAGCTGAATTATCGGGTAGCAAAGTCTTTAAATGGTTTATGAGAATTACGCCATGTGCTTTGTACTTTTGTAGTTAGTGCACTAGGTTGTGTATTATCACCATGAGTTGTTCAAAACATACAGCCAAACATTTACATGTATGACTCAATCTAGCTGTAAGGAATTTGTGCAGAAGCAGCCGGCGTTGGCCATGTGACAGCTCTTGTGTCTCTGAGTAAGAGGCTGTGGATTTAGGCCCCACGCCAGTGATTTTAGCAAATAATTTAAATTGACACTTCAATACAGATTTGAGGGAGGGCTGCATGTTTGAAGGTCCAGTCTTTTAGAAAAATTGTTAAACTAAGGTCTGTCAGCCCCCTTGGGTGAACATTAGAAGTCCTTTCTCACTGATAAATAGTGAGGAATTTTCAACAGGGCACTGGCTGATTTTTCCTCATGGAATCCCTACAGTGTGGAAACAGGCCCTTTTGGCCCAACAAGTCCACACTGAACCTCGGACCATCCCACCCAGACCCGTTCCCCTAAAACCAACCTAATTTACACACTATTAGCAATTTATCATTGACAATTTACCTAACCTGCACATCTCAGGACTGTGGGAGGAAACCCACGCAGACATGGGGGGAATGTGCAAACTCCACACAGACAGACACCTGAGGTGGAATCGAGCCCAGGTTGCTGGCGCTGTGAGGCAGCAGTGCTAACCACTGAGCCACCGTGCAGCCCTGTATCCTTCAACTGTCATTGCGACAACAAATTACTCTGTCATCTATCTCACATTTGGTTGCTTACTATGCACAAACTGCTGTGTTTTATAATAAGAACCATATTTTGAATTTACTTTGTTGACTGTGAAGCGTTTTAGGATGTCTTCAGGTTGTGAGAAGCACTATAGAAATATGAACTTGTGCTTTTTCTGGCTTTTAAACTAATCAAGTCAATCATTCATTGTAGATGTGATGAAACTAAACTAGACTGGTATTTTTCACAAGGACGCGAAAATAGGTAGACTTTTAATATCGCAAATTGTTGTGATAATATTTGTCAAACATTTTCTTATTTGTTGCCTGTTTATCAGAAACCTTGAACAAGGCAACTTTAAAGATGAATGAATTGTTATCTAAATAATCTAAAACAACGTGTAACATTTAAAATCTGTGATTGCATTGTCAGTTGATTTGAAGTTACAGTGATGAATACAATAAATTACATGAAACTTTGATTTTATGAACATTCCTTGCTTGCCTTCAAAACATGCCTTCAAAATGCATACAATGAACAGCCCTTCAAAAATGAAGTTGATTGGAAAAGCTTTGTTCATTTCTGTGACCTCTTTGTAACTGCATAATTCAATTCATGAAGCTCAAGGTTTTCTTGAGAACTATTTGGTTATTTGTCATTGAGCTGATACCGTTTCTATAGCAACCATTTTTTTACCACTGCTTGGCAACTATACTGCATTGCAAAGCTATTTGATCCTTGGCTTTTGAACATCTTTGCCAATGTGCTCAAACATCTCCAAATTGTTTGCCTCAATGCCACACAACTGCAGGCTGCACTTCTGGATGTGCCCAAAGTATTTCTCTGTATGCTTTGTGAATGTTTGCGATGTTCCAGTTCATTGTGCAGACCAGAAATGCTTTTATTCTTCAGTCGATATCCTAGACCACATCGACACAGTTTCCACCCCCTTCCACTCAGGTTGGAAAGTCTTTTGTAAACTACTGAATGGTGGGTCCAATGCCAATTGATCCATATGAAGCATCAAAGACAGCATCGATGATACTCATTCTTTTATATAATGATGATTTACATTAAGAATATTGGGATTCAGAGAATTAAATTGCTGTACAAGAGCCAAATCTGAAACAGCAAGTATTGGACTATCACACAGTTATGATTTTTTTTACTTAGTTTAAAAGGTTATGAAATTGACCCAGAAGAATGCCAATGAAGAAATTATCACAATGAACAATACGTCAATTAATACTCCATGAAAAGTTTAAGTAAATTACCTTAAGACTGTAAGACATCAGGGCACAAGTAGGTCATTCAGCCCATTAAGTTTGCTCATCCCTTAAAAGAGATCATGACTGATGATCTTTCTTCATCTACCTAGTCAAGTCTGATAAGACTGTTCTATGTTTCAAACAGATCACCCTCATCCTTCTAAACTTCAGTGAGTACAGGCCCAACCTACTCAACCTTTCCTCATAAGACAGACTCTCCATACTTCCATTCAACAATTTTATCAAGTTCTCTTAATAAAGGATATGATGGAATTTGGACTCGTCAAGCAGACAAATTTTTAATCCAGGTTGTGGAGGAATGACCAGCAGTGCAGAAAAGATCAGTGACCTTTTCTGCTTTGCCAGAGTAAGTTCCACAATCTTCTTTCTGCCAGTGCACCCATTTCTCACCAACACTCTTGCTCTGTCTCCGTCACTATCACTATTGCATATAACACCGCCCCTCACTTGAGCCATGGCTCACATCAACTCAGCATCCTAGCCTGCCTTGATCCCTTGCAACTTGCCTACTTTCACAACTGGTCCACAATAGATGACATCTTCCCAGCCCTACACTCATCTCTGGAATATCTAGATAACAAAGATACCTATGTCAGGCTCCTAAACATTGACTACAGCTCTGCCTTTATCACTATAATTTCAACAAAACTAATCTCCAAACACTGAGAACAAAGATTTTGCTCTGCTATACGACCGGACCCTCAACTTCCTGACGCACAGACTGCAATCGCTGACAATAGACAATAGCACCTGCTTCACAATAATCCTCAACAACGGCTTACCGCAAGGCTGCATACTCGGGCCATTATTCATAACTGTGTGGCCAAATTTTGTCCTACTTCATCTACAAATTTGCTGATGACAGTGCAGTTATAGGCTAGATCTGAGGCAGTGATGAGACAGAAAACAGAATGCTTGGTGGCCTGGTATAAAGATAACAATCCCTCCCTCAATGTCAGTAAAAAGAAAGAGCTGGTCATTGACTTAAGGAAGCAAGGTAGAGGGCATTTCTCTATCAATATCATTGGAGTTGAAGTGAAGCTGGTCAAGACTATCAAGGTCCTAGGAGTCATGATCATCAACAATCTGTCCTGGTCCACCCATGTTGATGCAATAGCCAAGAAAACACAACAACGCTTTTACTTAAGAGGCTGAAGAAATTTGCCATATCAATAAAAATTCTTACCAGTTTTTATAGATACATGATAGAAAGCATTCTAAACAGATGCATCATGGCTTGGTATGGCAGCTGCTCTGCTCAGGACCGTAAGAAAAACAGAGTTGTGAATGTAGCCCAGTCCATCAGGCAAGCCAACCTTCCATCCATTGAGATAACAAGGTGTAGAGCTGGATGAACACAGCAGACCAAGCAGCATCAGAGGAGCAGGAAGGCTGACATTTTGGGCCTAGACCCTTCTTCAGTTTTTCTGAAGAAGGGTCTAGGCCTCAAATTTTAGCCTTCCTGTTCCTCTGATGCTGCTTGGCCTGCTGTGTTCATCCAACTCTACACTGTGTTATCTCGGATTCTCTAGCATCTGCAGTTCCTTCTATCTCTTCCATCCATTGACTCCATTTGCACTTCCCAGTGCCTTGGAAAGGCAGCCAACACAATCAAAGACCCCCTCCCACCTGTGTTATAATCCTTTCCAACCTCTTCCCTTGGGCAGAAGATGCAAAAGCTTAAACACACTTACCAACAGATTCAAGATCAGCTTCTTCCCCACTGTTATTAGACCTTTGAATGGACCTCTCAAATTTCACATTTAGTGTTAATCTCACTCTTTGTGCACCCTCTCTACGGTAGTAACATTGTATTCATTGGTCTATTCTATTACCCTTATGCATTTTGTATGGTATGACCTGTCTGTACTGCATGCAAAACAAACCTTTTCACTAGCGAGTTTTGAGAAGATTTGTAGCTCAGGTTGAGGTTCTGGATGTGAGTTTGCTCGCTGAGCCGGAAGGTTAGTTTTCAGACGTTTCGTCACCATTCTAGGTAACATCATCATTAAGCCTCCAACGAAGCGCTGGTGTTATGTCCCGCTTTCTATTTATCTGGTTAGGTTTCCTTGGGTTGGTGGTGTCATTTCCTGTGTTGGTGATGTCATTTCCTGTTCTTTTTCTCAGAGGATGGTAGATTGGCTCCAAATCAATGTGTTTGTTGATGGAGTTCCGGTTGGAATGCCATACTTCTAGGAATTCTCGTGCGTGTCTCTGTTTGGCTTGTCCTAGGATGGATGTGTTGTCCCAATCAAAGTGGTGTCCTTCCTTATCTGTATGTAAGGATACTAGTGATAGTGGGTCATGTCGTTTTGTGGCGAGTTGATGTTCATGTTTCCTGGTGGCTAGCTCTCTGCCTGTTTGTCCAATGTAGTGTTTGTCAAGTTCTTGCAAGGTATTTTGTAGATGACGTTCGTTTTATTTGTTGTCTGTATAGGGTCTTTTAAGTTCATTAGCTGCTGTGTTGGTGAGTTTGTGGGCTACCGTGATGCCAAGTGGTCCGAGTAGTCTGGCAGTCATTTTGGAAATGTCTTTGATGTAGGGGAGAGTGGTTATGGTTTCTGGGCCAGTTTTGTCTGTTTGTTTGGGTTTGTTGCTGAGAAATCGGCGGACTGTGTTCACTGTACTGAGGTATATGTGACAATAATCAATCAAATCAAATCACTTGCTCTTGTTGCACTATCCCCACCAAAGTTTTCACGTTCATAACTCGGCATGCCCTCTGTAGTTCGTCCACAGTCGTCTTTGTTTCTCTTGTTCAACATCCCTAATGTGTAACTCCTATGTATGCAAAGGAGTAACTCTCGTCCAGCAGTGGCAGTGCCAGCGAGGTGTAACAGAGATGGTCAGTTCTGTGGAATTAGCAGTGAACAGGTAGCCGCTATGAACATGAGCTATATATTGCATTGTTCTGTGACCAATTTCCAATTATTTTAAAAGCCTTACGATCAATGGCTGCTGCAGCTCCCTGTCTCACAGGTTGACTCACTAACCCACCCACTTCAAGTGTGCTTGCAGCCATTTTCTTCCCTGTTGTGCACTTTCAATATCCAGCATGATGGAAAGCTATTAAGAGTGCTCCTCTGCTGGTGGCTATCAGCTTCAGCCTGAATGGGCCAGTGAGCTTCTAAAAATCCATATCATCTTCCTAGTGGCCCATCCCATTAACATATAGGCTTCACACTTCCTAAGTCCCCACACAACCCACCTACATTGCCTACATCGGCCTACCATCCCAATCTAACCCCCGCCCCACTTGAAGACAGGGTGCTCCTGACCATGGACCCCGTTGTTTCACATTGGACTGGTGATGAACTGATGCCCACCCCTTCAACTGACATAACTAACCAGCCCCATGTAAGGTATACTCAAGATTCCTGACTGGTACATATACATCTCCCTAACTTTGTTAGCCCAATACCTCAGACTTGTCACAATGGAGTCAATGAACTGACCATAACCCACTGCCAGGACTTCAGACACAGGACCCCTGGACCGTTAATACCGTAACTGAACGCTGACCATGGCCAATCCCCTAAACTGACAATGGAAGTTGCCCTTGATTTACTGTGCAGGGATACCACTGACTGACGAGTGCCTCCAGGTACTTCAGTGGAGACGATTGCCTAAGACTTTGAGATAAGGTAGTTTGCTTGCTACACAAGCTGTATGATTGCTGCATAAGATACTGGTACATGGTGCAGGGATCAGATTGATGTAGCCTCCGTACAAAAGATGTGCTGTTCCTTGACTGAGGAATGTTTGGCAGTAAGGCAAACTGCATATTTTTGTGACCATGATAATTGGCACAGCTGGGTAAGGAAAGGCAGGGCTTCTGTGAGCATGCAGTGCTAAGTGAGTAATAGCTAATATTGCAAATAAGCATTCCTGAGTCTTAGTCAAGTTCACATGCTGGGAGCCTGCATGGGCTGTAATTTTCCAAAAGTGATTGGATTCTGGAGAAGTACCAGAGGTTGAGAAAACTGTCAATATGACACCACTATTCAAAGAGGAAGGGAGACATAAAACCACTAACGCTAGGCAGATTAACCTAACATCATTGTTGAAAATGTTAGCTGGAAATTGTTCAAATCAATTATGACGGAAGTAATAGCAGAACATACAGAAAATCTAAACAAACAGAGTCAGCATGGCTTCATGAAATCGTGTCTGACCAATTTATTGTTCTTTCAATATTGAAAGTGCACAACAGGGAAGAAAATGGCTGCAAGCACACTTGAAGTGGGTGGGTTAGTGAGTCAACCTGTGAGACAGGGAGCTGCAGCAGCCATTGATCATAAGGCTTTTAAAATAATTGGAAATTGGTCACAGAACGGATAGTAGGGAACCAGTAGTTGTGTTATATTTCGACTTCCAGACGGAGTTCAATAAGTTTAATTCATGAGAGCCCACAATTTTGAAGGGTATTTTACTGGCATGGATAGAGAATTGGCTAACAGTGAGTGGGGACAAGGGGTTCCTCTTCATGTTGGTGAACTGTGACTGGTCAGTTTCCATGGGACAGTGTTGGAACCACAACTGTTTAAAATAGATAGTAATGATTTGGAGGAAGGAAGTGAAAGTGCTGTACCTAAAATTGCAGACAACGCAAGAATGGGTAAAAGGCAGGTCGCAAGAGGGCTGCAAAGTTTACAGAGAGCTATTGATAAGTTAAATAGATAGGTAAGATGTTGGCAAATGGAGTATAATATGGAAAAATGTGAAGTTTAGTTTTGAAGGGTGAACAAAATATTATTTAAATGGAGAAAATTTGCAGAAAGCTGCAACATGCGGGACTTGGAGTAGTTGTGCGCAAAACATGGAAAGTTTGCAGACGGATAACCAAGAAGGCTAACGAAATTAGAGGAGTTGTATAACAGGTTGTCAAAGGATACAGCAAGACACATACCACTTGGGTGAAGAAATGGCAGATGGAGTTTAATCTGGTCAAGTGTGTGGTGATGCATTTTAGGAGGTCAAGTACATGAGCAAAATATACAGTAAATGGCAGGACTCTCAGGACTATTGATGTACAGTAGGATCTTGGCCTTCCTGAAAGTGGCAGCAAAAGTGGCTAAGGTGGTAAAGAAGACTTGTGGCATGCTTACCTTGAGTCAGACCATTGAGTATAAAGGTTTGCAAGTCATGTTGTAACCGTACTAGACTTCAGTTAGGCACAGATGTGCAGTTCTTGTGGCCATGCTGTAGGAAAGATATTGAGGCTTTGGAGATGGTGCTGATTGGAGTTTGTGTAAGGAGAGGCCGGACATACTTGGATTGTTTTTACTGGGGCTGAGGGGCAACCTGATAGCAATATATAATATTATGAGAGGCATGGATAGGTGGATAGTTGGACCTTTGTCTGAGGGTGGAAATGTCAAATACTAGGGAGCATAAGTTTAAGTGAGAGGGGGAAGAGTTTAAAGGAGATGCGTGAGGCAAGTTTTAACATGTGCTTGAAACATACAGCTAAGAGAGGTAGTAGAAGCAGAGAAGACATCAATGTTTAAGAGGCAATTAGACAGACACGTGAATGGATACAGAATAGAGGGTTATAGACCTTGTGCAGGCAGATGGGATTACTTTAGAATGGCATCATTGTCGGCACAGATTGGGTCAAAGGTCCTGTATTGCAATGTACTATTCTATGTTCTAAGAATGCTGGCCCTTATTTCAAGGGAGTGGGAGTATAGAGGAGGGAAGCCGTTCTACAACTGTACAGGTGCTGATGATTGGAGGACTGTGAGCAGTTTTGGTCCCCTTATTTGAGGAAAGATATCATTTAATTGGAGGCAGTTCAGAAGAAGTTCATGAGGATAATCCCTGATGTGGAGAGATTGTCTTTATGAACAAAGGCTGAGCAGGTTGGGAACTCTACATACTGGAGTTTAGAATGAGAGGTGATCCATTGAAAAATGTGGGATTCTTGAGGAGCTTTCCAGGGTAAATAATGAGGGGATGTTTCCCCTTGTGGGAGAATCTAGGACCAGAAAGCATTTAAAAAAGTGTGATCAGAGATAAATGGAAACTGCAGATGCTGGAGAATCCGAGATAACAAAATGTGGAGCTGGATGAACACAACAGGCCAAGTAGCATCTTAGGAGCACAAAAGCTGATGTTTTGGGCCTAGACCGTTCATCAGAAAAGGGGGAATGGGGAGAGGGTTCTGAAATAAATAGGGAGAGAGAGGGAGGGGGACCAAAGATAGATAGAGGAGAAGATAGGTGGAGAGGAGAGTATAGTTGGAGATGTAGTGAGAGATAGGTCAGTCCGGGGAGAATGGACAGGTCAAGGGGGTGGGATGAGGTTGGTAGGTAGGAAATGGAGGTGCAGCTTGAGGTGGGAGGAGGGGATAGGTGAGAGGAAGAACAGGTTAAGGAGGTTGGGACGAACTGGGCTGGTTTTGGGATGCAGTGTGGGGAGGGGAGATTTTGAAGCTTGTGAAATCCACATTGATACCATTGGGTTGCATCCTGCAACACTTCCACCATCTACAATCCGACCCCGCCACCAAAGACATTTTTCCATCCCCACCCTTGTCTGCCTTCCAGAGAGACCACTCTCTCCATTACTCCCTTGTCTGCTCTGCACACCCCTCCAACCCCACCACACCCGGCACTTCCCCTGCAACCACAGGAAGTGCTACACTTGCCCCCACAACTCCTCCCTCACCCCCATCCCAGGCCCCAAGACGACTTTCCACATCATGCAGATGTTCATCTGCACATCTGCCAATGTGGTATATTATATCCATTGTACCCAGTGTGGTCTCCTGTACAATGGGGAAACCAAGCAGAGGCTTGGGGACTGCTTTATAGAACACCTACGCTCGGTTTGCAATAAACAACTGCACCTCCCAGTCATGAACCATTTCAACTCCCCCTCCCATTCCTTTAATGACATGTCCATCCTGGGCATCCTGCAGAGCCATAATGATGCCACCTGTAGCTTGCAGGAATAGCAACTCATATTCCGCTTGGGAACCCTGCAGCCCAATGGTATCAGTGTGGATTTCACCAGCTTCATAATCTCCCCTCCCCCCACTGCATCCCAAAACCGGCTTGCCCCCACCTCCCTAACCTGTTCTTCCTCTCACCTATCCCCTCCTCCCACCTCAAGCCCCATCCCCATTTCCTTCCACCCCCTTAACCTGTCCGTCCTCCCCAGACTGACCTATCCCCTCCCTACCTCCCCACCTACACTCTACTCTCCACCTATCTTCTCCTCTTTCCTTCTTCGATCCGCCTCCCCCCTCTCCCTATTTATTTCAAAACCCTCTCCCCAGCCCCCTTTTCTGATGAAGGGCCCAGGTCCGAAAAGTTAGCTTTTATGCTCCTAAGATGCTGCTTGGCCTGCTGTGTTCGTCCAGCTCCACACTTTATTTAAAAAAAATGCTCAATTTACGACAGAGATGAGGAGACATTTGTTCTCTGAGTGTTGTAAGGCTTTGGAACTCCTTGCTCTAGACGGCTGTGTGGAGTGAGTCCTTGTGAATATTTAAGGGTGAAATGAATACATTTGTGATTGGTCAGGAAGTCAAAGGTTATGGGCAAAAGGCAGGCAAGTGAACATGATGACTGGCCGAGCATCCATGATGCTATTGAATAGTAGAGCAGGTTTGAAGGCCGACCGCCCACTCATGTTCCCATTTCTTATGGCCTTATGGTTATTTGAGACATTCAGCATTGTGTGGTGGACAGTATGCATGTGCAAAAGATATTTTCCATATGGGACATTTTAATGTACAGCATATATTTTAAATGCACTGTTGTCAGTAGAGTGATGATGAGGAGGTGTTGGTGTTGGACTGGGTAGACAAAGTCTGAAATCACATGACACTGGGTTATAGTCCAACAGGTTTACTTGAAATCACATGCTTTCCGAGTGCTGCTCTTTCGTAAGGTGAAGAGTACTTCATTTGATGAAAGGTGAAGACCACTTCACCTGACCAAGGAGCAGCGCTTTGAAAGCATGTGATTTCAAATAAACCTATTGGATTATAACCTGGTGTCATGTGATTTATAACTTTGTCAAAGGAGTGAAGCAACATTCTTAATGTACACATACCTGTGCCATGTTAGCAACCTCCTTCCCTCCTTTACGACTCCTCTAAATGAATGTTTTTCTAAATTCCTTGATGATGTTGAATTTTAGTGGGGTCTCGGGGTGGGGGGGTGAACATTGTTATGAAGGCATCAGGTGTCATGACTAGCTAGAGAGCCAGGGTTGTTGCCTCCTTCTCTGAAACATATTGAACTGGCCATTGGTGGGCCTTTTCTGGAGATCCCTGAGAGCTGTCGGTCAATCAGAGGCTCACTTTTTTTTTCTCAGCAGCTGATCAGCAAGGAAGCAGTGGCTGGACCACTGGAGGCTTAGTATCAAGAGCATCCAGTCAGAATAAACCAATGGTGGGAGTGGTATCAGCAGCAATGACAAGGTGAGTGGCGCTTGGCTGCACTGCATTCTGCTTGTCCTCTCTCCAGCCTAGTGCCAAGCTCCTCACTTAGCAACTGAGTACCTTTGATTTAGGGACCCACTTTCGAGACAGGAAAGAGCCCACATGGTACAGCTTGTTGTGCATGTTGCGTTATGATGATAGCAGAATGAAACCCTTAACTGGCCTTTAATCAGCTGGATTTAATTTTGATGTGGCAGAAGTACATCACGTGCTCACATGGGCCTCTATCTTATTAAGTGACTTCCTTGCCACCAAACATGTTCTGAAAGGGCCTATGAAAATCCTTCCCTGCTATTAATTGTTTTAAGCTAAACCCTGTTAAATGTGATTTTTGTGTTCTGAATTGAAATGCAGACAAGTAATTTATGTAATCACTGATATGTAAGGAGAAAACATTAAAATAGGCTGTGAACTCCTGAACTAACAATATAGTGTGTTGAAATACAAAACCCTGTCTCCAGCCGTATAATTAAAAGATGTGTATCAAATATATCTGCAGGGTACTGTAAGAAACTGGAGCACTCACCATTTACATTCACTGAAAATCACTGACACACAAACATTCATACTATCTGAGAAAAATCTCGAAAGAAGGAAAGGAGCTAAAGTTGTACATTCAAAATACTTTTTGAAATTGTTTAAAAGCTGTTTCACATTATGCTAACAGCTATTAAGAACGAAAAAATTCATCAGCTCTTATGAGAAATCACAAAGATTGATGCCCATAGATTTACCAATGTATTTTTCCTTAAAATTCATTCATAGAAATGGGCATGACTAGCACTTATTATCCACCCCTAATTGCCCAGAGTGTAGTTAGATTCAATCATATTGCTGTGGGTCTGGATTCACATGTATGCTGAACCAGGTAAGGATAGTAGTTTCCTTCCCTAAATGACATGAATGAACCAGATGGGTTTTTTTCCACTGTAGATTCATGGTTATCATTAGGCTCAATGAGGAAACATATTTTTGTCCTCCACTCAGTCAAGTGCCCTCAAGATTTCATATGTTTCAATCGCCTCTGACTCTTCTAAACTCCAGATGATATAGGCCTATCTGTCTAGCCTTTCCTCATAAGGCAATCCACTCATTCCACCTATTAGTCTAATAAACCTTCTCTGAACTGTTTCCAATGCATTAACAATCTTAGGGATGGCCGATAAATGCTAGCCACCCAGTGAAGCACACATGCTGAGAAAATAAATAAAAACTGGACTATTGCATTATATAGGATGGGAATATTTGTGGAATCTTCTTCATCACCATTCTGGACTGGATGTAGCAGGTCTGCACAGCTTTGACTTGATTCATTGGATCATAGAGCCATAGAATTGTACAGCATGGAAACAGACCCTTCAGTCCAACTTGTCCATACTGACCAGATATTCTCAATTAATCTAGTTCTCTTTGCTGCCATTTGGCCCATGTCCCTCTAAACCCCTCTAAATATTATTATACATCTAGATGCCTTTTAAATTTTGTACCAGCCTCCACCCCTTCCCCTGGCAGCTCATTCAATGCATGTACCACCCTGTGTGAAAAAGTTGCCCATTATGTCCCTTTTAAAACTTTCTCCTCTCACCTTAAATCTACGTCATCTAGTTTTGGACTCCTCCTACCATGGGAAAAATAACCTTGGTTATTTACCCTATCCATGCCTCTCATGATTTCTATAAATTTTATAAGGTCACCCCTCAGCCTTCAACGCTCCAGGGGAAATAGCCCCAGCGTATTCAGTCTCTCCGTATAGCTCAAACTGTTAAGTCCTAGCACCATCCTTGTGAACCTTTTCTGCACCCTGTCAAGTTTAACAGCATCTTTCCTACAGTAGGAAGATGAGAACCAAACACAGAATTCTAAAAGTGGCCTAACCAGTGTCTTGTACAGCTGCAGCATGATATCTCAACTCCCAAGCTGGATGTACTGACCAATGAAAGCAAGTATACCAAACACCTTTTGTACTACCATCTACCTGTAACTCCACCTTCAAGCAACTGTGAACCTGCACCCGAGGTCTTTTGGTTTGTCAGCACTCCCTGGGACCTTAGTATTAGGTGTATAAATCTTGCCCTGTTTTGCTTCACCAAAATGCAACACCTTACATTTATCTAAATTGACTCCATCTGCCACTCTTTGGCCCATCTGATCAAGGTCCCATCATACTCTGAGATAACCTTCTTCACCATCCACTACACTACCAATTTTGGTTTCATCTGCAAAACTATTAACCATTCCTCCTATATTCACATCCAAATAATTTATATAATGACAAAAATCAGAGGACCCAGCACTGATCCTTGTGTCATACTACTAGTTACTGACCTTAAGTCCAAAAAGCAACCCTACACCACCACCCACTGTCTCCTATCTTCAATCCAATTGTGGGATTGCTTAACCCTGACTAATCATGTTGCTTGTGCTGTTTGGCACACACGTAGCTTGTGTGGTAGCTACACCAGGTCAACACCTATGTTTTAGGTTTGCATGGTGTGACTCCTTGCATCGGATTTCCACTCTTCTTTGATCCCTTGGTTTGAACAGTAATGGTAGAATGTGCTATATGCCAGGCCATGAGGTTATGGATCGTCGATGAATTCAACTCTCCTGTTGCTGATAGTCCAAGCACCTCATGGATGCCCAGTTTTAAGTTAATAGATCTGCCTGAAGTCTGTCCCATTTAGTATATTGGTGGTGCAACACAACATGACAGAGGTATCCTCAATTGAAGATGGGACTTTTGCTCCACAGGGAATTTGTGGTGGTTACTCCTACTAATACTGTTACGGACAGATGCATATATGATAGATTGGTGAGGATGAGATCAGATACAGTTTTCCTCTTGTTAGCTCCCTCACCACCTGCCATACACCCATTCTGGCAGATATGTGTTATATAGCGTTACTGTGCCACTCTTGATGATGGGCATTGAAGTCCCTCACCCAGAGTACATTCCAAGTCCTCCTTGCACTCAATTGCTTGAATTTGATGTTCTATATTGAGCACTATATGTTCATCTGCTAACAGAATGTGTTCAATGATACTGAGTTGGAGTTTTCCTTCCCCCTTCTTGATCATATGCCATTTATCTTCATGGTTTTGAATCTTGCTAAGGTCCTCTTTCTTCTGACTTTAAATCTGCATGCTGTCACCTTGTTGGGTCTGTCTTGTCAAGTACGGTATTGGAGGAGTTTGGGATGTAGACTGCAAGGTATGCTTTTTTGACTCTGGGTGGCTTTATCAGGCCTATGAGGCAGCTCTCCCAGTTTTGTAATAAGTTCCTGTATGTTGATGAAGGAGACTTTGTGGGATTGCCTGTTTGGATGCAATGAAAGTGTAATGAAAGCTTTGGCTCTCTAGTCACCCATTTCAGTTGCCTAGTTTCTACTGTACCAAATGATTTGGCGTGGGTGGCCTGAATCTAGTTGAATGACGAGTTATTTGGCATTCAAATGTAGGATACATTGATTGGCATAATTCTTTAGTAACTGCGTATATAATTGTATTAATCGTGAGGGTTTTCAATTATAGTTTGAGTGCCTTATTAATTCAGTCAGTGGCCTTTTACAAGTGAATCTGTTGGGCTAGAAGTCTCTCTGTCTTTATTTGTTTCTATTGGGCAGGATCTGAACATTACTGTCTCCTGGTGATTGTCTTGATTGTCAGGTGGTGCCTGACTACTATAACTGAGGTTACTGACTGCTAATTGGAAGTATTGTTTATGAAACATCTAGATGCTGTAATGGGAAAATTGATAAATTTAGAATTCCGTATGGACTAGAACATTTGGGCTAATGGGATTCCTTCATTCAAACTTATAATACTCCAATGCAACAAAAATTAGGAGCAAGGGGACAGAGCGAAGCTACCCTGGTGGAACGCAAAGATGTGTACCTGGCCACACAAGGGAAGTTTAAAACTTATTTTACAAGTTTTGTTTGGCTCACCCAGGTTCTTGCTGTTAGGATATTAAGTATTTACATTGACTTCCTGGTTGTTGTATTGATAGATCCTACCAATGTACTAGCACCTTGATTTGCGTAAATAATTGTAATGTTCACCTGATTTGAAAGGATGCCTCGGGATTTTAAAATTACAATAGATTGTGGGCAAAACAGCGGATTCACCTCATCCACTTCAGTTGCCTGCAACCTAGTTTCTACCGTGCCAGATGGTTTGTGGTGGGTGGCCAATGCCAAGTTGAATGAAATTAAAAATCCCCTTTTTTAAACAATCGTTTGTAGCCAGCAGTTTCTTGAAAGTTCAAATGGCCTCAGCTAATGGAACTCACAACCAATCTTGCTTTCAAACAGACTTGGCCTTTTACACCCTTGCGTAAGCTGATCCTTCAACTTAAAAGATGATAAAAACTGATTCAACTTTGGGGTATTGTTTTGATTAGGATAATTTCTTTCTCAGGATATCACGTGGATTTTTGGAAATCTCCAGGGAGCTTTGACAACTGCCAAAACATAAACAATGTCTGACTACACAGTACCTATTAGGACTACTTCTGATATCATGATCTCCGCTACAGCCTTTATTGCTTATTGCTCCTTGAGTATTAGGCAGCCCTAATTGAGACCTCACATAAAATGCTGATCGACAACCTAATTTTTTTTTGAGTGGTTCCCAAGACAACTCATTGCCAGAGTGCCATTAGCTTTTGCAGTGATAAGAACTTCACTCCCTTCAGGCAGGTGTTGTCTGGTTCAATGTTTCGTTGTACCTAATGCTTAAAATTTTAGTTTTAAAATACATCAAACTAGCATTAAAGTTCTGGTGGCTTCTAAGATTTTTTAACTGTTTTGTGCAAAATCTTCACATATGGATGTGCAAAATATGAACCATGAAGTAAATGAATATAGTTTTCATGCTGAAAGAGCATCAATGTACTCCCAGGTTGTTTTTCACAAAGACTGGGTCATAAAATCTCTATAGTGTGAAAACATACCAATCAGCCCAACATGTCCACACCGCCCCTCTGTCGAGCATCCCACCCAGATCCATCTCCCTACCCTTTCCCTGTAACCCTGCTTTTCCCATGGCTAACCCACCTAACTTACACACCCTGGACACTATGTGCAATTTAGCATGACCAATCTTCCTAGCCTGCACATCCTTGGATTGTGGGAGGAAACCCAGCACCCAGTGGAAACCCATGCGTACGTGGGGAGAACGTGCAAACTCCACACAGTCGTCTGAGGGTGGAATCAAACCCAGATCCCTGGTGCTGTAAGGCAGCAGTGCTGACCACTGAGCCACTGTGCTGCCCTTAAATAAAAGGCAACTGCGCTTCTTTGAATGGTATACAGTGAGACATTAACTTATTTTTATTCATTCATGGGATGAGGGCATCACTGGCTAGGCAACATCGATTGCCCATCCTTAATTGCCTAGAGGGCAATTGAGTCAACCACATTGCTTTGGATGTGGAATCACATGTAGGCCAGACCAGGTAAGAATGGCAGTTTCTTTTTCTAAAAGACATTAGTGAACCAGATGGGTGTTTATGGCAATCGAATCACAGTCATCATAGAATCCCTACAGTGTGGAAACAGGGCCTTTGGCCCAACAAGTTGACATCGACCCTTGGAGCATCCCACCCAGACCAATCCCCCTATAACCCACCTAATCTACAGACCTCTGAACACCATGGGCAATTTAGCACCAGTCCACCTAACCTGCACATCTTTGGACTGTGGGAGGAAACCGGAGTACCCGGAGGAAACCCATGCAGACATGGGGAGAATGTGCAAACTCCACATAGACAGTCGCCCAAGATTGGAATTGAACCCGGGTCCCTGGTGCTGTGAGGCAGCAGTGCTAACCACTGAGCAATGTGCTGCCCGTCATCTGTCAGCCGAATAGAAGACTCCATTGTAACGTGTTTTATGATTGTCCAGATTTAGATGTTTCTTTGCTATACATAAGTTAAATGGGTGAGCACTATTGTGCAATGTCTAGCATGGTAATTAAATTTGAAACTAAAAACAAGAGGACCATCTGAGGAAGTGTATTTGACTGAAACTGTCTTAATTGGCATTTAGAGATAATGGGAACTGCAGATGCTGGAGAATCCAAGATAACAAAGTGTGGAGCTGGATGAACACAGCAGGCCAAGCAGCATCTCAGGAGCACAAAAGCTGACGTTTCGGGCCTAGACCCTTCATCAGAGCCATCTGATGAAGGGTCTGGGCCCGAAACGTCAGCTTTTGTGCTCCTGAGATGCTGCTTGGCTTGCTGTGTTCATCCAGCTCCACACTTTGTTATCTTAATTGGCATTTATTTAGCTGAATTTGATTTGATTATTCATTCCATAATTTATATTTCAGGGAAAAATTAAAGTATAAATATCTGGATTTTTTTGAAAAAAGAATTGCAGACCTGAAGAGAGGTGTTTCTTCAAAGATTACAAGTTTGCTTCCCAAGAAAATATGAAAAAGTCGAAGATCAAAAATTCTGATCTCTTCTGAGCTGCTTGAAGAGAATGGGGCAAGTTTTCGTATGATGTGCGTTTTGTGCTTTGTTGAATTCCTGCTCTATTAAAGCCAAAGATGCTCCATATTTTTTGGGTCTAATTTAGATATTCAGATTGAATGTACCTATTTTTGTCAGGAAAATTAGATTAAAATTGGGCCATTTTCATTTTGCAACCATTATTGGTTATTTTTAATTAGTCTTTCGATATTCTGTGCATGGTTAGACAGCTTGAGATAAACAGTGAATGAAAAAGTTAAAGTTGCCAATTTTAGTTCATCTGTTCATAAAAGTCTGCAGTTTCGCCTCCATGATTCCAGCATCTGATAAATCCCTACCTCCAGAAATTTTGTCTCCACCACTCAGTCTTGCAAAAAGAGCTGCAGCATGTTCCGTATTTTAAGGAGACATATAATCCCTCTATGTCTGCATTGTCATTATGACAAAGACACAGGATTTTCATTTACCTTTACCTTGCCAATTTTAAAAAATTTAATCCCAATACATGAGGATTTAAAAACAGGTGCATTCACATTCCTGTTCTCAATTTAATAATCAAGTGAACAGTATTAATTATGTATCTATGCAGATGGCTTGAGCTAGAGAACTTTCAGTCCTGGATCATTAACAGCACAGCCAAGGTAGATTGAGAAAGTAAGGAAGAAGATATTTTTAAAAAGTCAAAAGCTAGTTAAAGTTCAATGAATCCCTTGAATTTGTAACTTGGAGCTTGAAGCCTAAACTGTGATCTAATAGTTGGGGAAAACTGGCAGGCCACATGATATAACCAAAAAAAAAGTAACGTGTAAGACCAGAAGTCCCTTGGGACCTCAGCTTCTTCCATGAACAGAGGCCAAGCAGTCTCCATCTTTCACACTCAGACCTGTTTGATTAAATTTTGTTCTGATACTGAGCTTGTTCTTTAATTTCTCTGAGTTCCTTCAAATAACCATGATTGCAATGGAACCCTTTCCTGTAAGGATGGAGTTTCATCCCCCCAATTTATCTGTGCCCATAACACCCTTTGATAATCTTACTTTCCATGCTCGTGCTTTTGTATTTCTCCCTTCAAGTGAGGATTTTCCTCCACATGGTCAACCTTACCAAGTCCATGCATTTTCCGCATTTGACCTCATTTCTGCTTTCATCCCTTCCCCTCCCTTCCAGAACTACAATAAGGTACTCACTTAAAAAAAAATGAAAAGATGTGAATGGTGAAAATCAGAACCAAAAGCAGAAATTGCTAGAAAATCTCAACAGATCTGGCAGCATCTGTGGAGAGAAGCCAGAGTTAACATTTCAGGTTCCGTGACCCTTATCAGAGGAGAAGAAGGGTCTTCCATTCTGAAGAAGAGTCACTGGACCCAAAATGTTAACTCTGATTTCTCTCCACAGATGCTGCCAGATCTTTTGAGATTTTCTAGCAATTTCTGCTTTTGGTTCTGATTTTCACCATCCACATCTTTTCAATATTTTTTGTTTGCTATTTATTATAGGTTTTCCTTGTTCTCAGACTCTTATCCCATCAGTCTCCCCATTTGACAGGTAATCTTGCACTATTTCTCCCAACTTTAGCATGATGCCATCATGAAATCATCTTTCCTTTCCTTTATTCTGAAGGAGCTTTCACTTCTGCACACCTGAACAACTCTTCAGCCATCTTGAGCACCTTTTTTCTCTCTCTCTGTCTCTCTCTTTCTATCCCAACTCCCCAGTATTTCATCCATACGTGGAAATAAGCAAAAACAGACATTTGGTAATTACAGAGATAATGGGAACTGCAGATGCTGGAGAATTCCAAGATAATAAAATGTGAGGCTGGATGAACACAGCAGGCCAAGCAGCATCTCAGGAGCACAAAAGCTGACGTTTCGGGCCTAGACCCTTCATCAGAGAGGGGGATGGGGAGAGGGAACTGGAATAAATAGGGAGAGAGGGGGAGGCGGACCGAAGATGGAGAGTAAAGAAGATAGGTGGAGAGAGTGTAGGTGGGGAGGTAGAGAGGGGATAGGTCAGTCCAGGGAAGACGGACAGGTCAAGGAGGTGGGATGAGGTTAGTAGGTAGCTGGGGGTGCGGCTTGGGGTGGGAGGAAGGGATGGGTGAGAGGAAGAACTGGTTAGGGAGGCAGAGACAGGTTGGACTGGTTTTGGGATGCAGTGGGTGGGGGGGAAGAGCTGGGCTGGTCGTGTGGTGCAGTGGGGGGAGGGGAGATTTTGAAACTGGTGAAGTCCACATTGATACCATATGGCTGCAGGGTTCCCAGGCGGAATATGAGTTGCTGTTCCTGCAACCTTTGGGTGGCATCATTGTGGCAGTGCAGGAGGCCCATGATGGACATGTCATCTAGAGAATGGGAGGGGGAGTGGAAATGGTTTGCGACTGGGAGGTGCAGTTGTTTGTTGCGAACTGAGCGGAGGTGTTCTGCAAAGCGGTCCCCAAGCCTCCGCTTGGTTTCCCCAATGTAGAGGAAGCCGCACCGGGTACAGTGGATGCAGTATACCACATTGGCAGATGTGCAGGTGAACCTCTGCTTAATGTGGAATGTCATCTTGGGGCCTGGGATGGGGTTGAGAGAGGAGGTGTGGGGACAAGTGTAGCATTTCCTGCGGTTGCAGGAGAAGGTGCCGGGTGTGGTGGGGTTGGAGGGCAGTGTGGAGCGAACAAGGGAGTCACGGAGAGAGTGGTCTCTCCGGAAAGCAGACAGGGGAGGGGATGGAAAAATGTCTTGGGTGGTGGGGTCGGATTGTAAACGGCGGAAGTGTCGGAGGATGATGCGTTGTATCCGGAGGTTGGTAGGGTGGTGTGTGAGAACGAGGGGGATCCTCTTGGGGCGGTTGTGGCGGGGGCGGGGTGTGAGGGATGTGTTGCGGGCAATACGGGAGACGCGGTCAAGGGCGTTCTCGATCACTGTGGGGGGAAAGTTGCGGTCCTTAAAGAACTTGGACATCTGGGATGTGCGGGAGTGGAATGTCTTATCGTGGGAGCAGATGCGGCGGAGGCGGAGGAATTGGGAATAGGGGATGGAATTTTTGCAGGAGGGTGGGTGGGAGGAGGTGTATTCTAGGTAGCTGTGGGAGTCGGTGGGCTTGAAATGGACATCAGTTACAAGCTGGTTGCCTGAGATGGAGACTGAGAGGTCCAGGAAGGTGAGGGATGTGCTGGAGATGGCCCAGGTGAACTGCAGGTTGGGGTGGAAGGTGTTGGTGAAGTGGATGAACTGTTCGAGCTCCTCTGGGGAGCAAGAGGCGGCACCGATACAGTCATCAATGTACCAGAGGAAGAGGTGGGGTTTGGGGCCTGTGTAGGTGCGGAAGAGGGACTGTTCCACGTAACCTACAAAGAGGCAGGCATAGCTGGGGCCCATGCGGGTGCCCATGGCCACCCCCTTAGTCTGTAGGAAGTGGGAGGAGTCAAAAGAGAAGTTGTTGAGTGTGAGGATGAGTTCAGCTAGGCGGATGAGAGTGTCGGTGGAGGGGGACTGGTCGGGCCTGTGGGACAGGAAGAAGCGGAGGGCCTTGAGGCCATCTCCATGCGGAATGCAGGTGTACAGGGACTGGACGTCCATGGTGAATATGAGGTGTTGGGGGCCAGGGAATTGGAAGTCCTGGAGGAGGTGGAGGGCGTGGGTGGTGTCACGGACGTAGGCGGGGAGTTCCTGGACCAAAGGGGAGAAAATGGAGTCCAGATAGGTGGAGATGAGTTCGGGGGGGCAGGAGCAGGCTGAGACGATGGGTCGACTAGGGCAGGCAGGTTTGTGGATTTTGGGAAGGAGATAGAAACGGGCCGTGCGGGGTTGGGGAATAATGAGGTTGGAGGCTGTGGGTGGGAGGTCCCCTGAGGTGATGAGGTCATGAATGGTGTTGGAGATGATGGTTTGGTGCTTGGGTTTGGGGTCATGATCGAAGAGGCGGTAGGAGGTGGTGTCGGAGAGTTGGCGTCTGGCCTCGGCGATGTAGAGGTCAGTGCGCCATTCTACCGCTGCGCCACCCTTGTCTGCGGGTTTGATGGTGAGGTTGGGGAGGGAGCGGAGGGCTGCCCGTTCTGCGGGGGAGAGGTTGGAG
Source organism: Stegostoma tigrinum (assembly GCF_030684315.1). NCBI lineage: Eukaryota > Metazoa > Chordata > Chondrichthyes > Orectolobiformes > Stegostomatidae > Stegostoma > Stegostoma tigrinum. The sequence goes on along the minus strand of NC_081357.1, from coordinate 79,561,734 downwards.
TGGGTGAGAGGGGTGGAGAGGTTGAGGCGGTTAATGTCTCGACGGCAGTTGGAGATGAAGAGGTCGAGGGAGGGTAGGAGGCCTGGGGGTGGTGTCCAGGAGGAGGACTTGTGTTGGAAGCGGGTGAAGGGGTCAGTGGAAGGAGGGTTGGGTTCCCGGTTGAAGAAGTAGGCATGCAGGCGAAGACGGCGGAAAAACTGCTCTATGTCCAACCGTGACTGGTATTCGTTGATGTGTGGTTGTAGGGGGACAAAGGTGAGCCCCTTGCTGAGGACTGACCGTTCGTCCTCAGTCAGTGGGAGGTCTGGGGGAATGGTGAAGATGCGGCAGGGCTCAGTGTGGCTGTCTTCTCTGGGGTTGCTGGCTGTGGAGGTTGTGGGCGGAACGATGAGGTCATCGGCCGTGGGCGGGGTTTCGTCGGCCGTGGGCGGGGTTTCGTCGGCCGTGGGCGGGGTTCCATCGGCATCGGCAGTCATGTTTTACTAGACATCCATAATTTACATCCATTTCTATCTTTCAGTGTTTAGAAGTAAACACCCACTAGGAAATAATTCAGCGCTTAGTTATTTTAGTGAACTTGTTTAGTCAAGTTATAACACACTTTCATGCCAGTTGGGTCTTGAACTTGGACCTTCTGATCTCGAAGGCCACTGCACCTTAAGAGCTAAACTCTTTCTTTTATTTTTGAAACACCTACCCCCAAATCACCCAATTAATCAAATTATGCCCACTTTCATAATAAAATATTTTGTTTTAAACAAGGATGAAACAGGGTGCAAATTAAAATGGAGTTGGAAAGGAAGAACTCAGCCTTTTTTTATAATCGACCTCATCAGACATGTTAGTACACCACTCTGGCATGTGGGACTTGAGCCCTGGCCTTCTGGTTCAGAGGTGGGGACACTATCATTGTGTCACACAAGAGCCCTAGAACCCAACTGTTTCATTAAATGCAATACCAAATTATCAAATCACTTGATTAACTTGATAGTGGAGGTGATGGCCTAGTGGTATTATCGCAGGACTGTTAATCCAGAGACCCAGATGATGTTCCAGGGACGCAGGTTTGAATACTGCCAAAACAGATGGTGGTATTTGAATTCAATAAATATCTGGAGTTAACAATTTAATGATGACCATGAATCCATTGCCGATTGATGGAAAACCCCAAGTGGTTCACTAATGTCTTTTAGGGAAGGAAATTGCCATCCTTACCTGGTCTGGCCTACATGTGATTCCTGACTCACGGCAATGTGGTTGACTCTTGACAGCCCTATGGGCAATAAATGCTGCCTATCCAGCGACACCCTTATCCTGTGAATCAATAAAAAAACTTAATAAAAATTAACAAATAGCCCACCAGAAGCAATGTAACAATAAGCCAAGAAGGGGTTGGAAAAGAGGGAGAGGCTGCGTCAAAATAGTTTGCGTGGGGGGGTGGGGGGGGCGGTAGATGGTGCCTCTAGAACTAAGCGCCTTTTTTAATCAGCCTGTTCAGGCACATTACAACATACCTCTGCAGCATGTGGGACTTGAACTCAAATCTTTTAAGCCAGAGGAAGGGACACTACCACTTCACCATTAGAGACCTAATAAAATGTTTGTCATTTAAGAACAGTTGCCACCTCCTCTACTGAGGAGACCAGAGCAGAAGAGTTGGAAGGAAAGGGGTATAAACTGTCTTCTGAGCAGGTGCCTTGTAAACCAAAACAAAGAAAATACCAGGTGGCCCACTTGGCTGTCCCCATCAACCGTACGATGGCATGGGGAATGTGCTATTGGTGTCACTTGGTTTGTTTACACCTACCATGTTATTGAGATGAACCTAGGTGGGTGGGAAGATGATGAACTGGACATCCTGGCTATTTTACATGCTTCCTTGCTGAAAACATGTCTGGTGGGGCACATAAAATTCAGCCCAACACTCCCTAGTAAATAACAGGGCCACTGACATTCTTTCTATCTCCACAGATGCTGCTGACCTTACGTTTCCAGTATTTTCTGCCTTGACCTGATAGATTCGTTTTGTCCATAGTTTGTGCTTTTGTTCCTGAACAAGAATCTATGGAACTTCACAAGGCATAAATACTGCTTACAATTCTAACTGTAATGTCATTTTTATTTTCAATCCATGGAAAGAGCAGTATATTGTATATTGAAGTGAATGTATGTTAGGGTAATGCTCTAAACACAGTTGTGTTCCATCTGTAATTTCATTGGTATTATATTGTCTAAACTGTATTTTAAGGAAATTCCACCAGACATGCTTTGGTATGAGTGATAATGGGAACTGCAGATGCTGGAGAATCCAAGATAATAAAGTGTGAAGCTGGATGAACACAGCAGGCCAAGCAGCATCTCAGGACCTCAAAAGCTGACGTTTCAGGCTTAGATGGGTGAAGGGTCTAGGCCCGAAACGTCAGCTTTTGTGCTCCTGAGATGCTGCTTGGCCTGCTGTATTCATCCAGCTTCACACTTTATTATGCTTTGGTGTGACCTTTGTAACAATGACTCCTATAGCATTCTATAGTATAGATTAGTCTATTGACTAAAGCTCCTTTGATTCGCTGCACATACGTAAAGAAACCTTGAAAGTATACAATTCTTCTACGGATAATCTTGAACACCTAACACATTGCTAACCGATTAAATAGAAAGACCGCATTTTAGGTCAGGGCTTAATACAATTGGCTTAACTGACAATGTCATAGCGATCCATATAGACTTGTTTTGCATCTTTTAGCTTCTGACATAGAACCATATATGCTGTGCAATTTAAAATGAACGGATGATACACATGATAGTTAGCAGACAATACCATATAATCTTGTCATGAACCACACAGATCATATTCATTTGTTGATCTTGAACCATGATGAAAGCCAAAAGGGGCTGATTAATCACTTTTCAGGGATTTTTTTTCAGTAAAATTAGATCATATTGTCTTTCAGGGTGAGCTATCCAACTGGATACAAAATTGGCTTGACGGTAGGAGATGGAGGGTGGCATTGGAGGTTTGTTTTTCAGACTGGAGACCTGTGACCAGCAGCGTTCCACAGGGTTTGGTGCTGGGTCTTTTGTTAGTCAATCGTGTAACCGATTTGGATGCAAATAGAGGGGGTATGGTAAGTTTATGGATGACACCAAAATTGGTGTTATAACGGACAGTGAGGAGATTATCTAAGATTACAAAGAGATTGATCAAATGGGTCAATGGGCTGTGGAGTGGCAGATGGGATTTAATTTGGATAAATGCAAGCTATTGCAGTTTGGTAAAACAAACAAGGACAAATATATCCCTCTGAGACAGGCAAGAAGGGGTAAGATTAGGGAACCTTGGATGACGAGAGCGGTGGAGCTTCTAGTGAAAAGGAAGAAGGTAGCTTACATAAGGTGGAGGAAGCTAGGGTCAAGTTCAGCTAGAGAGGATTACATGCAGGCAAGGAAGGAGCTCAAAAATGGTCTGAGGAGAGCCAGGAGGGGGCACGAGAAAGGCTTGGCAGAAGGAATCCGGGAAAACACAAAGGCATTTTACACTTACGTGAGGAATAAGAGAATGGTCAAAGAAAGAGTAGGGCCGATCAGGGATAGCATAGGGAACTTGTGTGTGGAGCCTGAGGAGGTAGGGGAAGCCCTAAATGAGTTTTTTGCTTCTGTCTTTACGAAAGAAACAAACTTTGTAGTGAATGAAACCTTTGAAGAGCAGGTGTGCATGCTGGAATGGATAGAGATAGACGAAGCTGATGTGCTGAAACTTTTGTCAAACATTAAGATTGACAAGTCGCCAGGCCCGGATCAGATTTGTCCTCGGCTGCTTTGGGAAGCGAGAAATGCAATTGCTTCGCCACTTGCGAAGATCTTTGCATCCTCGCTCTCCACTGGAGTCGTACCTGAGGACTGGAGAGAGGCAAATGTAATTCCTCTCTTCAAGAAAGGAAATAGGGAAATCCCCGGCAATTATAGACCGGTAAGTCTCACGTCTGTCGTCTGCAAGGTGTTAGAAAGGATTCTGAGGGATAAGATTTATGACCATCTGGAAGAGCATGGCTTGATCAAATACAGTCAACACGGCTTTGTGAGGGGTAGGTCATGCCTTACAAACCTTATTGAGTTTTTTGAGGATGTGACTAGAAAAGTTGATGAGGGTCGAGCTGTGGATGTGGTGTATATGGACTTCAGTAAGGCATTTGATAAGGTTCCCCATGGTAGGCTCATTCAGAAGGTCAGGAGGAATGGGATACAGGGGAACTTAGCTGCTTGGATACAGAATTGGCTGGCCAACAGAAGACAGCGAGTGGTAGTAGAAGGAAAATATTCTGCCTGGAAGTCAGTGGTGAGTGGAGTTCCACAGGGCTCTGTCCTTGGGCCTCTACTGTTTGTAATTTTTATTAATGACTTGGACGAGGGGATTGAAGGATGGGTCAGCAAGTTTGCAGACGACACAAAGTTCGGAGGTGTCGTTGACAGTGTAGAGGGCTGTTGTAGGCTGCAGCGGGACATTGACAGGATGCAGAGATGGGCTGAGAGGTGGCAGATGGAGTTCAACCTGGATAAATGCGAGGTGATGCATTTTGGAAGGTCGAATTTGAAAGCTGAGTACAGGATTAAGGATAGGATTCTTGGCAGCGTGGAGGAACAGAGGGATCTTGATGTGCAGATACATAGATCCCTTAAAATGGCCACCCAAGTGGACAGGGTTGTTAAGAAAGCATATGGTGTTTTGGCTTTCATTAACAGGGGGATTGAGTTTAAGAGTCGTGAGATCTTGTTGCAGCTCTATAAAACTTTGGTTAGACCGCACTTGGAATACTGCATCCAGTTCTGGGCGCCCTATTATAGGAAAGATGTGGATGCTTTGGAGAGGGTTCAGAGGAGGTTTACCAGGATGCTGCCTGGACTGGAGGGCTTATCTTATGAAGAGAGGTTGACTGAGCTCGGTCTCTTTTCATTGGAGAAAAGGAGGAGGAGAGGGGACCTAATTGAGGTATACAAGATAATGAGAGGCATAGATAGAGTTGATAGCCAGAGACTATTTCCCAGGGCAGAAATGGCTAGCACGAGGGGTCATAGTTTTAAGCTGTTTGGAGGAAAGTATAGAGGGGATGTCAGAGGCAGGTTCTTTACGCAGAGAGTTGTGGGAGCATGGAATGCGTTGCCAGCAGCAGTTGTGGAAGCAAGGTCATTGGGGTCATTTAAGAGACTGCTGGACATGTATATGGTCACAGAAATTTGAGGGTGCATACATGAGGATCAATGGTCGGCACAACATTGTGGGCTGAAGGGCCTGTTCTGTGCTGTACTGTTCTATGTTCTATGTTCTATGTTCTAAGACTTAGACAGTTAATGGTAGGACACTGGGTACTGTTGTAGAACAGAGAGACCTAGAGATTCAGGTAAATAATTCTTTTAAATTTGCATAACAGATCGACAGAGTGCTGAAGGAAGTATTTGGCACGCTTGCCTTCATTGCTCAGGCTATTGTGTACAGGAGTTCAGATGCCATGTTGAGGTTATACCACTTCTGGAGTACTGTGTACAGTTCTGGTTGCCCTGCTTTAGAAAGGATATTATTAAATTGAAGACAGTTCAATAAAGATTCGCTAGGGTGTTACTGAGAATGAAGGGTTTGAGTTATAAAAATAGGCTGAGACTTCTTTAACTGGAGCATAGGAGTTTCAGGGTGACGGTATAGAACGTAGAACATAGAACATAGAACAGTACAGCACAGAACAGGCCCTTCAGCCCACGATGTTGTGCCAACTTGCTTGCATTTATCCTATTTATAAAATCATAAGGGGCATAGATAAGGTGAAAAGCAAAGTTCTTTTCTCTTTGGTGGGATGTTCAAAACTAGGAGCATATTTTTAAGTTGAGAGGAGATAGTTTTAAAAAGGACATTAGAGGCAACATTTTTCTGCAGAGAGTAGTTCATGTGTGGAATGAACTGCCAAAGGAAGTGATGGATGCAGGTACAGTTACAACATGTGAAAAACATTAGTATTAGTGCATGAATAGGACAGCTTGGAAGGATATGGACCAAGAGCAGGTAAGTGGGACTAGTTTGGTCTGGGAACATGGTTGCCATGTGCTAGATGGATGGAAGGTCTATTTTCGTGCTATATGACTCTATGACTTTACATTACCCAAAACATACATAATGAACAAATACATTTAAAATTATGCTTTGAACAACAACATGTAGATTAGAGTGGATTCATTGTTGCCAACATTTTCACTTTTGTAACATATATGCGAAAATATTTTCTAGGTATAACAGCAAGGATGTGCTATTGCATATTATTAATACATATTATTTTAAAGAATAGTGGTATAAAGTAGTTTAGATGAAAATGTGTTTCAAATGTGATGGTAGGGTAGTGGAATTTTCTGATATTGGGGATTTTGCTGTTTTCATAGGACATTCTCTATTCAGAAGAATTGTTGCTATCTGAGATTTTTGATCAGCAAATTTCTAAGTGAATAATGACCCATAAATTGGATTATTCTGTGTCCGCTTTGGGAACTGGTGAGCTACCTTTGGGACAACACTTTTGCTGTCAGCCTCATAGAATTATAGATTTGTATAACATAGGAACAGGACCTTAGGCCTACCATATCTATGCTGACTAACAAATACAAGACAATGCTACACCTGCACTTCGTCCATAACCTACAATGCCCTGGCATTTAAGTATTCATCCAGGTGCTCTTAAATGTGAGAGTGCAGCATGTTCCACAAACATACCACACTCACGGTGAAAACATTTCTTTCTCAGATTGTCTCTAAGCCACTTTTGCTCATCTTAAACCTAAGCCCTCTGAATTTAGACACATCTGGCATCACGAAGAGATTCTTACAATCTCCTCTGCACATCCTTTTGCAATTTTATATGTCTCAATCTCTCCTGCTCCAAGGAAAAAAACTTAGCAAATCCAGTCTCTCCTTATAATCAATTCTTTTCATTCTGGATGAATCTCTTTTATCCCTTTCCTTCTGATAGTGTGGCGACCAGAACTACATACATTATTCCATCTATGGCCCAATGAATGATTGTTAAAGTTATAACAAGACTTCCTTGCTTCTACATCCCGGTGTATGAAGGCAGGCATTCCATATGCTTTCTCCACCATCCTGCTTACCTGTGTTGACACTTTCAGGGATCTGTGGACTTGTACACCAAGATCTTTTTGTTTCTCAGCACTCCCTAGGGACCCATCATTCATACATCCTTCCCTTGTCAGATCTCTCAAAACGCATCTCATCACACTTATCAAGAATAAATTCTGACATTTCTCTGCCCAGTTTACCAGACTGAGACCATCCTCCTTACTATCAACAGCAGTCCCAATTCTCATGTCATCTGCAAAGTTACTGATTATACAGGTACAATTAAATCATGTCTAAGTTGTTAATGTACGTAACAAACAGCAAGGGTCCCAGTACTGATCCCTGTGGCACACTGCTGAACCGCAATCACAAAATACAAAATACAATCACAAAAACAACCTTCCACTAGCACTCTTTACCTTCAGTTTCCTATTGGACCATAAGAGATAGGAGCAGAATTAGGCCATTCATGGCTGATATGTTTTTCAACCTCATTATCCTGCCTTCTCCCAGTCATCCTTGATCCCCTTACCAATCCAGAACCTATCTGTCTCTTTCTTAAATACACGCAATGACTTGGCCTCCACAAGCCTCTGAAGCAAAAAGTTCCACAGGTTAACCACTCTATCTCAGTCCTAAAGGGCCATCCCTTCACTCTGAGGCTGTGCCCTTGGCTCCTTGTCTCTCCTACAGATGGAATTATCTTTTCCAAATTCACTCTGCCCAGTACTTTTAATACTCTTAAGTTTCAGTCAGAACCCCCCTCATCCTCCTCAACACCATTGGGTTGACCCAAAATCCTCAACTGCTCCTCATATGAGATGCTGTTTATCTCTAGGATAATTTTTGTAAACCTGCAGGTTGAAAAGCAGCACACTGTTCCTTAGGTATGAGGCCCCAACTGTTCCCAATATTTGAAAATGTGGTCTGACCAGAGCCTTAAACAGCATCAGCAGTACATTTCTGCTCTCTTATTTTATCCCTCTTGATATGAATGATAATATTGCATTTTCCTTCCTGCCAAATAAGCCTGCATGTAACTTTAACTCCTGAGTCACTTTTATGCTTCAATTTTCCACAGCCTTTCTCCTTTTAGAGATTCTTCCTACCAAAGTGCATATCCTCACACTTTCCACATTGCATTCCACCTGCCACTTGGTTGTTCACTCTTTCAGCTTGTCTAAGTGCATCTGTAGCCTTCTGCTTCTTCACCACTACCCACCCCTCCACCTATCTCTGTGTCATCTGCAAACTAGGTAACAATGCTTTTAGTTCTTACATCCAGATCATTAATTTATGATGTGAAAAATTGAGGTCCTAACATAAGTCTTTGTGGTTCTCCACTACTCAAAAGACCCCTTTGTCCCTACTCTGTTTCTGCCAGTTAGCCAATGCTCTATCCATGTCAGTACCTTGGCTCTAACACCATGGGCTCTGATATTATTATTATAGACTCCTCTGCAGCACCTTGTCAAAGGCCTTCCGGACTTTACATAGATAATGTCTACTGGCTCCTCTTTATCTAACTTGCTCATTAACTCCTCAAAGAATTCTAATAGATTTGACAAGCATCTGACCTCCCATTGATGAAGCCGTCCTAATTTGTAACCCAAATTGGATCCAGTTTGCCAAATTGCATTGGATGTTATGGACTGTTACTTCTTAGACCAGCCATCCATTAGGGACATTGCCAAAGGCCTTACTGAAGTCTATGCAAACCAGATCAGCTGCACTAACCTCATTAATATACTTAGCCACCTTTTCAAACAAATCAAATTAACAGACGGGATCTCCCTCTAACAAACTCGTGCTGATTATCCCTGATTAATCTCTGCCTTTCCAAGTGTTGATTAATCCTGTCCTTTAAAAGTTTTTTCCAATAATTTCCCTACCGCTAATGTCAGACTAACTGGTCTGTAATTACCTGGCCTATCCTTGCTCTCCTTGAACAAAGGAACCATATTAGATATCCTCCAGTAATCTGGCACTTCACCTGTAAAGTATTAAATATATCTGCCACGGCCCAGTAACCTCCTTCCTTGCCTCTCAAAACAGCCTGGGATATATTCCCTCAGGCCCTGAGGATTTATGAACCCTTTTGGCCTGCTAATACCTCTTCCTTATTAGTTTTAAAGTATTATAGAAACTCACCATTCCAACTGATATTCCTGGCTATAATGTCTTTCTCCCCTGTGAATACAGATGAGAAGTATTCCTTTAAGAGTACTTCCATTGAGTATACGCATTGTTGCAGAGGGACCACAGCTCAATTCAGACACGAGCTAATTTTTAGGACAGTGTCTTGAGATCTGATTGTCTTGTGAATTTTAGTTCTGGTATAGAACCGGTTCATGGCACATTACAATTTCCAGCGTGGTGATGTGCTGAATGATTGTAGATTATTGTTGTACAATGTAATGGATATGAAAAGATTAATCTGAGCTAACTGAAGCTGTACCCACTGTGATGTAGAACATAGCCATTGGGTGGAACTTCAGGCAGTTTGAGGCATTTCTGGACACTTTTGGGAAATTTGGGCAGACATCAGTTGGAATGTTACTCAGCCTTCTTGTGAAAACGCGTTTGTTACCACATCTTGTTAGTATCAGTTAATGTAACTCTGCAGCCTGTCACTGAAATGGTGTTAATGTTATCGTATTATCTCAGATAAGGGCCTTTTTTTTTGAGACTTATTTGTGACTCATCCATCACCACAGACCTCAAGAAATTCCCTGGTCTAGCAAAGGAAGAAGAATTGCTAGCAACACTCTCTACTAATCATAAATGATTGGTACTCAGGCCTTCTTAGCAGTTGTAACAAATAATAGAGGAGATATTGTGTTGTTCTCACATATGACCATTTTAGGAGTGCCTTTGGCTAGGCCTGAGAGCATACTGTTGGCCTGTCCTTCATGGTGGGATGTAAGATGTGGTGCACAAATCCCATGAGAAGAAATGGGAATAATGTGAATAAAATAGCTCCTAAATTTCCTTCATTCCTTCATTATTGACTTGGTGCAACAATTACTCACTTGCCTGTCAAAATTTTACTCAAACATAATGATGATTTCTTATCCACACCAACACTCATCTGTGCAATACTCAACTTCTCAACCATGGTAAGTCTATTTATCTGATGTTGCTAACTCGTAATGCAGCTTTTTTGGAAATACCAATGCTAGTCAAGATAATAGGACATCCTTAAATCCCCTGAACCAGATATGCATATTGCTAATATTGTATATTTTGACAGAAGGAAATTACAGTTTGATCTAAATTCTGTTGGAATTTGGCAAAGTATAGACAGCATGTGCTTACCACCCAGTTTGAATGGTTTAACTATTCCTGACTTTGAACTTGATTTCTGAAGAAAAATATTATTTGGGAAAATTAATGGATTAGGTAGAATGTAAAGGAAGAAATAATGGAAGAAATTTGTCAGCGGCTCAGTGATAATCATGAGAAATTTTAATCTAAATACGTAGACTGGAAAAATCTAATTTTGTTTTAGTTCATGAAGGGAATGTAGGCATCACTAGCTAGGCCAGTGTTTATTGCCCATTCCTAATTGACCATGAGAAGATGATGGTCAGTGTGTTCTAAAACCCATGCAGATCTTTGGGTGTAGGAACACCCATAGTACTGTTAAGAAGAGCATTTCAGGACTTTGACCCAGTAGCATTGAAAGAATGGTGATATATTTTCAAGTTAGCACGGTGAAGGACTTGGAGGGGAAGTTGAAGGGAGTCATTTTTCTATTCGTCTGTTGCCCTTGCTAGATGGTAGTGGATATGGGTTCAGAAGTTGATGTCGAAGGAGATTCAGACTATTGCTTGACTAATTTGAGAGACAGCTGTCCCAATTTTAGCACTAGCCAAAACCATTATTGTAAAGTCCTGTTTGTTGTAACACACTTAAATTTAACAGTGAGTAGTGAAAGGATTCCTAAGCCACTACTATACAACTTGAAGTGTGCCTCTTTAAAAGCTCTAACTACACATGCACCCTTGTCCATCATTAAGAGGGACAAGAGACAAACAATTCAATACAGATACTATGGGTGGAAAAAGAATATGGACAAAATTAAGAAAGTTTAAAAGATCAAATGTCCAGACTACAAAGTGGAAAATTATTTTCTCTCAGTGTTTTTGATTTCTTACAGTGATGACATGCTGGTGTCTACAAAGTAACAGTTATTTTCAGTTCTTTGGCTGATCAGGTAGATCTAGGTTTCTAGCTGGTTTCAGGCAACCAGCTGGATACTGATGTCCATTTCAAGCCCACCGACTCCCACAGCTACCTAGAATACATCTCCTCCCACCCACCCTCCTGCAAAAATTCCATCCCCTATTCCCAATTCCTTTGCCTCCATCGCATCTGCTCCCAGGATGAGGCATTCCACTCCTGCACATCTCAGATGCCCACGTTCTTCAAGGACTGCAACTTCCCCCCCCCCGCAGTGGTCGAGAACGCGCTTGACTGCGTCTCCCGCATATCCCACAACACATCCCTCACACCCCGACCCCACAATAACCGGCCTAAGAGAATCCTCCTCGTCCTCACTTACCACCCCACCAACCTCCGGATACAACGCATCATCCTCCGATACTTCCGCCATCTACAGTCCGACCTCACCAAGACAATTTTCCATCCCCACCCTTGTCTGCCTTCTGGAGAGACCACTCTCTCTGTGACTCCCTTATCCGCTCTACACTCCCCTCCAACCCCACCACATCTGGCACCTTCCCCTGCAACTGCAGGAAGTGCTACACTTGCCCCCACATCTCCTCCCTCACCCCCGTCCCAGGCCCAAGATGACGTTCCATGTTAAGCAGACGTTCACCTGCACATCTGCCAATGTGGTACACTGTATCCACTGCACCTGTTGTGGCTTCCTCTACATTGGGGAAACCAAGCGGAGGCTTGGGGACCACTTTACAGAACACCTCCAATCGGTTCGCGATAAACAACTGCATCTCCCAGTCGCGAACCATTTTAACTCCCCCTCCCATTCCTTAAATGACATGTCCATCATGGGCCTCCTGCAGTGCCACAATGATGCCACCCGAAGGTTGCAGGAACAGCAACTCATATTCCGCTTGGGAACCCTGCAGCCCAATGGTATCAATGTGGAATTCACAAACTTCAAACTCTCCCCTTCCCCTACTGCATTCCAAAACCAGCCCAGCTCGACCCGCCTCCCTAACCTGTTCTTCCTCTCACCTATCCCTTCCTCCCACCTCCAATTCCCACCTACTAACCTCATCCCGCCTCCTTGACCTGTCCGTCCTCCCTGGACTGACCTATCCCGTCCCCACCTCCCCACCTATACTCTCCTCTCCACCTATCTTCTCCTCTGTCCACCTTTCGACGGCCTCCCTCTCTCTCCCTATTTATTTCAGAACCCTCCTCCCATCCCCCTCTCTGATGAAGGGTCTAGGCCCGAAACGTCAGCTTTTGTGCTCCTGAGATGCTGCTTGGCCTGCTGTGTTCATCCAGCCCCACACTTTGTTATCTAGGTTTCTTCCTGTTAGAATTCTTTATTTTAAGTTTTCTTGATTTTCTGTCCTTTTCTCATATGGAAAAGGAGAGATGGATGCCCTGGTTTGTAGGCTGAGGATGTTTCCCTTTTCTTATGACATAACAAGATGTAGAGCTGGATGAGCTTGAAGTAAGCTTTCTACTTTAGTACTGAGTGGGTGTTCAGATAAGTGGGGTATGGATGCTAGGGCAGTTGCTTGCTCCTCCTGCAGAATGTGGCAGTTGGGAGACGTGGCACACGTCTCCGCTGGCTACATCTGCGGGAAGTGCACCCAACTACAGCTCCTTGAAAACCGTGTTAGGGAACTGGAGCTGGAGCTGGATGAACTACGGATCATTCGGGAGGCAGAGGGGGTAATTGAGAGGAGTTACCGGGAGTTGGTCACTCCTAAGGCTCAGGACAAGGATAGATGGGTTACAGTTAGGGTGAGGAAAGGGGTCAGACAGACAGTGCAGAGATCCCCTGTGGGCATTCCCCTCAGCAATAAGTATACCATTTTGGATACTGCTGGGGGGAATGACCTACCAGAGGAAAGCCATAGTAGTCAGTTCTCTGGCACTGTGCCTGACACTGTGGCAAAGAAGGGAAGGGGGCAGAATAGAAAAGTACTCGTGGTAGGGGACTCAATAGTTAGGGGAATTGACAGGAGACTTTGTGGTCAGGATCGGGATTCCCGGAAGGTATGTTGCCTCCCTGGTGCCAGGGTCCGGGATGTCTCCGATCGGGTGTATAAGGTTCTAAAAGGGGAGGGCGAACAGCCAGAAATCGTGTTACATATTGGCACTAATGATATAGCCAGAAATAGGATTGAGGATATAAAAAGTGATTTCAGGGAGTTAGGATGGAAGCTGCAGAGCAGGACGAACAGAGTAGTGTTCTCTGGTTTACTTACCGGTGCCACGAGATAGCGAGGCGAGGAACAGGGAGCGGGCGCAGCTTAACACGTAGCTACGCAGCTGGTGTAGGAGGGAGGGCTTCAGATATGTAGATAATTGGGATGCCTTCTGGGGAAGGTGGGACCTGTACAAGAAGGACGGTTTGCATCTGAACTGGAAGGGGACCAATGTCCTGGGTGGAAGGTTTGCTCGAGTAGTTCGAGAGGGTTTAAACTAATATGGCAGGGGGGTGGGAACCTGAGCTGTGTACTGGAGGTGAGAGTTGATGCAGGTGAGGCAGTAGCAAGAGGTAGACCAGCTAGTGGGAATGATTTTCCTGGGAAGGAACCAAGGGATCGGTTAAAGTGTGTTTGCTTTAATGCAAGGAGTATCAGGAATAAAGGTGATGAATTCAAGAGCATGGATCAGTACCTGGTGCTATGATGTTGTGGCCATAACAGAGACATGGGTTTCTCATGGGCAGGAATGGTTGCTGGATGTTCCAGGGTTTAGAACATTTAAAAAGAATAGGGAGGGGGGAAAAAGAGGAGGGGGTGTAGCAGTACTAATCAGAAAGGGTATCACAGCTACAGAAGCTTCCATTGTCGAGGAAGATCTGCCTACTGAGTCAGTATGGGTGGAAATTTGGAACAGCAAGGGAGTAGTCACCTCGTTAGGGGTTTACTACAGGCCCCCCAATAGCAGCAGGGAGGTTGAAGAAAGCATAGGTCGACAGATTTTGGAAAAGTGTGGACGCAGTAGGGTTGTTGTAATGGGTGACTTTAACTTTCCTAATATTGATTGGAACCTCCTTCGAGCAGAAGATTTGAATGGAGCTGTTTTTGTAAGGTGTGTTCAGGAGGGTTTCCTAACGCAGTACGTTGACAGGCCGACGAGGGGAGAGGCCATTCTAGACTTGGTGCTCGGAAACGAGCCGGGGCAGGTATCAGATCTTGTGGTGGGAGAGCATTTTGGTGATAGTGACCATAACTGCCTCACATTCTACATAGCTATGGAGAAGGAGAGGATTAGGCAAAATGGGAGGATATTTAATTGGGGAAGAGGAAACTATGATGCGATTAGACATGAGTTAGGAAGCATGGACTGGGAGCAATTGTTCCATGGTAAGGGAACTATAGACATGTGGAGACTGTTTAAGGAACACAAGAAACCAGTTAAAACCAGCTGAAGCTAACAAAAGTGTGGTGCTGGATGAAGACAGCAGGCCAAGCAGCATCTCAGGAGCACTAAAGCTGACGTTTCAGGCTTATTCCAGTTCCCTCTCCCCATCCCCCTCTCTGATGAAGGGTCAAGGCCCGAAATGTCAGCTTTTGTGCTCCTGAGATGCTGCTTGGCCTGCTGTCTTCATCCAGCTCCACACTTTTGTTATCTTGGATTCTCCAGCATCTGCAGTTCCCACTATCACCAAAACCAGCTAAAGGGTTGTGTATTGGAAAAATATTGACCAGATTTTCTAGACTTCCAGCTGGTGCCTGAGACTGTCTACTTTCCCCCTTCCCAGCATGGCAGCAGTGAAGGGTGTAACCCCACATATGATTTCATTAACCAAAGGCCACAGAATATTCAGGAAGGTCCAGGGTGACAGTGGGATTAGATTAGATTCCCTACAGTGTGGAAAGAGGCCCTTTGGCCCAACAAGTCCACACCACCCCTTGGAGCATCCCACCCAGACCCATCCCCCTACAACCCGCACACCCTTGAACACTACGGGCAATTTAGCATGGCCGATCCACCGAGCCTGCACATCTTTGGACTGTGGGAGGAAACCCACGCAAACACGGGGAGAATGTGCAAACTCTGCACAGCCAGTTATCCAAGGCTGGAATTGAGCCTGGGTCCCTGGTGCTGTGAGGCTGCAATGCTATCCACTGAGCCACCGTGCCGCCCCATATAATACACACAACTAGAAGTCACCCCTGCAGCAAGACTTGAGGTAGAAGACTTCTACCTTCCCCAGCCCAACAATGAGCTCTCTCTCTTTCTCTCCTCCCAGCACCGCCTGGGCCTCTCTCTTTCCCCCGGTCCTCTGTCTCTGTATGGGCCCCATTATGCCTCGCTGCGAACCCCGAGCAACCACTCCGCCATATTGTGTAGATCCCCGGTCTGTGAGGCTGATGCAGTCTGCCGGGAGTGCCGAGCCGAGTCGAAGGGGGCGAGTTCTTAGAGAAGGTGACCAAACAGGTGGATGAGAGTAAACCAGTTGATGTGGTGTATATGGATTTCGGCAAGGCGTTCGATAAGGTTCCCCACAGTAGGCTGTTGTACAAAATGCGGAGGAATGGGATTGTGGGAGATATAGCAGTTTGGATCGGAAATTGGCTTGCTGAAAGAAGACAGTGGCAGTTGATGGGAAATGTTCATCCTGGAGACCAGTTACTAGTGGTGTACCGCAAGGGTCGATGTTGGGTCCACTGCTCTTTGGTATTTTTATAAATGACCTGGATGAGGGCGTAGAAGGATGGGTTAGTAAATTTGCAGACGACACTAAGGTCGGTGGAGTTGTGGATAGTGACGAAGGATGCTGTAGGTTGCAGAGAGACAGAGATAAGCTGCAGAGCTGGGCTGAGAGGTGGCAAATGGAGTTTAATGCAGACGAGTGTGAGATGATGCACTTTGGTAGGAGTAACCAGAAGGCTAAGTACTGGGCTAATGGTAAGATTCTTGGTAGTGTAGATGAGCAGAGAGATCTCGGTGTCCATGTACACAGATCCTTGAAAGTTGCCACCCAGGTTGACAGGGCTGTTGAGAAGGCATACAGTGTTTTAGCTTTTATTAATAGAGGGATTGAGTTCCGGAAACAAGAGGTTGTGCTGCAGCTGTACAAAACTCTGGTGCGGCCGCACTTGGAGTATTGCGTACAGTTCTGGTCACCGCATTATAAGAAGGATGTGGAAGCTTTGGAAAGGGTGCAGAGGAGATTTACTAGGATGTTGCCTGGTATGGAGTGAAGGTCTTACGAGGAAAGGCTGAGAGATTGAGGCTGTTTTCGTTAGAGAGAAGAAGGTTGAGAGGTGACTTAATTGCGACATATAAAATAATCAGAGGGTTAGATAGGGTGGATAGGGACAGCCTTTCTCCTAGGATGGTGACGGCGAGCACGAGGGGGCATAGTTTTAAATTGAGGGGTGAAAGATATAGGACAGATGTCAGGGGTAGTTTCTTTAGTCAGAGAGTAGTAAGGGAATGGAACGCTTTGCCTGCAACGGTAGTAGGTTCGCCAACTTTAAATACATTTAAGTTGTCATTGGACAAACATATGGACATACATGGAATAGTGTAGGTTAGATGGGCTTGAGATCAGTATGACAGGTCGGCACAACATCGAGGGCCGAAAGGCCTGTACTGTGCTGTAACGTTCTGTGTTCTATGAGACTGTGTGACGACCCAAGAGAAAATCTAATCTGATCTGCAAAACCAATTTTTGTGAAAGAGAACCAGTCAGAGAAGGAGTTTCCAGTGGTCCAGTGCAAACAATGTGGATGGCTATGGGTAATATCCTTTTACAGATGGTTAGAGCTAGATAGAGAGTAAGTATTTTAGGATTTTGGGAACTGCTCACATGTGCAAGATTTTACAAGTAAAATAAAGTTGAGTTGCAAACTGTATTCTCTATCCCTTTGTCTGCATCACTCACAAGGGCGTTTGGGTGAAGTGTTTTGATACATAAACTAGTTGAAGTGTCCAAACCACAGACAACAAATTTTTAAAGTGACCTGCAACAAGCTCTCTTTAGGATCAAAACAGAAATTGCTGGAAAATCTCAGCAGGTCTGGCAGCATCTGTGGAGAGTAATCAGAGTTCACATTTATTCAGAAATAAATTAGCTCGAAGAGAAACTTGTAGGTTGTGGTTTGAAGGAACTAGGATTCTCCCTTTCGGTAAAGGTGTTGTAATTTCATGGAGATTGATTACACCAAAGGTTTTAAACTGATAACAATAGAAGGTGTAACATCAGGACAGCAGAGTCCAGATCAAAAAAAGGGCTGGCTGTGTGGACAATGTCAGAAACTGGATAGAAAGAGAAATGACAGTAGCATGCAGAATTGCAGTGAAGGTAATGATCAGAGATCATAGAATCCCTACAGTGTGGAAACAGGCCGTTCGGCCCAACACATTCACACCGCCCCTTCAAACAGCATCCCACCCAGACTCATTCCCCAAATTTCCCATGCCTAGCCCAACTAACCTAAACACCCCTGGGCACTATGGGCAATTAAGCATGGCCAATCCACCTACCCTGCACATTTTTGGATTGTGGGAGAAAAGCAGAGAACCTGGAGGACCCCCAAGCAGACACACGGAGGATGTGCAAACTCCAGTCGCCCGAGGCTGCAATTGAACCTGGGGTCCCTAGTGCTGTGAGTTAGCAGTGTTAACCATTGAGCCACCATGCCACCCCAGTGATGCTTATGGTCTCTCCTGGACTATATCTAATGATGGATGATGGTTGATTTAGGTATTGTGTTATCAATTTTGAACTGTATTTTATTGTTCCAAGTACTAATGCATTCATCTTAGTTTTTTTGAATAAACACTATCACATATTAACATTTATTAAATACTTATCAAATATTGGTTCATCAAATATCTTTACACTTCGGTTTTCAAAAGTTAGTGCTGAATTTGCTTATGTCCCCCTTTCAGGGATGTATGTTTTCACAAGAGAAGCAGAAACTTTTTTGGGAGCTTAATAGACGTGTTTGGAGAGGCTGCTGTCAAACATCAATGCTGGAAAATGAAAAACATTAAGAATCCTTCGCCCACATTTGTTAATGACGAAGGAGCTAACGACTTTCACTTCTACACAAGTTCATAATAACCAAAATTCTCCAAGACAATCTGTTTGAAAATGAAAGAGTGACTATAGGGAATGCATGGCCAAAGACATCTACACAATAAATGATAACAAAGTTTGGAGATGGATGAACACAGCAGGCCAAGCAGCATCTCAGGAGCACAAAAGCTGACGTATCGGGCCTAGACCCTTCATCAGAGAGGGGGATGGGGAGAGGGAACTGGAATAAATAGGGAGAGAGGGGGAGGCGGACCGAAGATGGAGAGAAAAGAAGATAGGGAGGTGAGGAGGTAAGGAGGGGATAGGTCAGTCCAGGGAAGACGGACAGGTCAAGGAGGCGGGATGAGGTGTTAGGTAGGAAATGGAGGTGCGGCTTGAGGTGGGAGGAAGAGATGGGTGAGAGGAAGAACAGGTTAGGGAGGCAGAGACAGGCTGGGCTGGTTTTGGGATGCAGTGGGAGGAGGGGACGAGCTGGGCTGGTTTTGTGATGCAGTGGGAGTAGGGGAAGAACTGGGCTGGTTTTGGGATGCAGTGGGGGAAGGGGAGATTTTGAAGCTTGTGAAGGCCCCATTGATACCATTGGGCTGCTGGGTTCCCAAGTGGAATATGAGTTGCTGTTCTTGCAACCTTCGGGTGGCATCATTGTGGCACTGCAGGAGGCCCATGATGGACATGTCGTCTGAGGAATGGGAGGGGGAGTTGAAATGGTTCGCGACTGGGAGGTGCAGTTGTTTGTTGCGAACCGAGCGGAGGTGTTCTGCAAAGTGGTCCCAAGCCTCCGCTTGGTTTCCCCAATGTAGAGGAAGCCACACCAGGGGCAATGGATACAATATACCACATTGGCAGATGTGCAGGTGAACATCTGCTTGATATGGAAGGTCATCTTGGGGCTTGAGATAGGGGTGAGGGAGGAGGTGTGTGGGCAAGTGTAGCACTTCCTGCAGTTGCAGTGGAAGGTGCCGGGTGTGGTGGGGTTAGGGGGGAGTGTGGAGCGGACAAGGGAGTCGTGGAGAGAGTCGTCTTTCCGGAAGGCAGACAAGGGTGGGGATGGAAAAACAGCTTGGGTGGTGGGGTCGGATTGTAGATGGCAGAAGTATCGGAGGATTTTGCGTTGTATCCGGAGGTTGGTGGGGTGGTATGTGAGAATGAGGGGGATCATCTGGGGGCGGTTGTGGCAGGGGCGGGCTGTGAGGGATGTGTTGCGGGAAATGCGGGAGATACGGTCAAGGGCGTTCTCTACCACAGTGGGGGGAAAGTTGCAGTCCTTGATGAACGTGGACATCTGGGATGTGCGGGAGTGGAATGCCTCACCCTGGGAGCAGATGCGGCGGAGGCGGAGGAATTGGGAATACTCTGCTTCCCTAACATGTTCTTCCTCTCACCCATCCCTTCCTCCCACCTCAAGCCACACTCCATTTCCTACCTACCACCTCATCCTGCCTCCTTGACCTGTCTGTCTTCCCTGGACTGACCTATCCCCTCCCTACCTCGTCACCTATACTCTCCTCACTACCTATCTTCTTTTCTCTCCATCTTCGGTCCACCTCCCCCTCTCTCCCTATTTATTCCAGTTCCCTCTCCCCATCCCCCTCTCTGATGAAGGGTCTAGGCCCGAAACGTCAGCTTTTGTGCTCCTGAGATGCTGCTTGGCCTGTTGTGTTCATCCAGCTCCACACTTTGTTATCTTGGATTCTCCAGCATCTGCAGTTCCCATTATCACTTACACAATAAATGAACTGCCTTTGTTTTGTTTGACGTTAATATTTCGACAATGTTTATGGCCAAATTTCCATAACATTAACACATTTTCCAATGATCTACAATTTCATCACCTAAATGTATTTATTCAATTATATTAATTACCAAACTACTTTGTTTGTGACAAACATAACCATCTCAATGAATCATTTCCAGTGAAACTCTAACAAGAGGTGTGCAATCAGAAAATGACTCACTGTACTTGACTGGAGAAGTACTCCATATTCTCTCTAACATTAGGCAGACTAAAACTATTACTGTCAGCAATTAAAATCTACAGCCTTCATCCAGTAGTGACCTGCGGCCTTGTGTCCTTCACTGGGGCTTTGGGCTGTCAGTTATCGAGAAAATTAAACCCTTTACATGGATTAATCTGACTAAGTAGAGCTTTAACATACTGTGTTTCTTTTGGATATTAATTGTTGTTTCAGCCGGGCTATCCTTGCATATAAGCAAAATGTGGCAAAATGTTAATTGAGCTCTGCTTGTGAGAAGACATGTCACGTGGTATTTTACCAAAAGTGCTTTATCAACAGGGATACTGCATTACCACAATCAGTTGCAAAAGAAATTAAGTGCTGAAAAAAAAACGCTGAGAGATACAACTTCTGCAAAGCCCTAAAAGCAATCAATGCAACATTGTAATTTTGTGCTAATTGTATATCTGCACTCAGAGAGGATAAATGGTAGAATAGGCAATAATTTGCAGTTGTTTTCCCTGTTTTTCCATTTTTTTTGTGCGTTTGGGATGTGCTGCTCTACTGGAAAAGCGACAAACCAACCAATAGAATTATGTGATAATCTCCCTACCTCCCCACCGATACTCTCCTGTCCACCTATCTTCTTTTCTCTCCATCTTCGGTCCGCCTCCCCCTCTCCGCCTATTTATTCCAGAACCTTCACCCCATCCCCCTCTCTGATGAAGGGTCTAGGCCCGAAACGTCAGCTTTTGTGCTCCTGAGATGCTGCTTGTCCTGCTGTGTTCATCCAGCTTCACATTTTATTATCTTATAATAGAATTATGTGTCTGAAAAACATGGGAGAGAAACTGCTGTGCAGGCTTTCATTGGCCCAACATGAAATCAGACCATGAGGATAAGACATTTACAGAAATAGCTGATGTTAATTCCTCTTCAATGTGAAATGATTCTTAGTTGATCTTAGTTTTTCTCTGGTGAGTGTCGTATAACAACATGTCTTTATTCAAGTTAAAGCCCAGGATTTCCAGGATTTGCACTTGTAACTTTGGTTCCATTTGAGTGAGCTGTCCACTGTGAATCTGTGCATTCATATGATGGATAGGATATTTGAAAGGGTACTAATGTTGACAATTCTTATTGCTTACATCGTCATAAAATTCTGATTAGATTTCACTTGTGTACCTTTCAATGATTGATTAAATTGATCATATGTATTTAAATAGCATCATCCGAAATTGGGTTGGAAAAGTCTCCAAGATTGAAAAGTATATCAATACAATCATTAAGCTAGTCCCCGCCTCCCTAACCATTCCTCCCACCTCAAGCCCCACCCCTATCCCCTATCCACTGACCTCATTCCCCCCCCTGCCGACCTGTCCGTCCTCCCTGGACTGACCTATCCCCTCCCTAACTCCCTACCTACATTCACCTTCATTGGCTTTAACCCCGCCTCTTTGACCTATCTGTCTCCTCTCACCCTATCTTCTCCTTTATCAATCTTCTATCCGCCTCCCCTATCTATTTCCCCTGCCTCCCTATTTATTTCAGAATCCCTTTCCCCTCCCCCATTTCTGAAGAAGGGTCCCGAACCGAAACGTCAAGGTTTCCTGCTCCTCTGATGCTGCTTGGCCTGCTGTGTTCATCCAGCTTCACACTGTGTTATCTCAATCATTAAGCTGTTGTGTTTCAGTAGTTACCTTAATTCAGTTGCACAAGTTAATCAATTACCCCAGTATTTTAGGCTCATAAATCCCCCTTTCAAGTATTTATCAATTGTGTAGTGCTAATCTTCCTTTTCTAGTGAACTGTGTTGAGTCTTCCACTAATACTTTTAATTTCTGTCATTCTTATTGCTGACATTCCTCTTTCTTCTCCAGTCCCTAATTCGTCTGCTTGATTCATTGTTTGCCTCCCACACTCACTGCTGCAGTTTGTTCTCAACCTCCTCCCACCTCTGCTCAACAGATCCCATCCCCTGCACATATTTATTTGTGAAATTACCTTTTCTCTGTGCCTAAGCTTTTGTGTGTCGGTTGATTGTTTCTCTCCCTCTCCCCAACCCCATTCACTGAGCTCAATTTTATTGAGCACTGTAGTGCCCACTCACTCCCCCCAACCCTGGCTAAAAAGTCAAGAAAGGAGCCTGCTCACTTCTCGATGACAGCTCCACTGCAATTTAATAATCACTTTAAGATGAAACTTTTATCTTGGTGGAAAACCTTGCTTTAGAGAACTGCCAGCCATTTGGATTTCTGACAACTTTATAGCCTTAGTGTCATTTGAGAGTGGTGGCCACTCTTGAAACTACAGGGAGTTCAACAATGATGAGGAGTCCTGGTGGATCAAAGGTCAGGAGTTTTGATGAGTAAGAAGTGGAGGGTCTCATGCAAAGGGTTGTGGGCGAAGTGATAAGGGGTTGGTGAAGTTGGGCCTAGGAGTCAATCAAAGGAGATTCCTCCTCATCATTGCTTTCAAACAACACATAGCTGAAGCTCCTGGGTTTCTCTATGGCCTGGGCCTCTCCCTGTGGCATCCAACTACCATAGGTGACAGAATGACACTGTTAAGAAGCCATTAATTGACTCTGTAAGGGCCTGTATATTCTGCTTGCGATGCCATTAATTGTACCGTATTTCTAGAATCCTCATCTAAGCACTACTGCAGGTATGTATGGCTCATATCCACTTTCCACATGAAGGTCAGGGCCACCCACCAGCTTGTGTATAAGTCTCCTATGTGAAGGATTGGGTATTTAACCAGCTGCCAGAAGCAATTTATTGTTAAGATGAACTGACCCAGTATGACGGTGCTGCCTGTTCCACGACTGGACTGGTTTGATGATTCATTTACTTTCTTGCCTCCTGATTTCTGCCTCCACTTTTGCATGTAAGGCAAATGGCACTGGGCAGGCCTTGCAGAATCGTGGAATTGCTTCCTGGTCATTAGACAAAGTGGCCTTGGCTCCTTTGATGGCCCCTAGACCTTCCGGAAAAAGTTCTGGGTATTTAATAAGGACTTTCCTGCGGCAGTCATTTTCTAATCGATAAATGTCAAGCCAGACAAGATTCTCAACCAATTTCTTCCTGTCAAGCTTTAGCCCGAGTCTTTTACAACAATCTGTGGTAACTAAACCAGCTGGTTTTCATATGAGACCAGAACTGAAGTTGTATCCTTAATCTGTAAAGGTTCCCTGGTTCTTAGTTTAGCTGATGAATTACACAAACTTCAGGTTTGACGTCCAGAGGGAATTTTGTTAAAGATTGGTTCTGCAGTCACCGAAGCAGCTGTGTTGGTAGCAACATTAGAATCAGGTGACCATTTAACCAGATGTTTATTTTGATAGGTTCTGATTTGGATGTTGCTAAGCACATTAACTGTTTCAAGCTACATATGGGGTGATTTCGAGGGTGTACACTCTCATGGATACCAACGTACGAATGCTATTACTCAGTTCGGTTCTCGTGGGACTCTTTTGCTGTCTTGAGATCACATACCAGCAGCAACTACAATGGTTTGCTGGCCTGGATCGTGAAAAAAATGTTAACCATTTGGCCGAGGCTTGACTTTGTTTTGGGATTTTGCTGTAAATTGACTTAGAGTCCTCCAGCTCAGAATATGTCCTGAGTTGAGGCAATACCTTCACTCAAATGGTGTCCCCCAAGCTCAGTCAGCCTGACAGAAGTGTCCACTTCTATCAGCGGACTCTAACTCATTTGCTCCACTTGCCATATTTTCTAATGACAAAGCCAATATAGTGCCTGTTGGTAGTCCACTCAGGCTTTAGCTAGTAGGCGCTTTTGCACACTTACATCATTAATCCCACATACCATTTGGTCTCTCAGCATCTCACGAAGGGTTAAAACAAAGCCACATGCTTCTGCCAGTTGTCTTAACCTCAAAAATCCTGACATAGATTCCCTTGGTTATTGAATTGCCAAGTAAAACCAATAGCATCTCAGAATTAAAGGAAATTGGTGTTGTAATATTCCTTAACCATATCTGTCAACACTTGAAAGGCTTTAGTGTCTGGTGCCTTGGCAAGCTGGGCTCCTAATAGCTAAAAAAGCTGGAGGGCCACAAGCTATCAGGAGAATTGCTTTTCATCTGCCCTAGTGTCATTGGCTCAGGAAAAGAAAACACATTCTTTCCACACACTGGACTCAGTCTTTGATGGCAGGATTGAATGAGTCATTATATATGTATAATGCCAGAAATGCTTACCCCATCTCAAAGATGACTATTGTGAGCAAATTTCTTCAGGAGCATTTTTTTTCCCTCGTCACCACTGAAAGAGAGGCTGGTATCCTGTCACCAAGTCACCCTTTATTTACACATGTGTTGTATTCGCCACTGGTTTGGCTTCCTCACAGGCCACTTTCAGAGTCATCAGAACCTCTGACACTCCTGGATATATCCGTCAGCCAGGGCTCCCTAATTGGACTAGGTTAACAAACCCATCAGGGAACTCAGGTACACCTGGTTGACTTTGTTACAATCACTACAACAGCAAAGTCACATGTGGCATCATCGTACATGACAGTTGGGAAAAGTATAAAAACCCAGGCATCAGGATTTGTTTTAACTCTGTCCATTTGTCTGCCCTCTCTCTCCTTATCTTTCTCTCTGTCTAAATGTCCTGCTGAATTTCCTCTTCTCTCCTGCTTTTCTATTCCACATTACTTCAGTCATGTCTCCCTGGCTTCTTTTGGTATCGCAGGCTCTTGGAATCCCACCACTCTGACTGAAATTTTGTCTTCCTCCTACAGGAGGAACTACTCATTCAGCAGGAATATTATTTTAAAAACATCAACATTCGGGAGAAAAAGCAGTATATTCCAAGAACAGATTTTTTTCCTAAAGAAAGATCATTTTATTTGCTTTTCATTTGCTTAAAACGTGCACTGACTTTTGGCGGTTATTGTGGGCATGGGGTCTGAGGGATGAGCTGTGGGAAAAGCAGGAGACACGGTCGAGTGCGTTCTCGACCACTGCAGGGGGCAAGTTGCGGTCCTTGAAGAACGAGGACATCTGCTCCTCCTCACATACCACCCCATCAAGCTCCGGATACAATGCATCATCCTCCGACACCTCCGCCATCTACAACCGAGCCTACCACCAAAGACATTTTTCCATTCCCACCCTTGTCTGCCTTCTGGAGAGACCACTCTCTCCTGGACTCCCTTGTCCACTCCACACTCCCCTCCAACCCTATCACACCCTGCACTTTCCTCTGCAACTGCAGGAAGTACTACACTTACCCCCACACCTCCTCCCTCACCCCTATCCCAGGCCCCAAGATGACTTTCTACATCAAGCAGATGTTCACCTGGACATCTGCCAATGTGGTATACTGCATCCGCTGTACCCGTTGTGGCCTCCTCTACATTGGGGAAAACAAGCGGAGACTTGGGGACTGCTTTGCAGAACACTTACACTCGGTTCACAATAACAACTGCACCTTCCAGTCGTGAACCACTTCAACGCCCCCTCGCATTCCTTAGACAACATGTCCATCCTGGGCCTTCTGTAGTGCCACAGCAATGCCACCCTAAGGTTGCAGGAACGGCAACTCATATTCCGCTGGGGAACCTTGCAGTCCAATAGTATCAATGTGGACTTCACAAGTTTCAAAATCTCCCCTCCCCCCACTGCATCCCAAAACCAGCCCAGCTCACCCCCGCCTCCCTAACCTGTTCTTTCTCACACCTATCCCCTCCTCCCACCTCAAGCCACACCTCCATTTCCTACCTACTAACCTCAACCCACCCCCTTGACCTGTCCGTCCTCCCCGGACTGACCTATCCCCTCCCTACCCCCCCACCTATACTCAACTCTTCAGGCTCCATGTCCGCCCCTTTACTTGTCTGTCTCCTCTCCACCTAGCTTCTCCTCTATCTATCTTCGATCCGCCTCCCCCCTCCCTATTTATTTCAGAACCGCCTCCCCATCCTCCTTTTCTGATGAAATGTCTAGGCCCGAAACGTCACCTTTTGTGCTCCTAAGATGCTGCTTGGCCTCCTGTGTTCATCCAGCTCAACACTTTTTTATCTTGGATTCTCCAGCATCTGCAGTTCCTATTATCTCTAGTAAAGTACACAACTCCCTTTTATTTGACACGTAAAGCCAGATAATTCATTTAGGATTCTGAGGAGGGGTCACTAGACCCAAAATGTGAACTCTGTTTTTTTCCTTCACAGATGTTGCAGACCTGCTGAGCTTTTTCAGCAACTTTGTTTTTGTTCGTAATTCATTTAAGGCAAGTGTTTCTTCTGACATTGTTTATTCCGTTGCACAGTATTCTGTTTGGTTAGATTTTCCATTTGTGCACTATGAACAGATAGAACGAATTAATTGCACTTTTTAGACAAGTAGTTAGTCTAGTTACGACACCCAGCATCTAGAATGAATATCAAGGAATTAATGATTATCAACAACAGTTTATTTGTCAATTGATTATAACTTCAGAAACAAAATCAAATTATGGTTTTTTGTTGTATAGTTAGAACTTTTACTCTATTACCTTTATTACGTTTGAGCTTTTACAAAACAATTACTTTAATCAAAGACGGTATGGCATTTTTAAAAAAAGTTTGAAAAAAAGTACCAACAGATTCAAGAACAGCTTCCTCTCTGCTGTTATTATACTTTTGATAGAAGACTAATAATAATTTGATAATGGACTCTCATATATTAAAATTGATCTTTCTCTGCAACTTCTCTGTAGCTGTAACGCTGTATTCTGTATTCTGTCTGTTACCCTGATGTACTTATGTATGGTATGATTTGCCTGGATAGCATCCAAACAATGCTTTTCTCTGTATCTGATTACATATGACAATAATGAAATCAAATCAGATCAAATTAGAAGCATAGAATGTTTAACTAACACAAATTAAATACCAGTAACGAGTGCTATCAAGAACCCTATTTAATTGTTTAAGCAAGTAAGTCTCATAACAAATTGTTACTAATTTTTAAAATATTTTAAGTATTTTTAAGGAATTTGAGAGCGTTGATGGTTTGTTATTTAGGGTGGTGGTATAAGGAATAAATTTTGGCAATGGAGTAAAACAGAGGATGGATGATACATAATGAGGGGAAGAAAGCAATTGAATGATACTAGTTGTTTGCTGAAGCATTAGTTAGCTCAGACATGAAGAGAAATCACATATGTGCTATAAACCTTTATAATCCTAGAAATGAAGAGAGGATATTGAGATGTATGGCTGCTTTTCACGTAAGAAAAGAATGAGGGCTGAAGTTCCATTACAGTTACTGATGACACCTAATTGGTTTGCTCGGTTGAATAGTAGTGTTGCAGTGACCAAAAATGCTTGATATCTGCAGCAGCCTCCTGGAGTGGCATGGCAGCCTTCCGGTGTGATGCGGCAACCTCCTAGTGAGGCAAGGTTGCCTCCCGGAGTTGGCATGGCAACCTCCTGGCCTAGTGCAGTGGCTTCCTCTTGTAGGGGCCTCCTGGTGTGGTGTGGTGACCTCCCGGCCTGATGCAGTTGCCTCCCGGTGTGGTGTGGCAACCTTTTGGCCTCCTGCAGTGGCTTCCTGGCATGGTGTCTCACTGATGCGGTGTGGAGCCAGAGCCTGGTGCTGACCAGAAGCTAAGTACCGGTGCGCGCTACTGAACTTTACTCTTTTATGTAACATAGGGCATTTTACTGCATTGTCTAAAATCTTGTTAACAGAAGAAGCTGAGCGTAGGTAATTTTGTGTCTAAGCTGGCGCTGTAATTGCCGACCTATAAACTTTTCACTGTACTTATTGAGCATATATGACAATAAAAGTCATTCAGGTCTGGTCCAGTCCGATCTAAGCCAAATGATATGGTTCCCTGCATGTTCAAATGTTTTTTGAATAAATTGTTTTCACTTTATACCTTTAGATTGCTTGTTAAGGCACTATGGATTGGAAATATTGTTGTATGTGCTTGCCAGAGATGACATGACCAAATAAAATACATTGCAGGGAATATAGTTTTTTTAACTGAAAATGTCTCTGAAGAAACAACTCCACACAAATTGTCTACATTGTTTGTGATTAGAGCTTTGAAAGCATAAAATGAGGAACTGTGGAATACTGAAAGATGCCAGTAACTTTATAGGCATTTCCCCTTTGTGTTTCTTCAGGATTAACAATTCATTAGAAGTGGATGTTTCTTTCAAATATTACAACGTCTTGAAGTACTGCAATAGTAACCCTGATGATGAGTATTTAGATTAGTCGCTTAAAAAGAAAAGGAAATTCACCCGGGTGTCAAGAAATTGTATGAGCAGATCAAAAATTGTTTCCAGCTTATACACCTAGGCTTTTACTACATTTCTTTCATTTGGAAATATTGACTTCACATTAACATAGTAGGAAAACTCTTCTGCATGATTAAAGAAACTACCAAATTAGTCAGCCTTTTGGAGGACATTCTATTTACTTTAATCCTAAGAATTGTAATTTGCTGTGACAATATTTGTTCACATGCAGTACTTCGAGCCAGTGAGATATGGAAAGGTCATGTTGAATCCTATGCCTTTTTGGAAGCTGTCTGCTTGGGTTGCTATCAGTAGAGGTGGAATTTCTCAAAACCACTCATACCATGTATGTTAGTCAAGGATTAACTTGACAGAGGGATGGAATTTAGAGGTGCCCAATTCTAGCAATTAAATCTGGATAAGCTATTTGTCTAAAACGTACACACAAAGCGCTGGAGAAAATTGGCAGGTCTGGCAATATCTGTGGAGATAGAAGCAGAGAACTTCTGAACAGGCGTCACAATAGCTTGAAAATGTTTCCTCTCTTTCTCTATCCACAGATGCTGCCAGACTTGCTGAATCTCTCCAGCATTCCCTGTTATAGATTTACAGCATCCGCATCATTTTGTAGTCTTTATAAAATGTCTATCTAACTGGAAGCTGAAATTTTTGCTTGTATCCGTTGTGTCACGTGCATCAGCCCTCATCCCTCATTTAGATTTACCGTAAGAGTGGTGACCTTAAATTGTGAATAACCTGATATAAGGTTTAATTTACCTTGATATCAGTTAAGCTCCAAATTCTTAGGACAGCATCTACTTCGTCAAAGATTAGGAAGCTCTACTTTGCAAAACTTCGAAAGGCAGAAAGGAGCAGAGTAGAGATTCAGTATACAAATTAGTAAAAGTGTGAAAAAGACTTTTTTTGTTCCGGAATACAAGCAGGAACTCAGGTTTTACAACTGAAGGCATTGAGAGCAAAAGCAAAGAATTAATGCAAAACCTGTATATATTGTTGGCACATTTAGATTTTTTTGTATGCAGCTCGGCTGCCCTACTTTAGAAAGATGCCAAGGTCATGAGGAGGGCAGAGAAAAGGTTTTCTACTATTGAGAGACGTTGTTAACGATTAAAAACTGGGAAAAAAAATTTGGGACCTTTTAACTAGAACAATGATGTTTAAGAAGAAAATTGGGTTGAGGTGCTCAAAGTTGGGGGTGCAGAGAGGTAAACAGGGCAATCCTGTTGATTCTCCTTGGCAAATTGGTAATTACAAACCAGAAATTTGAGATTTTCGCCATAAGAATGAAGGGAGAGTTTAGGGTTGCTAACAGCATCAAAATTTATTTTTCAAGTACTTAAATATTTAATATAGGGTTTTTTAAAAGGATTTGGGGAAAGACAAATGGGAATGAGACTAAGTTTATCAATCTTTCAGAAAGCTGAAATATAAAACAGAAATTGCTGGAAAACCTCAACAGATCCAGCAATCTCTAAAAAGAGAAGGCATATTAAGATTTACGGTCCAGTGACCCTTCCTCAGAATTGAATGTAGCTGGGAAAAGGTTGGTATATGTACTAAAGTAGGAGTAGGAGGAAGGGTAAGGAGTAAATGATATTTAGAATTGGAGCCCAGATAGAGAGAAAAACTATTGGACTGACAAAAGAATAGGTAAAAGTCAACCTAGGAGAATGAATAGCTGCTAATGGGGACTATTGCTGGCTGCCAATGGCAGCAGCCCATGTCTTGGTAAAGCCTGGTGTGTGTGGTTTGCAATATGGAATTGAAAGAAGGTGCTCAAGCCCTCAAATTGTTGAACTCAATATTGAGTCCAAAGGCTGCAGGTTCCCAAGGAGAAGTTGAGGTGCTGTTCTTCTGGCTTGCACTGAGCTTCACTGGAGCAGTGCAGCAAGCCTGAGACAGAGATGTTGGTTAGGGAATTCCGTGGTATATTGAAATGACAGGCAACCAAATGCTCAGGGCCATTTTTAGGGGCAGAATGTATGTGTTCTGCAAGCAGCCACTCCAGTCTGTGTTCACCTCCCCAGAGTAGAGGAGACCACATTGTGAGCAGCAAATACAGAGACTAGAATAAGTGAAGTGCAGGTAAAATGCTACTTCACCTGGAAGATGTGGTTGGGGCCTTGGATAGTGAGGAGGGAGGAAGTAAATGGGCAGGTGTTATACCTTCTGTGATTGCATGGGAAGGTGCCATGGCGAGATGGTGAGAGTAGAGGAGGAGTGGATCAAAGTGTCTCGGATGAAACAGTCTCCGTGGAAGGCTGACAAGGGAGGGAAATATGGGTAGCATTCTATTGGAGGTGCCAGAAATGGTGGCAAATGGTCCTTTTGATGTGGATGCTGAGAGTGGGTTGATAAGCGAAGACATGGGGAACCTACCACTGTTGTGAGAGGGAAGGGAGGGGGTGAGGGTCATAGTGTGGGAGATGGACCAAACACAGCTAAGGGCCACAGTGGTGGAGAATATTCTGAGGAACAAGGTGCACATTTTGGAGACTCCCTTGTTAACACTGATATCATCAGTCAGATGTGGTGGAGATGGAGGAACTTGGAGAATGGAATAGTGTTTACAAGAAGCAGGATGTGAGGAGGATGTATAGTCAAGGTAACTGTGGGAGTCGGTGGGTTTGAGTGGATATTGGTGGCCAGCCTACCCACAGAAATGGAAACCGAGATGTTGAAGCAGGGAAGGGGATAGTCGGAGATGGACCAGGTGAAGGTGAGAGCAAAATACGTAAAAGTTTCCAATTCCAGGGAGGGAAGCAACATGGATGATGTCATCAATGTACTGGAGAATGAGTTGTGCTTGGGGACTGGATTAGAACTGGAATAAGAGATGTTCTACATACCCCAGAAAGAGAGAGGCATAAATGTGGCCCATGAAAGTATCTATGGCCATCCCTATGATCTGAAGAAAGTTAAAGGATTTAAAAGAAGCTGTTCAAAATGAGAACAAATTCACAAGGTGTAGAGCTGGATGAACACAGCAGGCCAAGCAGCATCATAGGAGCAGGAAAGCTGACATTTCGGGCCTAGACCCTTCTTCAGAAATGGGAGAGGGGGAGGAGGTTCTGAAATAAATAGAGAGGGGGAGGCGGATAGAAGACTGACTTCACAAGCTTCAAAATCTCCCCTGCCCTGACCGCATCCCAAAACCAGCCCATTTTGTCCCCACCTCCCTAACCTATCCTTACACCTATACCCTCCTCCCACCTCAAGACCCACCACCATCTCCTACCTACCAACCTCATCCTGCCCCGTTGATCTGTCCGTCCTCCCTGGATTGACCTATCTCCTCCCTACTTCCCCACCTACACTGACCTCTACTGGCTTCATCCCGGCCTCTTTGACTGGTCTGTCTCCTCTCCATCTATCTTCTCCTCTATCCATCTTCTATCCACCTCCCCTTCTCTCCCTATTTATTTCAGAACCTCCTGTCCCTCCCCCATTTCTGAAGAAGGACCTAGGCCCGAAACGTCAGCTTTCCTGCTCCTATGATGCTGCTTGACCTGCTGTGCTCATCCAGCTCTACATCTTGTTTTCTCGGAACTGCAGATGCTGGAGAATCTTACTATCTTGACAATGAGTTCAGTCAGGTGGAGGAGGGTGTTGGTAGATGAGGATGATTCAGGCCTTTTATTCCAGAAAGAAGCAGAGAGCCCTGAGACCATCCTGATGCAGGATGAACATATAAAAGGGATTGCATATCCATGGGAAGTGGGTGGAGCCTGTGAGCTGGAATTTCTGAAACTGACATGAAGTATCAGAAGAACTGCAGATGGAAGTGGGAAGGGAAAGAATAAGTTGAGTTGAGGCAGGAAAAGATGAGTTCTGTGGGGCAGAAATAATGAGTCATCTCAGGCAGCCCTGTTTATGGATTTTAGGAAGGAGGTAAAAATGGCCTATGTAGGGTTGATGGAGGCAGTGGAGGGGAGACCTGCTTCCAGCAATATTTGTTCCAGTTTCTGATTTCCAGCATATCCATAGGTTTTGTGCTTTTTTTTTCAGAATGGTGATATTTGCACAGTGGGCAGAACTACCTACTCTCCTGCTGTAAAATACTGTAACTGCAAGATTTGGGAAGAACTGTCATTTGTTGAGAGTGGAGAGTGTGCTTACTTGTTAATGCCTGGAGACAATCTGGCTAATTCACCATAATCAAAGCACAGCACAACAGGATAATATAGAGAAAAAGATATTTATCAGTAATAAAGAGTGAGGCAGCCATTGTGGAGAGAATTTTATCTGAAATTGTCATTGCTTTGAATAGGAATTGGAATTTTTTTTACAGTATTGAAGTATAATTGCATTATTTTAACCTTTCTTGGACCATCAAGACAAGAATTTTACGTATTACCTCCAACCTGGAAGTGTTTGTAGAATTATAAGTTGCATATGATCTGATTGATAGATAATTACGAATGTAACAGTAACACACATTGAGTTCTATTCACATCAAGAGTGGTGGATGAAAAGTCTTCTTCCTATGTGGAAGAATGTTAAATCCAATAATAATTTATTCTTGTGTCCTGTGGAATATATGAGTTAGTTTGCCGGAAATATGAGTACTTTCTCATTCAACCACGTTGGCAGTTAAAGTTACAGCTGCTCCACATTTTCTTTGCCACAGGATGTTTGTAAACCCCAAGAGAGGTTTATATTTACATTGCATAGAGCACAATGCTGCAGCTTTATCAGGAGGTGATTAATTCTTTTCTGGTATCTTCCTCATGTTGCATTCACATTTTTAAAAATAATAAACAGCTAGCATGATAGATTAGATTCCCTACACTGTGGAAACAGGCCCTTTGGCCCAACAAGTCCACACTGCCCCTTGAACCATCCCACCCAGACCCATCCCTCTATAACCCACATACCCCTGAACAGTGTGGGCAATTTAGCATGGCCAATCCACCTAGCCTGCACATCTTTGGACTATGGGAGGAAACTGGAGCACACAGAGGAAACCCACACAGAGACGGGGAGAATGTGCAAACTCCACACAGACAGTCCCTGAGGCTGGAATCAAACCCAGGTCCCTGGTGCTGTGAGCTGCAGTGTTAACCACTGAGCCACCGTGCCGCCCTGGCACAGACAACAGTGTGGAGCTGGAGAAACACAGCAGGCCAGGCAGCATCAAAAGATCAGGAAAGTTTATGTTTTGGGTCAGACTCTGAAGAAATCTGAAGAAGAGTCCCAACCCAAAACACAACTTTCCTGCTTCTCTAATACTGTCTACCTCCAGCTCCACATTGTGTTGTCTCTGACTCCGGCATCTGCAGTTCCTGCTATCTCTAGCTTAGTGATGCTCCAGACTTGCCAAGTTTATTCAGCACTTTCTGATATTATGTCAAACTTTCAGCATCTGCTGTATTTTAGTTTTGTTATGGGAAGGTATTCAACGTTCTCCTTATGCAAGTAGTGTAGTTTCCACAGAACAGTACTCTGTTGCTTGGTGCAAATGATCTTGGATCAATACGCATACTTGAAATTCTCTTTTCTCACAACTTGTTCAAAAAAGATAACTTCACCTGATACCTTTTGGACACTGGAGAGTAACCACTCAAAATATGGCCAGTGACAGCAGTGTAGATTCCACATGATTTTCTGAGAGGTGCTACATCAGTTGTAGAATACTAACTTGGAACACTTAATAGAGGAGCTGCCATGAATAAACTTGATAAAATCTTGTGAAAACAGAAGAAAATTTGCTGCATATTGCAGTGTATGAGCAAGAAACTGCAGATACATATATGAGGGAATGGTAGTCTGAAACTGGACTCAGATGCCAGGAATAATCAAACTGAGAAACACTCATCTCAAGAACAACTGATGAAACAGCATGCTGTCTTTCTGTCAGATTATTAGCTGACTGCTTTTAAAAGTTATTGGTTGATACATATAGTCATTTACTTCAAGTAACTCAGCGTAAACGTTCTAAGTACAAACAATAAATATAAAAAAGTGTACTTTCTATATTTAGTTGGGTGATGTAAGTTATTTTCAGGGTTTGTAGATATCAAGAAATTGATTTCTTAATGAAATGATAGAACACCTTTGCTCATAGGCTCTACTGAAATATCTTGTTGAGTGTGTGCTTGTTTGGAGTTGTGAACTTGATGGAAGTTTGGATTTGACTTCTTAACTGGTAGGTAATGACCACCTTCCATAAGATAAGGTCTCGCTATTTACCCATGACATGCATTAACAACCGCATCACTGAATTCTCCCATCATTGTCATTGTGGTTGGGTGGTAGACAGTTTTGGATGGTGTTGTGTAGTGCGCATCATTGCAAAGGCACGTCAGTTCATCAAATTTACCAGTATGGGTACTTGAGCATGGTAAAGGTGCAAGGGACTTTAGACAGGTAGCTCATCTCCTGCCTGCACCTCCGCAAAACTTCTGCTCCACCATCTATAAGATTCATGTTGAGGGAGAAATGGAATACTCACTGTTCGGCTTTGATGCAATTTACGTTATCGATGTCTGCCCCATTGCACTTCAGTGGCAACATGTGGAATCATAGAATGGTCACAGCACAAAATAAAGACATTCTATTTACAAGATATAGTGTATTAACTTTCTAAACTCATTTCACAGCATCTCCATATCTTGGACCACTGAGGAGGGCAGCAGTTGTAATATTTTGTGAATGCCATTACCTTGAAACTCTCTTCTGATTTGGACATCTATCTGTGGTTCTTCATCACTTAATCAAAATGTGGGAATTATGCAACATCACAAAAGGTGAACCTAAGAGAATCCCATTACTGGTTTTCCAAGGCAATTAGGGATAAGCAATAAATGCAGCTCGCCAAATTAATGCATCATGAACATAACTGGAGCAAAAATTCTGTCTAACACAGGCCACAAATCTGCCCCTAAATATCCACAATATATAAACAGTCCTGTGGTGTCAGGCTTCCTGCATGGAGATTAAAGCACCATTGCAAAATAAAATCGGAAGCAAGACAGTACAAACACTCCACAGAGGAAGTGCATGCAAATAGCTCTGTATCCTGCCCACAGATTTCAACAACAATAAGAGAAATGCACATAAGTTCCAGGATTATTATGCAATTTGATGTCCTTAAGTTGTTTCTA
This sequence comes from Stegostoma tigrinum, assembly GCF_030684315.1. Taxonomy (NCBI): domain Eukaryota; kingdom Metazoa; phylum Chordata; class Chondrichthyes; order Orectolobiformes; family Stegostomatidae; genus Stegostoma; species Stegostoma tigrinum. The sequence continues at coordinate 79,526,050 of NC_081357.1, read as the reverse complement.
ACATAGAGTCATTTATATGTATTATAAGGTTTGAAAACTGTGAATAAAGCCATGGGTCTTTACTTTCTGCATTACATAGCTGCGGTTTGACTTAAAGAAATAAAATGTGAAGTGATTATTTGTGGCACACAAACACTGCTTAATGATTTCTTTCATCTGCACCTGTTTCTCAATGCTCTCCAAAAAATCATAACACCTTGAATAAGAAACATTTTCAAAATAGTAACAGCGCTTTCTCAATCTGGCCACATAATCAAACATAACTGTCCCATGCATCTCAGACTTCACCTGCTAGCAGTGAAACAACATATGCATCCTGAGAATTCTAATGTAAACCTTTGATATGAAAATTGTGCCATATTTCCTCCATCAGTTTCACTTCTGATTTTATTTGAAATGTAAAGCTTCTAATTAGTTCTGCTCTCCCACAAATAGCTTTGTAGTCTTTTTAAAAGAAATAAATGTTAGTAGGTAGGCTTTGTATCTAAGCTATTTTTAGGTGTCAGTCTTTGGATAAAATCTGGATTTTTTTTACTTTGACTGCAGTTGACACAGTAATTGTAAAGAACTTTATAAAATTTGTCTACTTCTAGAAATAAAATGAAAATAATGCAGAACTCTCTAACTGAAGATGAAATACTGGACACTGTTTTAGAAGCTTTTCTATGGGAATTATCACCATTATCCTCATGCTGATGGGCATCAATGAGTGCAGTTTTGTACTCCCACAGATGACAGCCTAATTGAATTTCATGCTTTTACCTTTTTGTTTTCTTTTCTGCTATGTACCACATGACATTCAGTTTTCTGATTCACTTTACATTATCTGTGATGCTCCTGCAACCTTTTCATTCTAGCAGTCAATTTAATACATATTTTTTCTATTCTCTCATGGTATCAGGGTGTCACTAGCTGGGCCAGCATTTATTGCCCTTCCCATGTCACCATTGAGGCATCTACAAGATTCAGTAGCTCTGTTTCCAAATAGTTAGGAACTGTTTTCTGCTCACTACAGCAGGGTGTTTGTGCGGTTCAGCTGTGAGACCCCTCCTCCTGCAGTAGAAGAAAGAAACCTGAATAAACTGTTCACCTTGCGGGAGTAAGGATGTGGGGTGTGGGGAAGATGGGGATGGTCTCTGTGTGTGCGTGATGGGCTGGCTTGAGGGGTAGGATGATTGGAATGGATGTTAACATTTTAAATGGCTTCTCTATGCTGACTGCCAAGACAATGAGGCATTCTAATTCGTCTTTTACGTACAAAGGAAGGAAGATGTTCAGATGATCATCTAAATAGGTATCTGCGGGTTCCCTTTCTCTTCAACATGCATGCAAGTAAACAAATTATTTGACTGTATTGTTGTCAGATAACTAGGGAATCCAAAACCAAAAATAAAATAAAAGAATTCAAGCCAACAGCATCAAAAGGCTATGAAATACAGAGGCAGTAAATAGTGTTAATGGGACAGAGCTGCTGAACCTTTGGAAACTGTATCATTTGTGTCACCTGATATGTCCTCTCTGATGAAGGGTCTAGGCCCAAAACGTCAGCTTTTGTGCTCCTGAGATGCTGCTTGGCCTGCTGTGTTCATCCAACTCCACACTTTGTTATCTCAGGTGTGTCACCTGCTGACTTTTTGATATTATGAAGGGCCAATGTATTATGGTTTATAGTGATCACATGACATAAGCACTACAGCATGGGTAGATTATCTAGGTTGTAAAGGATACAGATTCTTCATAATTATGTCCTGCAGCTGAGGGAATAAGTGGCAGAAGGCACATGAGGAGGAAGACTATCAACCTTCAATCAAAGAGCAGTGAAATTCATACTAACATGGGTTTTGTTCTACAGTGCTGACCTACAATGGATGCTAAATACAATTTTGTCTAACCTGGTTGCAACCTACACCTGATGCACTGAATCCAAAAATGAATATGCTACATTTTGCCAATTTTCACCTTTCTAAATGTGCACACATATTCACAATGTGTTAATGAAACTTGCTTCAATGCCGTATCAATATGCTGACTTTATTGGCCATCAAATGTGGAATACAGCAAGTTGCAAGTTAACCAGAAGATGCTGGAGCAGAAGTCGGTCATTCAGCACATGGAGTTCACCCTATCATTCAGTGAAATTATGGCTGATCTGATAATACTCAGCTTCATTTTCCTGCCTGTTCTCTATAATCATTGATTCCCTTAATTATCAAAGAATTCTTGATTTCAGCCTTGAGGATACTGAACAACCCAGCCTCAACAGTTTTACTTCCTTCAGACAGAAGTAATTCATCCTCTTCTGTGTCCTAACTGGGCAATCTGTTACGCTGAAATTTTGCCCTCCAGTCCCAGATTCTCTCAGCATTTTCCCCTGTCAAACTCCATACGAATTTTCAATGTTTCAATAAGATCTCTTTTTAATCTTCTAAATTCTAATGAGTAAAAGTCTAATATACTGAACCTCTTGTCATGAGAAGATCCCTCCATGTCATTTATCAGCCGCGTGAACCTTCAACGGATTGCCTCTGATGCCATTATCTTTAATTAGATAAGGAAACCAAAACTATTCATAGTATTCCAGCTGTGGTCTGACTACCAAGACCACCTTTTTACACTCCATTCTCTTTGAAATGAATGCCAACATTCCATTTGTCTTCCCTATTACCTATTGAATGTAGATGCTAGTTTTCAGTGATTCATGAACCATGATCTGAAAATCCTTCTGTGCTGCAGCTTTCTGCAGTCTTTCCCCATTTAAATAATACTCATTCATGATTTTATTGAATGGTAGACCAGATTCGAGGAGCTGAATGGCCTATTCCTGTTCTTATGTTCATATATACCTATCTTCTCAATTCTTCCTACCAAAGGACATAACCCCACATTTTCAAATATCTGCAAAGTTTAGCTCACTCACTTAAGCTATCCATATTCCTCTGCAGACTGCTTGTATCATCCTCACTTGATGCCTTCACACATACTTCTGTAACACCTGCAAACTTGGTGTTTCTTTATTCTTTGCTGTTGCCCAAATCATTAATATATATTGTAAATAATTGTGGCCCAAGATAGCTTCCTATGGCACTCCACTCATTATAGGTTGCCATCCTGAAAATGGCTCGTTTGTTCTCTGTGATAACAAGGTGTAGAGCTGGATGAACACAGCAGGCCAAGCAGTATCTTAGGAGCAGGAAAGTTGACATTTCCGGCCTAGACCCTTCATCAGAAATGGGGGAGGGGAACAGGGTTCTGAAATAAATAGGGTGAGAGGGGGAGGTGGATCGAAGATGGATAGAGAAGAAGATAGGTGGAGAGGAGACAGATAAGTTAAAAGAGGCGGGGATGAAGCCAGTAAAGCTGAGTGTAGGTGGGGAGATAGGGAGGAGATAGGTCAGTCCAGGGAGGACAGACAGGTCAAGGGGGCTGGATGAGGTTAGTAGGTAGGAAATGGGAGGGTGCGGCTTGAGGTGGGAGGAGGGCATAGATGAGAGGAAGAACAGGTTAGGGACCCGGGGATGAGCTGGGCTGGTTTTGGGATGTGGTAGGGGCAGGGGAGATTTTGAAGCTTGTACAATCCACATTGATACGATTGGGCTGCAGGATTCCCAAGCGGAATATGAGTTGCCGTTCCTGCAACCTTCTGGTGGCATCGTTGTGGCACTGCAGATGGCCCAAGATAGACATGTCATCTGAGGAATGGAAGGGGAATTGAAATGGCTCGTGACTGGGAGGTGCAGTTGTTTATTGTGAATCGAGTGTAGGTGTTCTGCAAAGCGGTCCCCAAGCCTCCGCTTGGTTTCCCTGATGTAGAGGAGGCCACAATGGGTACAGCGGATGCAGTATACTACATTAGCAGATGTGCAAGTGACAATCCGCTTGATGTAGAAAGTCTTCTTGGGGCCTGGGATGGGGGTGAGGGAAGAGGCGTTGGGGCAGGTGTAGCACTTCCTGCGGTGGCAAAGAAAAGTTCCAGGTGTGGGGGGGATTGGTGCTAGAGAGGACTGTGGAGCATACAAGGGAGTCATGGAGAGAGTGGTCCCTCCGGAAAGCAGACAAGGGTGGGGAAGGAAAGATGTCTTTGGTGGTGGGGTCGGATTGCAGATGGCAGAAATGTCGCAGGATAATGCGTTGGATCCGAAGGTTGGTGGCGTGGTACGTGAGAACTAGGGTGAATTCTCTTTTGGTGATTATTGCAGGGATGGGGTGTGAGGGATGAGTTGCGGGAAATGTGGGAGACATGGTCAAGGGCGTTCTCGACCACTGCAGGGGGGATGTTATGGTCCTTGAAAAAGGAGGACATCTGAGATGTACTGGAGTGGAATGCCATATCCTGGGAGCAGATGCGGCAGAGGTGAAGGAATCGGGAACAGGGGATGGCATTTTTGCAGGAAGATGGGTAGGAGGAGGTATATTCTGGGTAGCTGTGGGAGTTGGTGGGCTTGAAATGGATATTGGTTTCCAGGTGGTTGCCCGAGCTGGAGACAGAGAGGTCCAGGAAGGTGAGGGAGGTGTTAGAGATATTCCAGGTGAACTTAAGGTTGGGGTAGAAGGTGTTGGTGACACGGATGAACTGTTCGAGCTCCTCATGGGAGCATGGGGCGACGCCGATACAGTCATCAATGTAATGGAGGAAGAGGTGAGGTTTAAAGCCAGTGTAGGTAAAAAGAGGGATTGTTCCACGTAACCTACAAAGAGGCAGGCATAGCTTGGGCCCATGCGTGTACCCATAGCTGCTCCCTTTGTCTGTAGGAAGTGGGAGGAATTGAAAGAGAAGTTCTTGAGGGTGAGGACGAGTTTGGCTAAGCGGATGAGGGTGTCAATGGAGAGGGACCAGCCGGGCCTACGGGACAGGAAGAAGTGGAAGGCCTTTAGGCCATCTGTATGGGGAATGCAGGTGTATAGGGAATGGACGTCCATAGCAATAATGAGGTGATGGAGACTGGGTAATTGGGAGTTCTGGAGAAGGTGGAGGGCGTGGGTGGTGTCATGGACGTAGGCCGGAGTTCCTGGACCAATGGGAGAAAATGGAGTCCAGATAGGTGGAGATGAGTTCGGTGGGGTAGGAGCAGGCGGAGACAACAGGTCGACCAGGGCAGGCAGGTTTGTGGACTTTGGGAAGGAGATAGAAGTGGACGGTGCAGGGTTGGGGAACAATGAGGTTGGAGGCTGTGGGTGGAGGTCACCTGGGTGATGAGGTTGTGGATGGTTTAGGAGATGATGGTTTGGTACTCGGAGCTGGGGTCATGATCCGGGGGTGGTCGCAGGAGGTGTCGGAGAGTTGGCGCCTGGCCTCAGCGATGTAGAGGTCAGTGCGCCATACTACAACTGCGCCTTCCTTGTCTGTGGATTTTATGGTGAGGTTGGGATTGGAGCGGAGGGCTGCATGTTCGGCGGGGGAGAGGCTGGTGTGGGTGAGAGGGGTGGAGAGGTTGAGGTGATGGATGTCTCGATGGCAGTTGGAGATGAAGAGGCCAAGGGAGGGTAGGAGGCCTGGGGGTGGTGTCCAGGAGGAGGGCTTGTGTTGGAGACGGGAGAAGGAGTCAGTCGAGGGAGGGTTAGGCTCACGGTTAAAGAAGTAAGCGTGGAGGCAAAGTTGGCGGAAAACTGCTCAATGTCCAAACGTGACAGGTATTCGTTGAGGCCATTGCTGAGGCCAGGCACCAACTCTCCAACACCTCCTCCTACCGCTCCCTGGATCATGACCCCACCCCGCAGTGGTCGAGAACATCCTCGACTGTGTCTCCCGCATTTCCCGCAACTCCGTGGGCTCTTATTAAGGAGCCTCATGAACCTTAAATGCTTTTTGGAAATCCACATCTGTTACATAGACTGATGCCCGTTTATCTGTCCTGCTTGTTACCCTCGTGAAATAATTCTAGCAAATATTTCAGGCATTATTTTCCATTCATGAAGCTATTCTGACTCCGTTTGATTATTTTGAATTACATGAATCTTTGCTACATCATACATATGTCAGTTCAATTTGATATTGTAAGCTGTGAGCATACATAAACTGCTGGATATTTACAGGACAAAGCAGCCTGGTTGATGGCACTCCAGCTACCTTTAATGCAGTGACAGCGGTGAGGAAAGTTGATTTGTATTGACAAGATGGCACGATGACATTTCACATAGCTTCCTTCGGATCACCTTCCACACCTCTACAATCAAACAGGTGCATGACAATACCACCTCCTGCAAATTTCCTTCCAAACAACGCATCATCTTGACTCCTCTCTTTCATTGCTTCTGAGTCGAAATTTTGAAACTTACTTCCAAACAGCACTTTGTGTGTTCCTATAGTGCAGAGTATAGCGAAAAATGTATGAAGTTACCATTTACGGTCCCATGTTAGGTAAACTACCACCTTCTTAGGGGAAGTGCGGGAGGGACCACAAATATTGGCCTTTTCTGTGACATTCGCTTCCATTGAATGAATAATTCGTAGAAAATGCATTCATTTTCTTTTGAACTTTTCTTTCATATGCTGCAATTCCTTTTCCATGACGTTGACAGATTTGATGAGGGCCATCTTTCCCTAGCTACTATGGATAACCTCTTCAGCTCTCCATAAAGATCAGCATCATGATATTGTCCTGATGGATCATCGACTTGGTACTTCTGGCTGAAGATTGCTGAGAATGCTTCAGCGTTGTCTTTTGCACTGATGTGCTGGGCTCCTCCATCATTCAGGATGGGGATATTTGTGGAGCCACCTCCAGTAGTGAGTTGTTTATTTGACAACTACCATTCATGACTGGATGTGTTAGGACTGCAGAGCTTAGATCTGATCCTACAGTTGTAGGATTGCTTAGCGCTTGTCTTTTGATTGCTGCTCATGCTGTTTGGCATGCAACTAGTCCTGTTTGGTAGCTTCATCAAGTTGACACCTCCATATTCAGGTATGTCCTCAACCAGTCCCCATTGAACCAGGTTTGATTCCTTGGTTTGATGGTAATGGCTGAATGGGGGATGTCATGGGCCATGAGTTTGTGGATTATACTGGAGTATAATTCTGTTGTTGTTGATGGCCCACAGTGCCCCAAAAATACATCTCTCCCTGATGTGTTCAATGCAGTTTACTCATTTTGAACAGAAGCTCAGTGAAATGTCATCTTTCCTGATGGCCTCAGATGCACCTGTTCCCTCAGTTACCACTTCAGATATCAGATCAGCCTTTTTGAGAGTGAACCCACAACAAGTGACTGGTCCTAATGGAGTCCCTGGCCATGCACTTGGATCCTGTGTGCACCTGCTGGTGGGAATACTCACTGACATCTTTAACCTCTCCTTACTCTAATCTGAAATCCCCAACTGCTTCAAGAGGACCATCACCATCCTGGTACCAAAGAAAACTCATGCAGTGTGCCTCAATGATAACCACCCGTTGGCTGAGACCTTCATAATTATGAAGTGCTTCGAGAGGTTAGTCATGGCTCATATCTATTTCCGCCTCCAAGCTTGCCTTGATCCCTTGCAATTCACCTACCATTGCAACAAGTCCACGACAGATGCCATCTTCCTGCTCTACACTCATCCCTGGAGCATCTGGATAGCAATGATACCTACATCAGGGTCCTCCTTATTGAATACAGCTTCACTTTCAACATTATACTTCCAAACTAACTAATTTCCAAACTCTGAGACTTAGGTCTTTGCTCCACCCACTACAACAGGATCCTTGACTTTCTGACCCACAGACTCCAGTCAATGAGAATAGACAATAACATCTCCTCCACAATAATCCGCACCACCAGCGCCCCACAAGGCTATGTACTCAGCCCCTTGCAAAACTCACTGTACGCTTATGGCTGTGTGGCTGAATTTTGACCTAACTCCATCTACAGGTTTACTGATGACACCACCATTGTGCCCAGACCTCAAACAATGACAAGATAGAATACAGAGAAGAGAGGGCTTGGTTGCATGATATAGTGATGATATTCCCTCCCTCAATGTCAGCAAAACAAAAGAGCTGGTCATTGACTTCATGAAGAAAGGTGGACAGCGTGCCTCTATCTTATCAGTGGAGCTGAAGTGGAGATGGTAGAGAATAAAGAACAAAAAAAATTACAGCACAGGAGCAGGCCCTTCGGCCCTCCAAGCCTGCGCTGATCCAGATCCTCTATCTAAATCTGCCACCTATTTTCCAAGGATCTGTATCCCTCTGCTCCCCGCCCATTAATACATCTATCTAGATATATCTTAAATGACGCTGTCGTGCCCGCCTCTACCACCTCTGCTGGCAACATCTTCCAGACACCCACCAACCTCCGTGTAAAGAACTTTCCACGCATATCTCCATTAAACTTTTCCCTTCTCACCTTGAAATCGTGACCCCTAGTAATTGAGTCCCCCACTCTGGGGGAAAAAAGCTTCTTGCTATCCACCCTGTCCATGCCGGTCTTGATTTTGTAGACCTCAATGAGGTCCCCCCTCAACCTCCATCTTTCTAATGTAAACCATCCTAATCTACTCAACCTCTCTTGATTGCTAGCACCCTCCATACCAGGCAACATCATGGTGAACCTCCTCTGCACCCTCTCCAAAGCATCCACATCCTTTTGGTGTCAGAGATGAAAGGAACTGCAGATGCTGGAGAATCTGAGGTGACAAAGTGTAGAGCTGGGTGAACATAGCATGCCAAGCGGCATCTTGAGAGCAGCAAAGCTGACGTTTCGGGCCTAGACCCTTCATCAGAAATGCTGATTACAATAGTGCCCTCCTTCAGTACAGCTGTGTTATCCTCTTTGACCAGTAATGCAACTCCTCCACCCCTTTTCCCTCCCTCTCTATCCCTCCTTGAATTTGCCTGGATTGAACTCCATCTGCCGTTTCTCCACCCAACTCTCCAATCTATCTATATTCTGCTGCATTCTCCGACAGTCCCCTTCACTATCTGCTGCTCCATCAATCTTAGTGTCATCTGCAAATTTGCTAATCAGATCATCTATACCTTTTTCCAGATCATTTATGTATATCACAAACAACAGTGGTCCCAACACGAATCCCTGTGGAGCACCACTGGTCACAGTTCTCCATTTTGAGAAACTCTCTTCCACTACAACTCTCTGTCGCCTGTTGCCCAGCCAGTTCTCTATCCACCTAGCTAGCACACCTGGACCCCATGCGACTTCACTTTCTCCACCAGCCTACCATGGGGAAACTTATCAAAGGCCTTACTGAAGTCCATGTCTATGATGTCCACAGCCCTTCCTTCATCTATCAACTTTGTCACTTCTTCAAAGAATTCTATCAAGTTGGTAAGACATGACCTTTCCTACTCAAAACCATGCTGCCTACCACTAATAAGCCCGTTTTCTTCCAAATGTAAATAGATCCTATCCCTCATTATCTTCTCCAGCAGCTTCCCCACCACTGACGTCAGGCTCACCAGTCTATAATTACCTGGATTATCCTTGCTACTCTTCTTAAACAAGGGGACAACATTAGCAATTCTGCAGTCCTCCAGGATCTTATCTGTGCTCAAGGATGCTGCAAAGATATCTCTTAAGGCCCCAGCTATTTCCTCTTTCACTTCCCTCAGTGACCTGGGATGGATCCCATCCAGACCGAGGGATTTGTCCACCCTAATGCCTTTTAGAATACCCAACACTTGTCCCTTCCTTATGCTGACGTGACCGAGAGTAATCAAACATCTGTCCCTAATCTCAATATCTGTCATGCCTCTCTCCTCGGTGAACACTGACGTAAAGTACTCATTAAGAGTCTCACTCATTTTCTCTGACTCCTCGCATAACTTACCTCCTTTGTCCTTAGGTTGGCCAACCCTTTCTCTAGTTACCCTCTTTCTCCTTATGTACGAATAAAAGGCTTTGGGATTTTCCTTAATCCTTTTTGCTAAAGCTATTTCATGACGCATTTTAGCCCTCTTAATTCCTCATTTCAGATTGGTCCTACCTTCCTGATATTCTTCTAAAGCTTTGTCTGTTTTTAGTCACCTAGACCTTATGTATGTTTCCATTTTTCCTCTTTGCTGGCCTCTCAATTTCACCTGTCATCCAGAGTTCCCTAATCTTTCCCTTTCTATCCCTCATTTTCACAGGGACATGTCTGTCCTGCACTCTAATCAACCTCTCTTTAAAAGCCCCCCACATATAAAATGTGAATTTACCCTCAAACAGCTGCTCCCAATCCACATTCCCCAACTCCTGCCGAATTTTGCTATAGCTGGCCTTCTCCCAGTGTAGCACTCTTCGTTTAGGACCACTCTCGTCTTTGTCCATCAGTATTCTAAAACTTATGGAATTGTGATCACTATTCCCAAAGTAATCCCCTACTGAAACTTCAACCACCTGGCTGGGCTCATTCCCCAACACCAGGTCCGGTAAGGCCTCTTCCCGAGTTGGACTCTAGAAAACCCTCCTGGATGCTCCTTACAAATTGTGTTCCATCTAAACCCCTAATGCTAAGTGAATCCCAGTGAATGTTGGGAAAATTAAAATCTCCCATCACCACCACCCTGTTGCTCCTATATCTTTCCATAATCTGCTTACATATTTGTACTTGTATTTCACACTCGCTGTTGGGAGGCCTGTAGTACAGCCCAACATTGTTACTGCACCCTTCCTAATTCTGAACTCTGCCCATATTGCCTCACTGCTTGAGTTCTCCATAGTGCCCTCCTTCAGCACAGCTGTGATATCCTCTTTGACCAGTAATGCAACTCCTCCACCCTTTTACTTCCCTCTCTATCCCTCCTGAAGCACCTATATCCTGGGATATTTAGTTGCCAATCTTGCCCTTCCCTCAACCAAGTCTCAGTATTAACAATAACATCATACTCCCAGGTACTAATCCAAGCCCTAAGTTCATCTACCTTACCTACTACGCTTCTCGCATTAAAACAAATGCACCTCAAACACACCTGTCCTTTTGCATTCAGCATCTGCTCTCTAGTTACTCTTCTTCTTAGTTACACTGACTTCATTATCTAGTTCCTTACAGGCTTTAGGTACTACCTCCGTACTGTCCACTAAACTCCTCATTTGGGTTCACATCCACCTGCCACAGCGTTAACAAAAGCACCCCATAGGACATTGGTTCCAGTCCTGCCCAGGTGTAGACCGTTCCAATTTGTAATAGTACCACCTCCCGCAGAACCAGTCCCAATGTCCCGAAATCTGAACCCTTCCCTCCTGCACCATCTCAAGCCACTCATTTGGCCTGCCTATTCTTTCATTTCTATTCTGACTAGGGGGTGATACTGGTAGCAATCCTGAGATTACTACTTCTGAGGTCCTACTTTTTAACTTGGCTGTTAACTCGCTAAATTCTGCTTGTAGGACTTCATCCCGTTTTTCACCTATATCATTGGTGCCTGTATGCACCACGACAGCTGGCTGTTCACCCTCCCCCTTCAGAATGTCCTGCAGTCGATCTGAGATATCCCTGACCTGAGCACCTGGGAGGCAACATACCATTCGAGAGTCTTGTTTTTGACCACAGAACCACCTATCTACTCCCCTTACAATCAAATCCCCTTTGACTTTGGCTCTTCCACTCTTTTTCCCGCCCTTCTGTACAGCAGAGCCAGCCATGGTGTCATGAACCTGACTACTGCTGCCTTCCCCTGGTGAGCCATCTCCCCCAGCAGTATCCAAAACGGTTTACCTGTTTTGGAGGGAGATGACTGCAGGGGACACCTGCACTGCCTTCCTGCTTTTTTCTCTGCCTTTTGGTCACCCATTCCCCTTCTCCCTCAGTAATCCAAACCTGCAGTGTGACCAATTTGCTGAACATGCTATCTGCGACTTCCTCAGCCTTGCAGGTGCTCCAAAGGGAGTCCATCCGCAGCTCCAGAGCCATCATGCGGTCTAACAAAAGCTGCAGCTGGACCCACTTCCTGTACGTGTAGGATTCAGGGACATCAGCCACGTCCCTGAGCTCCCACATTGAGCAAGAGGAGCATAACATGGGTCTGGGATCTCCTACCATTTTTATTCTTAAGCTTAACTTAGCCCTACTATAATATGAAATACTAGATAAATGAAATGAAGAAAAAATACCAAATCACTCTACTTACCAGCACGCGATTAAAAAAAGAAAAAGAAAATCCTTACCTTATCAACACAACACAGAGTATGTTTATTTGGTCAGAGGAGGGCAGGTGGGAGACACTACATGTGTAGTGTCTTGGGCTTAGCCACTGCCCAAATATATTGGAGATAACAAAGTGTAGAGCTGGACGAACACAGTAGGCCAAGCAGCATCAGAGGAACAGGAAGGCTGATGTTTCGGGGCAAGACCCTTCTTCAGCGCTACAGTTTGTTATCTCAGGTTCTCCAGCATCTGCATTTCCTACTATTTCTGCCCAAATATATGAGTTCACTCACCCTCCCATAGCACAATTCAACTACTCCCACTTAGCACCGCTGTTGAAATAAAGAACCTACCTCCCGGCAGCCCCCGGTCCTCACTCTCCTCCTCTCCCGCTGCTGCTGCTGCTGCAAAAAAATGGAGGCCACTGTTTTCATGAAGTAAGTATTTAACTGGAAAACTTACCTCCCGGCAGCCCCCTGGTCCTCGCTATCCACCGCTCCTGCTGCTGCTTCGGGAAAAAAAAGGAGAATGTCAAGTTCCCAGGAGTGATGATCACCAACAGTCAACAGTCTGCCCTGGTCCACTCATGTGGATGCGATAGCTAAGAAAACTCAACAATGCCTCTACTTCCTCAGGAGGCTCAGGAAATTCAGCTCACCAATTTTTATTGATGCACCATAGAAAGCATTCTGTCCGTATACATCACGGCTTGGTATAGCAGCTGCTGTACTCAGGGCCATAAGAAACTACAGAGAGTTGTGAGTGCACCTGGCCATTGCACAAGCCAACGTTCCATCCATTGACTTCATCAATACTGCTTATTGGCTCAGGAAGGCAGTCAAAATGATCAAAGAGTCCTCCGACTCTGGTTATAATCTCTTCCAACCTCTTCTGTCAGCAGAAGATAAAAAAGCTTAAACACGTACCAACGGATTCAAGAACAGCTTCTTCCCTTGTATATTTTATTCATGGGTTGTGGGGGGGGGTGGTGGTGCTGGCCGACATTTGTTTCCATCTCTTATTGCCCAGTGGGCAGTCAGGAGTCAACCTCATTAGTGTGGGCCTGGAGTCACATGTAGACCAGACCAGGCAAGTATGGCAGTTTCCTTGTGTAAAGAACATTAGTGAAGCTGGATTTATCTGACAATTGACAATGGATTTGTGGTCATCATTGAAATCTTAATTCCAGTATTTTTTGAACTGAATACAAATTTCACATCTGCCATAGTGGGATTCAAACCCAGGTCTCTAGAAAATTAACTGGGTCTCTGAATTTAAGGCCCAGCAACAATACTACTAGTCATTGCCTCCCCTTTTTAGACCATCTGAATGGACCTCTCAAATTTTAAGTTTATTGTTGATCTTGGTCTTTGTGCACATTGTCTGCAGCCGTAATATTGTATTTCTTACTCTGTTCTAGTACCCTTATGCACTTTGTATGGTATGATCTGCTTGTACTGCATGCAAAATAAAACACTTTACTGTACCTAGGTACATGTGACAGTAATAAATCATGATGCCTAATCCTGACTTGCTAGATCTGTTCAAAGTCTTTCCCATTTAGCATGGTGCTAGAGCCACACAACACGATGGAGGTTATTTTCAATGTGAAGGCAGGTCTTCATCTCCACAATGACTATGCAATGGTCACTCTTACCAATACTGTCATGGACAGATGTATCTACAACCAGAAGAATGAAAAGAATGAGGTAAATATGGTTTTCCCTGTTGTTGGTTCCCTCAAGTAATGCTGCAGACCCAATCTAGCAGCAATGTCCTTTTGGACCCAACCAGCTCGATCAGTAGTGCTGTTGCTGAGCCACTCCCGGTGGTGAACATTGAAATACCCCACCCAGAATGCATTTTGCACCCTGCCACCCTCAGTGCGTCCTCGAACTGTTGTTCAACCGGGAGGAGTACTGATTCGTCAGCTGAGGGAGGATGGTACATGGTAGTCAGCAAGAGGTTTCCTTGCCCATGTAAATCTGAAGCCATGAGACTTCATGGAGCCTGGAGTCAATATTGAGAACTCCTAGGGCAGCTCTGACCAGATTGTATACCACTATGCTGCCACCTCTGCAAGGTCTGTCTTGCTGGTGGGCAAAGACATATCCAGGGATGGTGATGGAGGTGTTTGGGAAATTGTATGTAAGCTATGACTGCGTATTCTATGAGTATGATTGTATCAGGCTGTTGGTGACTAGTCTGTGAGACAGCTCTTCCAATTTCGGCAGGTTAGTAAGGAGGACATAGTCCACAGGGCTGTTTCTGCTGTTGTCTTTGCCAGGTCAATGCCAGGTGATCTGCCCGGTTTCATTTCTTTGAGATTTTGTAAAAATTGATGTAATCTGAGTGTTTTGCTTGGCCATTTTAGAGGGCAATTCGGAGTCAACCACATTGATGTGAGTCTGGGGTCACATGTAGGCTAGGCCAGGTGAGAATGGCAGATTTCCTTCACTGAAGGAGATTAGTGAACAAGATGGGTTTTTTTTGACAATCAACAATGGTTTAATAATCATCAGTAGCTTCTTAATTCCAGATATTTCTTTTTGAATTCAAATTCCACCGTCTGCCGTAGTGTGATTCAAATCCGGGTTCAGATACCTGAGTTTCTAGATTAATAGTCTCGCAATAATATCACTCATCCATCACCTCCCACTTACGCAGTTACTAGGAAGTCCCACAAACCAGCAGTTTCCTATGCCTCCTAGCTCTGCCCCCCAAGCGAGCACTACCCACTCCAATCCTGTCTATGAACTATTCATCCTAAAAAGTCTGTCTGACCATTCCCGGAATAGGCAATCTAGCAATTGTCCTTCCTAAAATATTATGAGTTTGAAGAGTGAGACTTAGGCCTTGGAAATCTTATACTTCAGAGACTGCAAGGTTTCTGAATACTTTGTGAACAGATGATGACTCATGTCTTACATTCCATCACATTTTCCTCAGTCCAACTGCTTGCTCGGTACATTTACAAAAGCAGATATTTTCTTATTTTAATAATCACCCCACAATATCCACCAAACAGTCTTTAGTATACTAAAGATGTAGATTAGATCTCCATTTTGTTTTGTCTAGACTACTTCTGCCTGATCTTTGCTAGACAGGATTAGCCTGTACACCCACTTACTCTAGACTAATACAAGAATTAACTGAAGTACTAATTCTATTATTATGCTCTCTCTTTGACCAGGAATTACCTTCCAATTTAATAGTGGCTTCTATCTACATCTCCCTGTAAACTGTTCTGGTCAGAGTTTCATATTCTGAAGAGAAAACTGCTTTTGGGTGCTTTTGGGTCACTTACATTCTCCCAAGTAGGTGGAAGAAAGGGATTTGCAGGGTGGTCTGATGGTGCCTTGGTTGGGCTTGTATTATATACTGTTCAACTGGACTGCTAATTTAATCATTTTACTTTGGAAAGGTGGTAAGTGGAAATCAAGCAATTCTCCAGAAGGAAAAGGTAGAAATCAGTTGGCATGGTGCCTTCTACATGTTTCCAAGCAATTCTAAAACAAATAAAAACAGAAAATCCTGGAAACATTTAACAGCTTAGGCACTAACTATGGAGAACCATCAGAGTCAATAGGGTGAACTTTATGACTTTGTATATGTAATGAATTAAATCCCCTCAAAGTGATATTGGACCATGATTTTGAAGTATTCTGGGCATTGTCTGAGTGGGTTTGAGAGAGAGTAGGAAAACTTGTATGTCACAGAAGGCAATTTATTTCTACTAAGCAGTTAAGTTGTGTCTTTAGAAAGAATTCTGGATCTTATAAGCAGCAAGCCTATTTCATGAGGTGTCAGCAACTTGCTTGGGTCGCTGAGTCAAGTGCATGACAGGCAGGTGCATCTTCAGTGAAACTGACTGGGAGTCATTATTCAGTGAAACTGAAGAGCTCCAGTATGACCAGTTGAGAGGCTTTTCACAGCACGCTGTTTCAGAATGAGCCTTTAATGCTAGGCAGGTGATTATCATCTTCTTAAAAACCACTTAAATTCTCACATTCAGCCACATTTCCCTGCTGCCTGCTATTCCTGTGGTATGGGGGCAGTTTATGCAGCTCCTCCTTGCAACTTTGACCAAAGCTTAAAAGGAGGAGTAACACCTTCAACAGCTATCAGCATTAGCATTACCATGTTGCATCAGCCCAATGCCTGTCCACAGGGCAGAAGGGATGGATACAGAGAACCAGCTCCAAGGTAGTGAAAACCCCAAAGCCAGGTCTACAGGCAGGTAGGACTGAGCACTAACTCCTCTGAATGCTTTGGTTTCCATTACAACACATATGTAGTCTGTTTTTCCTAGTGGACCGAGAAGGCACGTGTCACCAGTGACCATCTAGGGTACCTGTAACTGGCAGGTCTTTGTGTCTTCCTGAGATTGTAAGTTCTTTCTTCTACAAGGAAAGAAAGTGGAGAGTGACTTAGTGTTGGCTCGTATTCGTAGCCTTGAAAGGCAATGTTTGAAGGGAGAGTGACTGTGAGGATGAATGTGTGTTGGCTGTTCAGGTAGGAATGTGAAAAGGTACCTGCTGAGAGAGGTACAAATGGAGCTGCATAGTGTGTTTCCAACTAAAGGTGCTGGAGACTGGGTTAGAATGGGTACTGGACTTCGTAGCATCCAAAAGGTTGAAGAGGAAACCTGGATCTGCGAAGGTTTATCTCACTTTTACCACAAATATTTTGCAGAAGAATGGTGAGAAAGTCAGTGTTGGGCTTGGCACCTGAAAATGCTGTACCACTTCTTTCACGCATTGCTAAATCCTGTTGATGTACTGTCTTCAGGTGGAATAAGCCTAAATCTTGTTGGTAAGTTCCTCAATCATTTCCATCCACATTGGCTTGGTTGACAAAATTGTCCTGTCTCTCCAGTCCTTGGGAGACCTCACCTCACTGCAGCCCCTCAAATCCTATAACAAGATCTCCAGGTAAGCATGAGGAGCTGGGGGAGGGAATCTTTTGGTTGCTTCAATCTTAAAGTCCAGGACCAGTGTTCATTTCTAACCCAGTCTGTGGCCTCTTTAATTGGGATCTTTCCTTTGACAGAATTGGCATTTCATGAGTTCCTTCTTGGTCAGGGAACCTGGAGATGTGATGTAAATGTTAAGAAGTCCCAGCAAAGCTGACTTAAGAGTCTAACAGGTTCCGAGCCATTAATGGTCCCACTGTTTCAACTAAGAACTAAGGTGAAAAATTGCTCCTCAATGCTTCAGGTTGTTTACCTTCTTCAGATTGGATTAAAGATTTGGTTGAGCTGAAATGTTAACTCTGTTTCTCTGTCTGTACAGATGCTGCCAGCTCTGCTAATGGTTCCAGCATTTTTTAAAAATTCTTATTTCAGACCTCCAGCATGGCTTATAAAACTAACCTTTTTTAACAGAAAGGTGCTTCAGATCGTAGGAGTTGCTGGAGCTAGTTAATATCTTTTTTTCCATTCTCAGCGAGCGATACAGCAAGAAAGCCACAATCATATGAAGCAACAAATTGAGGGGGTTCAGAGAGTAAATACGCACATGTACATGGGTAGAAAGTAAAGGTCAAAAACTGAAAACGTCATCAGTAATATCTGAAGCTGAAGTATCTGCCTCATGGACTGATACTTCAGATGTCTGAAAATTAAAATATAATTATGATGTAACATTTAATTCAGTGTGCAGAGTCTTAGAATTAAAGGAATAGAACATAGAATATAGAACATAGAACAGTACAGCACAGAACAGGCCCTTCAGCCCACGATGTTGTGCTGACCATTGATCCTCATGTATGCACCCTCAAATTTCTGTGACCATATGCATGTCCAGCAGTCTCTTAAATGTCCCCAATGACCTTGCTTCCTCAACTGCTGCTGGCAACGCATTCCATGCTCTCACAACTCTCTGTGTAAAGAACCCGCCTCTGACATCCCCTCTATACTTTCCTCCAACCAGCTTAAAACTATGACCCCTCGTGTTAGCCATTTCTGCCCTGGGAAATAGTCTCTGGCTATCAACTCTATCTATGCCTCTCATTATCTTGTATACCTCAATTAGGTCCCCCTCCTCCTCCTTTTCTCCAATGAAAAAAGTCTGAGCTCAGTCCACCTCTTTTCATAAGATAAGCCCTCCAGTCCAGGCAGCATCCTGGTAAACCTCCTCTGAGCCCTCTCCAAAGCATCCACATCTTTCCTATAATAGGGCGACCAGAACTGGACGCAGTATTCAAAGTTTGATTTGCTGTCTGCGAGTAGACCTCTGACCACATGGGTAAATCAATTGTCTCAATCGTGACACTCTGTCCAAGTGTTCATTTACTGATGAAAAACAATAATTTTCACTGGCACCTGTGAGCTTCATGCATTATAAATTAGTCAAAATCGTGAAGGACTGTTGTAGGCCAGTACCAGTGAACATATACATTTTACCTACCTGTTTTAAATGTGGTTAATTAGCTTTTAATATATTAAAAAGATTAATTTTGATAAACTGTTACCTACTGCTAATTGATATATGTATGATTCGTAAAACAAATAAAATATCTGTACAACTAACTCAAATTTTTCATTGAGTTTTTAACCAAATGGATTTGTAAATTTGTGAAAAGTGAATTGTTAAGCAAACATATTTTAAAATGAGCATGTAGAACAGACATCTAATATACCATCCTTCAATACTTGTCTCAAAGTAAATTCAAGCAATTACAGGAGGTGCATAACAGTGGTGTGTGACTTGCAACATAAATGTTACTATATACTGTAGTTCCCACTACATGCATAGAGGAAACTTCAAAGCAAAATCAGTCAAAAGCTGCAGGGAATAAAGCTTATTGTGCAAAATTCTAAACAATTGAACCTTCTAGCTGCTCGAAACTCCATAGGCCTGTCCACTCCCAATGATCATTTTGCACCATTCTTGCAGTTCTAATTTTTTTCAATTTAACCTTGACCCCGAACTCTGGATTTGCCATTGATAGATTGTAGGCATGGTTATGCTTGATTTTGGAAGATTATTTGGCCTGATTCACTACATTTTGTTCATTGTATAAAATTGGAAAAATGGTTGCACGCATCACTTTATTCCAAATGTATTTATTTTCAGAGGTTTCATTAGGTTAGGCTACAATCTGGAGAGCAAAACCTGGCAATAAATAACAAGGATTGAGGCCTGAGTGAGAGAAAGGGAAGAATGATATGAATGTGGAAGTTTCTCAAACCTTAGAGCACCAGTGATATTCCTATTAAAATAGTAGACGTGATAATTTGTCCCATATTGACAGTTCAGTTCATTATGATCTATATCATTTGCATTTATCCTTCTTCCACTGGAATTCACTTAACACACACTTTTCTGTGACATACTAACAGCTTTTCATGTATGTTACTTTCTAAAAATCCTTAGATGTTAGACCCACTTTTTTATGTGTTTTATGTCAACGTTATTTCATTATACATTTTTGTTGCCACACAAATAAAACTATAATCAGCCTGTGCAAAGTTGATAACAAAGTGTGAAGCTGGATGAACACAACAGGCCAAGCAGCATCTCAGGAGCACAAAAGCTGACGTTTCGGGCCTAGACCCTTCATCAGAGAAGTTGACATGTTGAACTTGCTTGTATATACCATAAGATATTAAGATTCAGATTGCAGGATTTGCTTCCTTTTTTATCCCCCTCTGCAGTTGTTCTGCCTCAATATCAAAGTATTGAGGCATAAAATGTGATACAACTTAATGGATGGGTTCTTGCTATTTTCAATGATTAGAAGCAAGCTCCTCCCAGTCATTAAGGTGAATGCCGTGAACACTTCAGTAAGAGCTTCAAAATGCCTTTGAAACTTTTTTTGTTCACCCTTGTAACCTTGGAAACTTAAGAGTGGAAAGAACAGGATATAGTGGCAGAAATGGTTTTAAACCATTGAATATAACATTGTTATGATCGTTGAGTACTTCGCACTACACTCCCCACCAACCACTCCAACCCCCTCGGCACCTTCCCCTGTAACTGTAAAAGTTGCAACACCTGGCCAAACACCACCTCCTTCAGCTCCATCCAGGGCCTCAAACAGTCCTTCCAGGTGAGACAGAGCTTCACCTGCACCTCTTCCATTCTATTCTACTGCATCTGGTACTCCTGATGTGGTCTTCTGTACATCAGTGAGATCAAATGTAGACTCACTCACTGTTTCTCAGAGCATCTTCGCCTGGTCCATAATGGCTAGCCTAACCTCATCGCTCATTTCAACTCCCTCTCTGACATGTCCATCCTTGACCATTTCCAGCATCAGAGCGATTCAGTATGCAAATTTGAAGAACAGCATCTTATCCTCCACCTGGGCACCATACAGCCCAGTGGACTCAACATTAGAACATAGAAAAGTACAGCACAGTATGGGCCCTTTGGCCCATGGTGTTGTTCTGACCTATTATCCTCCTAAGATAAATCTATCCTGAAAACCCTACGTTTTACAATCCTCCACGTGCCTATCCAAGAGTCGCTTAAAAGTCTGTAAAGTATCTGATTCCACTACCATTGCCGGCAGAAAATTCTACATGCCCACCACTCTACGTGAAGAACCCACCTCTGACATCTCCCCATACCTTCCTTCAATCACCTTAAAATTATGCCCCCTCGTAATAGTAATTTCCGCCCAGGGAAAAAGTCTCTGACTATCTACTCTATCTATGCCTCTCATCATCCGGTAAACCTCTATCAAGTTACCTCTCATCCTTCTTTGTTCCATTGAAAAAAGCCCTAGCTCCCTCAACCTTTCCTCATAAGACCTGCCCTCTAGGCCAGGCAACATCCTAGTAAATCTTCTCTGCACCCTCTCTAAAGTTTCCACATCTTTCCTATAATGAGGTGACCAGAACTGAACACAACATTCTAAGTGTGGTCTAACCAGAGTTTTATATAGCTGCAGCATAACCTCACAGCTCTTAAACTCACTTCCCCTGCCAATGAAAGCCAACACACCATATGCCTTCTTTACAACCTATCAACTTGGGCAGCAACTTTGAGGCATCTATGGACGTGGACCCCAAGATCCCTCTGTGTTTCCACACAGCCAAGAATCCTGCCATTAACCCTGTATTCTGCATTCAGATCCGATCTTCTAAAATGAATCACGTCACACATTGAATTCTCTAATTTCAAATAACCTTTCCACCAATCTCCCAGCTTCCCTTCCAGTCCAACCTCCTCCTTCCATTCCTTATACTGACCCTCCGTCCCAGCTACCAATCCAATTCATCCCTCCCATCAAAGAACTGGGTTGTGCCTGCTATGGGTGTTCACCTTTCACCACCATTCCGTTACCTCTCCCCTCCCCCTCTTTATCTGCAGCTCCCCCTACCCCCACATACAGTTCTGAAGAAGGGTAATACCTGAAACATTGACTTCTTCTTTCCTCCAGATGCTGCCTGGCTTGCTGTGTTCTCCCTGTTTACCTGGGATTCTAGCATCTGCAGTTTTTTTTCTTGTAATCATTATTATGATCCCAGCTGATGGTATTACTGGAGAAAATCAGAAGTCACATGACACCAGGTTATAGTCCAACTTGCCCACACACTGCACCTTTACCAACTGAATACAGATTAGGTAACAACCATTCCACGGTGCAGTCCTATAGCAATGCTTTGACAAACCTGAACAGGTTTATTTGAAATCACAAGCTTTCAGGGTACTGCTCCTTCATCCACTTCACCTTACAAAGGAGCACGTCTTCAAAAGCTTGTGATTTCAAATGAACCTGTGGACTATAACCTGGTGTTGTGCGACTTCTGAATTTGTCCATCCCAGTCCAAAAATCGGCACCTCCACATCATTACTACTGGAGAAGCCAGATCCCAGAATGAAATCTAGCTTCATAGACTGTACTTTAAATTTTAGTCAATGTACATGGAGTTTTGAGGGGTAGATCATGCCTCACAAACCTTATTGAATTCTTCGAAGTGGTGAATGAAGGTAGAGCAGTGGATGTGGTATAAATGGATTTAAGTAAGGCATTTGACAAGGTTTCCCATGGTAGGCACATGCAGTAAGTAAGGAGGCATGGGATAGAGGGAAATGTGGCAGATTAGATTCAGAATTGGCTGACCCTTAGAAGACAAAGGGTGGTAGTGGATGGAAAATATTCAACATGGTGCTCAGTTACAAGTGGTGTACTGCAAGGATCTGTTCTGAGTCACCTTCTATTCTATTTGTGATTTTTGTTAATGATTTGGATCTAGGAGTGGAAAGGTGGATTGGTAAGTTTGTGGACGATACAAAGGTGGGTCAAGTTGTGGATAGTGCGGGGGGCTGTTCTAGGTTACAAAGGGACATTGATAGGATGCAGTGCTGGGCTGAGAAGTTGCAGATGGAGTTTAACCCTGAAAAGTGTGAGGTGATTCATTTTGGAAGGACAAATTTGAAAGCAGAATACAGGTTTAACAGAAAGATTCTTGGCCGCTTGGAGGAGCAGAGGGATCTTGGGGTTCATGTCCACAGTTCCCTGAAAGCTGACACCCTGGTGGATAGAGTTGTTAAGAAGGCATATGGTATGTTAGCTTTCATTAATAGAGGGATTGAATTCAAGGGCCGTGAAATTATGCTCCAGCTATACAAAACCCTGGTTCGGCCATAGCTGGAGTATTGTGTCCAGTTCTGGTCGCCTCATTACAGGAAAGATGTGCAAGCATTAGAAAAGGTGCAGAGGAGATTTACCAGATGTTGCCTGGAATGCAGGCAAGGTCTTATGAGGAAAGGTTGAGACAGCTAGGGTTTTTCTCTTTAGAATGACAAAAGATGAGAGGCGACGAGAGGCTACAAAATGATCAGAGGTATAGATAGAGTGGGCAGCCAGAGATTTTTTCCTGTGTGGAGGTAGCTGTTATGAGGGAGCATAGTTTTAAAGTGAGTGGAGGTAGATATAGGGGAGATGTCAGAAGTAGGTTCTTTACTCAGAGTGTAGGGGCGTGGAATGCATTGCCGGAGAGAGAAGGGAAGTCAGCCTCATTAGGGGCATTTAAGTGGCTATTAGATAGGCATATGGATGATAGTATAAGGTAGGGGTGAAGGTTAGATACACTTTAGGTTTAGGGTAAAATTTTGGCACAACATTGTGGGCCGAAGGGCCTGTACTGTGCTGTACTGTTCTATGTTCTATATTCTGTGTACTGGTCAGATACTGCTGAAACATAGTCACCCCGGATTGCTGAGTCTCTTTGACAAAAGAAACAAAAGATGGAAACGTAAAAATAAAGCTATATAAGATGGTTCAGAAAAATCTTAAAATACAAAGCAAACAAGGTTTTCAATCTTTATACGCCATTAAGTTACAGAGTTTCAAATCCAGAGAAATTATACCTTTGTGTCACATCTTTAAGTTATACTTAACTGATTCTCCACAGCTGCTTTCCTGTGGACTTTAAAAAGAGCCCTTTTTCATGAATACTCACAAAACTAAAAGTTTTGACTTTCTTAGTTTCCATTGATCTGTTGATTTCTAATGAAGCACTTCTGTTTTGGAAGTTGCACAAAGTTTTTAAGTTTTCAGCTGAGGTTTCTGTGCTTTTCCTGACTTGCTCTAATACAACTTTAATGTTTAGGGAACAAACGATACTTCTTTCTGACCCCAGTAAAATCATCTTCAAAATGCCATAAAAACTTTCACTCTCTGGGTTCTCTAAGCTAAGATCAATCCTTGATTGTTTCGAACCAAAACAAAGATATTGGTCTTCTGTGTTTACACTGCCTGTTATAAACCATCACACTATAACCAATTCTCATTAACTCTCCAAGGGTTGATAAGGTCACTGCAGTAGAATAATTGCCCAACCTAGTTTTGTCTTAAAACTTCCATGAAAGTAACAAATACAGATATGCCATTACTTTGAAATCCAAACTCTAAAAATTTAATATATATATGCCTTTCATCAACAGCCCATTGCAGTTGATTTTGGAGGAGTTTTGCTTGAAAACTTGAGGACCAGGCTTTAAGAAAGGCAGTACCATTCGTTTGACACTATCCTTATTTGCTACATTCTCTAGCAAAGACTCTGCTGATGGAATTTCTCTAGCCTTCTTATGTGCTGTTGATACATTGCCCAGGTCTCACTGCAGGACTGTGATTCTCAGAGTAGGACCTGGAAATCTTGGTCTAGAGACGGTGCAAAGGAGAGGAGCCCTCTTTCTAATTGATCAGCAGAGGAGGGCATGCCAAGTTAAATGTTAATGAGACAAGTTAGGCCATTATCTAGGTGTTTAACAATCAACAATCCCTTTTAATTTGTAGCTGACTGGTACCTAGTGAGAAACTCAGCATAGATAACACAATGTAGAGCTGGGGGAACGCAGTAGGCCAGGCAGCATCAGAGGAGCGGGAAACCAGACCATTTGTCAAAAGCTTAAAGAATGGAATTATGTGCCCCCAAAGTGAAGATAGCCCGCACCTAGACTTTTTGTCCAAATTGGCCACGTCACACCATAGCCCATGTCACTCAGAATTCTTTATTAAAGAAAGAATAATTTAAACATTTAAGTCAAGTATCCCCACCCATTAACTCTGCTTCACCTGAAAACCATGCTTCATTTTGATTCCCCTCTTCTGCCAGGAATTTTTGCACCAACTAGCAATACAAATCTTTTGCATGAATGCAGTTCCTATTGTACCATAGCGTATGTCCAAAAATAGGTGGTACTTGTTGCATTTTTATGCTGTTTTCCTTGCTTACCACTTCCACTTGAGATTGAAACTATCATTATGATTAAAGAGGCAGTGTTGGGCAAGCTAATGGGGCTAAAGCTAGACAAATTTCCTGACCCTGATGGAATGCATCCCAGGGGACTAAAAGTGACGATAGAGGAAATAGCAGATGTGCTCATGGTAATTTACTGAAATTTGGTGGACTCTGTGATGGTTATGGCAGATTGTAAAACAACAAATGTGATGTCACTGTTTTAAGAAAGGAGGTAGACAAAAGGCGGGTAACAATAGGCCTGTTGGCTTAACATCTGTAGTGGGGAAATGCTTAAATCTATAATCAAGGAAGAAATAGCTCAACATCAGGGTAGAAATTGTCCCATTGGGCAGACACAGAATAGATTCAAGAAAGACGGGTTATACTTAACAAATTTACTTGATAGAATCTCTTGAGGACATTAGGAGCATGATGGACAATGGAGAACCAGTGGATGTGGTGTATCTGGATTTTTGGAAAACATTTGACCAAGTGCCACACAAAAGGCTGCTACTTGAGATAAAGGTGCATGATGTTACAGGTAATGTGTTAACATGGATAGAAGATTGGTAACTAACAGAATTCGGAGAGTTGCGATAAATGGATGTTCTTCTGGTTAGTGAGAAGTGACTAGTGGTGTGCCTCAGGGATCAGTGTTGGGATCACAATTGTTTTCAGTTTATGCAGATGATCGAGAGTTAGGGACCAAGTGCAGTGTGCCCGAGTTTGCAGATTACACTAAAATGAGTGGTAGAGCAAAGCATGCAGAGACACTGAAAATTTGCAGAGGGATATAGGTAAGTTAAATGAGTGGGCAAGGGTCCGGTGGATGGAGCACATGTTGGTAAATGTGAGGTCATCTATTTTGGTAGGAATAACAGCAAAATGGACTATTATTTAAATGGTGAAAATTGCAGCATGCTGCTGTGCAGAGGAACCTGGATGTCCTTGGGTAGAATCACAAGAAGTTGGTTTGCAGGTGTAGCAGGTAATTAGGAAGGCAAATGGAATATTGTCATCATTAGTCGAGGGATTGACTAAAAATTTTGGGCAGTTATGCTGCAGCTGTATAGGGTGCTGGTGAGGCCACGCCTGCAGTACTGCATGCAGTTTTAGTCTCCTTCCTTCAGAAAGGATGTACTGGCACTGGAGGGGGTGTAGAAGGGGTTCACTAGGTCAATTCTGGAATTGAGAAGGTTGCTTTATGAGGAGAGTTTGAGTAGACTGGGACTGTACTCATTGGAATTTGAAGGAATGAGGGGGGTCTTAAAGGAACTTATAAAATTATGAAGGAAGTACATAGGGTAGAAGCAGGGAGGTTGTTTCCGCTGAGTGAAACTAGAACTAGGAGGCATAACATCCTAATAAGGGGAGCAGATTTAGGACTGATTTGAGGAGGAACTTCTTTACCCAAGGGTTGTGAATCTGTGGAATTCCTTGCCCAGTGAAGCAGTTGAGGCTACCTTGTTAAATGTTTTTAAGGTAAAGATAGATTTTTGAACAGTAAAGATATTAAGGCTTATGGTGAGCAGGCCAGTAAGTGGAACTGAGACGACGAAAAGATCAGCGATGATCTTGTTGAATGGTGGAGCAGGCTAGATGGCTTACTTATACTCCTTTTTCTTATGTTCACATTATCTCCACCCTCAATATGAAATTGCAAAGACAAAGTGTGAAAGTATTTCGGATATCTTTAGTGTAAAGGCAAACCTACTTACACAGATACAAGAATTGTAAAATTATTTACGTTTTTAAGGGTCTGAGTGTGTGTAATGTATAGATGGTTTGACGGTTGTTCCAGATTTCTCAATAGTGTAGCTTTCTAGAGATTTAGATTTCACCTGTGGAAGTTCTTGACGTTTAGATGTCTTGAAATCTTATATGGTTTTAATGTATTGTTTGTTGTCATGTTGGTCTTCCACATATGCATTATCCGAGTAAATGTTTGTGTGTGTCCTATGCATTGTATTGTACTGTTTCCTGAGTTGGTTCCTGTTTCATTTCAGTGTTAATCTATTACGTGTTGTGATATTATAGTGTTTAGACTTTCTACGTCCGTTTGATACCTCTATAAGTAGACTGGTTCCTGTTTCTGGCCAACTTGCAGATTAGGCACTTCTGCATCTGCATGTGTGACATGTACCATCTTAATTTTCCGTTTTTTTGAGAAGTTTATCCTATGTAATTATGAACTTTGACAAGTGATGGTTTGGCTGGGTTACCTTAACCCGCCTTTGAGGAAGCGCCCTGAGTAGCCTGCGCCTGCACGCTGGGTTGGGGTGCCTGGGAGTCAAGGGTTCGAGTCCCGGCCCCTACCGAAGGAACAGAGAGGGATATTAATATTAATAATAATAGATATTAATATTCGGGACGTTGGATGTCTTCAAGGCAGAGATCGACAAATTCTTGATCTCACAAGGAATCAAGGGCTATGGGGAGAGTGCAGGGAAGTGGAGTTGAAATCCCCATCAGCCATGATTTAAATGGCGGAGTGGACTTGATGGGCCAAATGGCCTTACTTCCGCTCCTATGTCTTATGGTCTTTCCAAACATTATCCCAGCAAGTGATGGAAAGCCTAAATACAGAGGTGCGCCAACACAAAGATCCTGTTTTGTTGCCCTGCACTACATGATAAGTACTTTAATGGTGCAAGCTATTCACTCGATGAGACCATTAGCTATGTCTTTAAAAGTGTTTGCTATGATCAGTGTCCAATATATGATTTCTACCGGGTTCATGGAGTCATACAGAATCAAAACAGGCCCTTCGACTCACCGTGTCTATGCCAACCAACAAACAGCAAACTATACATATCCCATTTACCTGCACTAGTGCCATAGTCCACTATGCTCTGACATTTTAAGTACTCATCCAGATGCTAAAGTATTGCAGAAGTACTCCCCTCCACCACCCTTACGGGCAGCACATTCCATGTATCTACCACCATCTGGGTGGAAAATATTTTTTCTCAGATCTCCTATAAACTACTTCTCACGTTAAACTTATGCCCTCTAGTCTTTAATACATCTGCCGTGGGGAAGAGATTCTCATAGTCTACTCTGTCTATGCCTGTCATAGCTTTGCATACCTCAATTAGATTCCCCCTCAGACTCCTCTGCTCCAATGGAAACAAATACAGTTTATCCAGTCTTTCCTCATAACTGAGAATTTTCATTCCTGGCAACATCCTGGTGAAGATAATAAAGTGTGAAGCTGGATGAACACAGCAGGCCAAGCAGCATCTCAGGAGCACAAAAGCTGACGTTTCGGGCCTAGACCCTTCATCAGAGAGGGGGATGGGGTGAGGGTTCTGGAATAAATAGGGAGAGAGGGGGAGGCGGACCGAAGATGGAAAGAAAAGAAGATAGGTGGAGAGGAGAGTATAGGTGGGGAGATAGGGAGGGGATAGATCAGTCCAGGGAAGACGGGCAGGTCAAGGAGGTGGGATGAGGTTAGTAGGTAGGAAATGGAGGTGCGGCTTGGGGTGGGAGGAAGGGATGGGTGAGAGGAAGAACAGGTTAGGGAGGCAGAGACAGGCTGGGCTGGTTTTGGGATGCAGTGGGGGGAGGGGAGATTTTGAAGCTGGTGAAGTCCACATTGATACCATTGGGCTGCAGGGTTCCCAAGCGGAATATGAATTAGTGACATCCATCTCTCTATGTCCCCCCGTCCCACCATCTTTCACCCAGGATGGTCTAATGTCTCTCTGTTTTGTTGTTGAACAGAGGTCTGATCAGGCTCCATCCACCATGAGCAGTAACAGATTTAAGTCGATATTTCATCAAATTCAGCAAAAAATTATTCCAGTCAAAAAGAAGGACTTAATATGAATGATATATCATCTGTGGTTAATAAAGGCGGTTTAATCAAAAGCTAAGGCATACAAATTGGTGAAAACTGGTGGTAAGACAGATGATTGGGATTTTTTTAGAACCAGCACTGGATGACTAATATGCTAATAATGAAGAAGCAAGTTGAATATGAAAGTAGATTGACAAAAATACAAAATCAAACTTCAAGATCTTATAAAGGTACATAAAAAATAAACTAAGGTAAATTTTAATCCCGTGGAAGAATCAACTGGGAAATTGTTAACTGGGATATGGCAGATAATTTAAACCAATATTTTGCATTGGTTGTCATGGTGGAGGATGCTACAAAATTCCAAATGTAACAGAATGCAAGGTGCTAATGGGAGGAATGATCTAACTGTCTCTCTAACAAAGAATGAAGTATATGCCAGATCAGTGGGACTAAAGGCAGACAAATCACCAGAATCTGATGGCCTGCATCCATGGCTTTTAAACGTCCTGGCTGCAGAAACAGTGAAGGCATGAGTCAAAATATTCCAGCCCCACTGCATCCCAAAACCAGCCCAGCCTGTCTCTGCCCCCCTAACCTGTTCTTCCACTCACCCATCCCTTCCTCCCACCCCAAGCCGCACCTCCATTTCCTACCTACTAACCTCATCCCACCTCCTTAACCTGCCCGTCTTCCCTGGACTGACCTATCCCCTCCCTACCTCCCCACCTATACTCTCCTCTCCACCTATCTTCTTTTCTTTCCATCTTCGGTCTGCCTCCCCCCTCTCCCTATTTATTCCAGAACCCTCACCCCATCCCCCACTCTGATGAAGGGTCTAGGCCCGAAACGTCAGCTTTTGTGCTCCTGAGATGCTGCTTGGCCTGCTGTGTTCATCCAGCTTCACACTTTATTATCTTGGATTCTCCAGCATCTGCAGTTCCCATTATCTGTGATACAATTTTAACATCCTGGTGAATCTTCTCTGCATTCCTCTGGTGCTGTCATAGGGAAGTGAACAGAACTGCACACATTCCATCTGTATTCCATCTGTGGCCTAACCAATGTTTTATGAAGTTGTAACATAAAGTTATAAGGCTTTTGCTCCTATATTGTACTCACCAGCTAATGAAGGCAAGCATCCAATATGCCTTCCAATATGCCTGTCTACTTGTGCCGACACTTTTAAGAATCTATTGCCTTGTGTATCAACGTCTCTTTGTTCTCTAGTGCTCCCTAAGGACCTACAATACATTATGTATATCCTTCCCTTCTTTGACCTCCCAAAATGTATCACCTCATTGGGTTTAAATTCTGTTTTCCGTTGTTCTGTCAAATTTATCAGTTGATTAATATACTGTAGCCTGTGACCATCCTCCTCATTATCAACAACACCAACAACTTTCATGTTATCTGCAAACTTACAAATTATACCTTCTACATTCACATCCAAGTTGTTAATGGGCATAACAAAAACAAGAGTCCCAGCACCAAACACAGTGGTACACCACTGGTCAAAGGTGTCCCATTACAAAATTGGAGGAAAGTGATGGTCTAGTGACATTATTGTGAGACTGTTAATCCAGAGACCCCCGTAATGTTCTGGGGACCTGGTGGGGATGAGAGGGGTGCTGGTCTTGGGATGAGGTTAGGAGTGGGGAGATTTTGAAGCTTGTAAAGTCCACATTGAGATAATTGGGTTGTAGGGTTCCAGATGGACATGTCCATCCTGGGCCTCCTCCAGTGCCAAAACGATGCTATCCAAAAACTGGAGGAGCAGCACCTCATATTTTGCCTGGGAACCCTATAACCCAATGGTTTCAATGTAGACTTCACCAGTTTCAAAATCTCCCCACACCCTGACCTCATCCCAAGACCAGCCTCGCCTCTCTCCACGCCTCCTTGACCTCTCCTTCTTCCCTCCCACCTACCTACTTCTCCCTCCTCACTGACCAACCCCCATTCCAGCTCCTTACCTACACCCACCTTTACAGGCTTCACCCCTGCCTCCTTGACCTGTCCATCGTCTCTTTACCTGTCTGCTCCACTATCTACCTTCTATCACTGCTCCCCTTTCTGTAATTATTTCAGAACCCACTTCCCCTCCCCCATTTTTGAAAAAGGGCTCAGACCCAAAATGTCAGCTTTCCTACTCCTCTGATGCTGCCTGGTCTGCTGTGTTCATCCAGCTCCACACCTTGTTATCTCAGACTCCAGCATTGGCAGTTTCTACTATCTCTGAATATATTTAATCACATTTTCAAAAGACTCAATTAAATTAAAACAGGAATCCCCTCCATCAAATCTGTGCTGACTATCCCTCATCAATCCCTGCCTTTTCAAGTATTGATTAATCTGCCCTTCAGAAGTTCTTCCAATAACTTCCCTACAATTGATGCCAGACTAACTAGTCTGTAATTACCTGCTTATCCCTTCTGCCCTTCTTGACCAATGTTAGCTATCATTCAGTCAACTGGCACCTCACCTGTGGCCAGTAAAGTATTGAATGTGTCCATCACAGCTCCAACAATCTCTTTCCTTGCTTCCCATGATAACATAAGATACATATCAGGGCCTGGAGATTTGTGCATCTGTATGCCTGCTGAAACATCTAATACTTCCTCCTTATTAACCTTAATGTGTTCCAGCACCTTACTATCACAACTGAAATGACTGTCTGCAATACCTTTCTCCTCTGTGAATATAGACAAGGTGTTCATTTAAGACCTCAGTCACTGACACTGGCTCCATGCGCAGGTTGCTCCTTTGGTCTCTAATGGGTCCTACTCTTTCCATGGTAATATTATTAATTATTTTTTAAAAAAGCAGTGGGATTTTTCTTGATCCCATCTGCCAAAGGTACTTCATGGCCCCTCTTTGCCTTCTTAATTTCCATTTTTAGCAACCCCCTACACTGTCCATAATTTTGAAGGGCCTTCCCTTTTTTGTACGTACTATACCTGACATATGTTTTCTTCTTTGTCTTTACTAAATTCTCAGTGTTCCTTGACATCTAGAGTTCCCTAGACTTGCTGTTCTTGCCCGTCAGTGGAACACACTGGCTCTGAATTCTTACTATACTACTTTTCAAAGGCTTGGACTTTCCAAATTTAATGTAACCTGCAAGTAGTTGGTCCCAGAGGACATTAGCCAGATCCTGTTGAATGATATTGAAATCAGTCACCCCCAGTTTAGACATTTAACTTCTGTACTATCCTTATCGCTTTCCATGATGACTTTGAAACTTTATGGCCATTATTCACAAAATTCTCACCCACTGAAACTTTCACCACTTGACCAGCTTCATTCCCTAGGATTAGATCTTGCACTGCTCATCTGTAGGACTAACTACCAAATGGTTTAAAAAGTCCTCCTGGATGAACTTCAAAATTTCAACCCGGTGTGATCCTTTCGCTCAAGGCAATTCCGGTTAATGTTAGCAAAATTGAAGTCCTCTCTAAATGTAATCCTGTTTCTCTCACACCTTTCTATGGTTTGTCTACATATCTGCTTTTCCTTCTCCTTCTGCCTGTTGGGAGGCTGTGGTATAATCCCAGTATTAATCACCCTTTTTATGTTTCTAAGCTCTATCCAGATGGCCTTGTTTAAAGATCCTTCAAGGAGACATCTTCCCTCACTACTGCAGTGATTGTTTCCTTTAACTGTCATGCAATGTTCCTACCTCTGTGGAAGGATCATTGGACCCAAAATGTCAACTCTGATTTCTCTCCACAGATGCTGCCAGATGTGCTGAGTTTTTCCAGCAATTTCTGTTTTTCTTTCTGATTTCCAGCATTTGCAGTTCTTTCGGTTTTTATTTGGTCCTCCTAGCAATGGTTTTGGACCATTCCAATTCAGGAGCAACCTGTCCAGCTTGTACAGGTCCCACTTACCTCCAGAAGCTGTACCAATGATCCAGAAATCTAGAGCCCTCCCTCCTAGACCATCTCTTCAGCAATGTTTTCATATGTACTAACTTCTGTTCCTATATTCAGTAGCACTTGGCACTGAAAGTAATCTAGAGATTACAACCTTAGTAGTTTTCCTCTTTAATGTACCATTTGACTCCTTAAATCCTGCTGTAGGACCTTAGTTTTGTTTTTCTCCATGTTGTTGGCACCAACTTGTAGTATGGCTACTGGCTGTTCACTCTCTCCTTTTAGAGTAAACTGCGGCCGCTCTGAGTTATCCATTACCTTGGCACCAGAGAGGCGACATACTATTTGAATTCTGAGGAAGGGTCACCAGACCCAAAACATTAACTCTGTTTTTTACTTCACAGATGCTGCCAGAACTGCTGGGCTTTTCCAGCAACTTTGTTTTTGAAACTATTTGAGAGTCTTGTTTGCTGCCATGGAACCACCTGTCAGTTTACCTTACAACCAAGGCCCCTATCACTAAAGCTGTCCCAGTCTTTTTCCTCCTCTGCTGTGCAGCAGAACCAATTGTGGTGCCTTAAAACTGGCTGTTGCTGTTTTCCACTTCAGAGGCCAGTCCTCCCAACAGTATCCAACGTGGTATATCTGTTTGAGACGGGGTGACCACAGGGGACTCCGGCACTATCTGCCCATGCTTGCTAGTCTTCTTGGTGGACACCCAGTGCTTTTCTGACTGTTTAGCCCTTACTTGGTATGTGGCCAATTTGCTAAATGTGCTATCTACAATGTCTTCAGCATTCGTAGAGATGCTCCATAGTGAGGCCATCTGCAACTCCAACCACTCTATATGGTCAATCAAAGGCTGCAGCTGAACACTTCCTGCATATAGGGTCACCATGGATGCTGGAAGTATCCCTGCTTTCTCACATTTTGCAGGAGGAGCAATCAATGGGCTGAGCTCTCTTGCCATTATGAACTTATATCAATTGCAGATAATAAACTAGGAGCCAGTTACTCAGTGAAAAATACTAGTACATCAGATAGACTGAATAGCAATCATTGTGTTTGTCATTGATGCACTTTGAATATTCTTTTACCATCTGATTATTGAAAATTTGAAAAATTTGAAGAAATCTGTTATGACTTTGGACTCATGGGATGAAAATCTAGTGTCAATTTCTAAATTTAGACATCTTAGATCCAAATGTACCCAGGTTGCATCATTTTCCTTCCACATACATAGAATAGTAATGCACCAGGTCAAGTGCTAGTGTACATGATGGACTATACCTTCATGTTCGATATCATCGACCTTGCTCTTGACCCTCTCTTGTATGTGATCACTAATCATCTGGGAGGATTAATTCATGGAGTTGCGTCTTTTCTAAGTTACAGTACAACACCACCACTGAAGATTGCTGTTGCGCTGACTGTTACGTTTGTCATGAGTCGTAAGTCCTGAACTGACTCAATGCATATATTTCTGTCCAGCCCTGCTGTGATAAGTAACCTGGTTATTTGATGAATGGTTACATGCTGAATTCTGTATATGCTAGTACATGCTCCTGCTGTTGGTCCATTTGTGTCCACTAGGTCAGATAGTTGTAGTTTCCATGAAGCATTGCCATTGGTATGTTTGATTGCCAACATAACAGTGCAAAGGATTCATGTCCCATTATGTGAGTGGCACGGTGGCTCAGTGGTTAGCACTGCAGCCTCACAACCCCAAGAACCCGGGTTGATTCCAGCCTCGGATGACTGTGTGGAGTTTGCACGTTTTCCCTGTGTCTGCGTGGGTTTTCTCCAGGTACTCTGGTTTCCTCCCAAAGTCCAAAGATGTGCAGGCTAGGTGGATTGGCCATGCCCATAGTGTTGAGGGGTGTATGGGTTACGGGGAAATGGGTCTGAGTGGGATGCTTCAAGGGGTGGTGTAGACTTGTTGGGCCAAAGGGCCAGTTTCCACACTGTAGGGAATCTTGTCTTGTTGTAGTAGGTAGTATCATTGACTTCCAATGATCTAGATATACATTTTTCAGACTTCTGACTGGTAGATCTTTGCACGAGCTCCTGAACCAAGTTTTGTCTCAAGCATGCTTACCAGTGCTGTTTAAGCATATGATGCTCATTGTTACAGAAATTTCTAACCAATCATACATGTGACACTTTGTTTGGACAAAGTCAGTGTGGAAAGCCTACCTGTCTTCTGGTTGAAGGCTCTTCTTACCTTAAATCTTGACCTTGGACAATTTTGTTACTAATCTCAAGTTCGCGCTTGTGTTAATGCAGGTCTGTGGCAAACTCACAGTTGCTGCTGCCAATATGCTGTGCATTTTTCTTGTTTGCACCCTATTATAGCCTCTGATCACATTTTAGCAATAAGATTTGTTCCATAATCCAGCCCAGTGTCCTTTTGCACTGAGTAACTTCCAAAGATCTTGGAACATAGGACAACTCCATGGTGGGTACCACAAGCTTGCTTTCTTTGTGTCCTGGCTCTTGCAGCAAAACTGGTAGCTACTCCCAATGTTTGCAAATTTAGTGTCGGTCTAAAATGGCTTCTTATTTTCTGCTATCTTTTAACAGTCTGTCAGTGTCATCACCTTTTTCTCCAGCAGGCCTTTTTGGAAAAGACGATAGGTGTTGTAATTGTAAACGGCTCCAGGATCCACAGGAAAGCTCATTCTCTTAGAAATCACAGTTCTTTTCTGTGTCACAGTACCCATTGATGAACTCATCAGTTAATTCTTGTGGTTGTTGTTTTAAGCTCTCTCTCACATGTAGCTGATGCTCTAGCATTTCCTGTAGTTTGGGTCACACGCTCATTCTTTTGAGTCAGGTTTGAAGTGTTGACTGTGTGTGTGACCCTTCTTTCCAAATGACTATTTTTTTTACCATTTGCTTATTTAGTCTTGCTAGGGGTTTTGGTGGGCATCTTTCTCAAGTTACCTGACTTTTACAAATGTTAACAATATGTAGACATTTATAGTAAAAAGACTATAAGTCTAGTCTGTATTTGATTCAGTAACGTAGCTGCTGTGATTCACTTTCTTTTGTTTTATTTTATTCATCCTTGTGCTGGTTTCATTTATAGCTCAAAGATTTTTTTTATTTGGAGTAATTTTTCCTTTTTGACTGGAGTGTCATAAGCAAGGTTGTTTCAGCTTCTAAACCCCAATATGCATTTCCTTGTTGGCCACACATGTCATTGATCTGGCCAACTCACAAATCACAAATTCACTGTGCACCCAGTGCCATTTGTACCTTGATTCCTTTTCTTCTTGGCTCCTTGCATAAGTGTAACTTTTGGCACTTTAATCTTGTCTAAAGCGTTTTCATTAGTTTTCAGGTTTGCATTGCTTCAATTGTTTTAAGGAGTATTACTGCTGATCACCACGTTGTAATCTTGTTCCTAGTGAAGAATTACTTCACTTGTTCCTAGTGAAGAATTACTACACTTTCATACTAGATTGTTCATGATGTAGGTTTGATTTATGTGAAAATTTCAAGCAGGTTTGCTTCACAGACAAACTGATCTCTTACAGTCACAGAGTAACTTATTTATACATTTGTTTTGTATCCCATGCTGCTGTCTGGAATCCTCATGGCTGCTGGTCATGTGATGTCACCCTGGTCCTTGGATCATTAATATATACAGCTCTTATAGTAGTAACATGACATTGCTGTGAGTATTTACTTCCTTCATGCATCTAGGTATAGCTGTGGTGAAGAGTTTCTGCCTACCATTCTCTTTAAAACATATTTAAGAATTTACTGAAGCACCTTTGGCGGTAATGTTATATTGATCATTTTATAGAGGGAATTGCATTTCATTCAATTTTCCTTGAGGAACCCTATGAACTATCTGATAGCTTTTTCTTATCTTCTATTTCACATTTCTGACCTAATTTCTTCTAGATTAGTTTGCATAACAGATACAGTGGTGAACCTATCCATCTGTTACTCTCATTGGAACTGACTGCTGGGTGTTGTGAGCATGTAGACTGCTCAATCATCACATTCAATTTGGTTTCTATAGAAAGGTACGGTGTGGCAGGAAAAGAATGCATATTTTTAAGTAGTGGACTGTAAGTGGTAAAATCACAAAATAGGTAATTTTACCACCAAAATCAATGATGCATGCTACTTCTTTCTGAGTTCATAATCTTCAGTCCATGAAAAATTTTAATTGTTTTTATATGTTTTGGGAATTAATAAATAGCTTTCTGCCATGATGATAACTTAAGTATTAGATTGATCAGGCTCGTAAGCCAAATTTAGCATGGATCCACCTGTCTCCAAGGACATTCCACCGTTTGCCCACAGTCATTTCTTTCTTAGAAACTCCGGATAATACTTGAGTTTTGAGGGCTGATGGATGTCTCATAGTAATCTTTAGTTCAATTCCATCTTCCCATTTAGTTGTCCAATTCCCTGGTAACTGTCCCAAGCAGACCCTGATCTAGGCTTCAACCTCTGAGATTATCTTTACTTCTCATTTGTAAGAATCTCTTGCTATCTTCTTCCAGTCTGCTTTATATATGTGGACACGAGATTCCATTTTATCAGTCTGAGGAATGCCTCTGCAACAGCCTTTGCTGAATGGAATTATCTCATTGACCGAACAGGCATTGTGAAAAATTACTGAAAATGTTATCTTCTGTCCGTTTCTCCTTCGAAATGCTTTTGGAGAATCTTTCTTAATAAGAGGGTAAGATATTGCTAAACTATATTAATTTCTTAGGATTTTACAAAATCATTGACAGCCATTTCATATAGTATGGTGATCACTTCGTTGCGATTTAATCATGGAGACTGTTAATGGGCCTGGAAAATTAATAGCAGATTCACCTTTTTTTTTACCCTTTCATTTGTATGAATTTTCAGAAGAATTCAGACACTGAACTGATGGCACATCATTACAGAACAAAAGTCTGTCCATCCCTTCTATTAAGAAGCTGTACCTTGAACAGTTTGCCTACTCGAGTAATGTGGAGGGGCTTTTACTGGATGAAATGACTTGAAATTGATTAGAATGCAGCCATAAATGAATTAAAATAATAAATTTAAACAGTTCAGTCTCCCACCCTGTTCTGCCCCTCTTTCTTAAAAAAACCTTCAATATGGTCTCCATAGGTGGTAATACTTTCATGTTACACTGCTGAGCTGTAATTAAAATTTTGCAAAATGTCATAGAGAATTTCTTAACCTTCATTTTATCACTGCTACATTTCAATCTAAAAATTGGAGCACTTATGTACTTCTTTTACAAATGTGATTGATTTGCAGATTGATAATGTGTATTAAGTTTTTGGAGTTATTGACTTTATGAAATTGGAGTTCTTTGCTGTTTTCTAGATGCCGTAGCATTTGGTTAATGGTAGTGTCAGTAGCTGGCATTTTGTGCTTGCCAATAGATACAATGCTGCCAGGTAAAGTTGGTAATTGGCAGTCATCCATGATGGCACTGTCAGTCCACATTAGGAGTAGAAACATTGCCACCAGAAGTAGTTGGCACTTTGCATTCAGCAAATAGAAGCGGCTGAATCTTTGCATTGCATTGTCAAAGCAGGGTCAGACAATGCACTTAGCATATTTGTTAGCTGCAGTGACATTGTCACTGCATCTGACAGTAAGAGCAATGTCACCAGATATATTGGTCATGTAGATGATGGTAGTAGCAGCATTGTTGCCAGATGTAGTTGGCACTTGGTGGCTGGCAGAAGTAGTCCTGTGATTCTGCATTCATTATTAGTACCAGTTGCACTCAAAGCTTGGCAGTGGAAGCAATGTCACCAGATGCAGTTGTTATTCAGTGAATAACAGGGACACTTGGCATGCAAAATACTCAACATGCTCACACATTATGGCTATTTTCTTTGTCCTTAAAAATCTAAGCATTCCAAATGTTGTCCTTCTTTGCACTCTTGTATAATGTAAAAGATTTTTCTGTAGGTAAGAAAACTCTAGGACTAAAATTTCAAGCAATCATTTAAAAAATCATCTAAACTTTACTACATTCTGAGTTATTCAATTGCAAATGTTGCAGCTTGGCTTTCACATTAAGAAAAACTTAATTAATTACAATTCTTCAGTTTTGCCGTTGACTACAAATTGCGAGTTTTATTATGGGAAACTAAACTTTTTTTCTCATCAGAAGCAAAGAAGGTTTCCACATTTATGAACATTAAGTTTGGATGTTGGTGACATTCATCACTATCAGGCAAATAAGGGCTTGCCGGGGGTAGGAAATGAATCATTAAGTTATTGTTTAAACAATAGAGATAAAATTCAACTTTGCCATTCGACTGGTTAAGTAGTCCTTTATCTACCATACCCAATTCACTTTTCCATTGATTTTAATAGAATTATGAAAAGTCAGAAAATGTAAGTTGCTGAATGAATTTAAGCATGTTATTTTAAAGTATGTATATTTTCAATGTCTTGTTTTATTTAAAACATTATTTCGGACATGTAGAATCTTAGTAATTGAGAAAAGGTTTTTTGAGTGATTCAATTGGCTGACCTTCTTCATTATTTTATCACTAGATTTTCTTGATTATTTGTTTAAAAGGTCAAATGATTGGAAGCTTTAGTGGTTTTTAATTAATAGTTGGCCAACATTCATCCACACTTTTGATCACTACATTCCCTGCAGTGAAGAAGGTTATCTAAGATCTTGATCAGTTGGGGCAATGGACTGAGGAGTGGCAGATGAAGGTTAAGTTAGATAAATGTGAGATATTGCATTTTGATAAAACAAACAATGCAGGACTAATTCAATTAATGGTAGGGCCCTGGGTACTGCTGTAGTATTGAGGCACCTGTGGGTTCAGATAAATAATTCTTTCAAATTTGCACCACAAATAGAAAGGGTGGTTAAGAAGTGTTTAGCATGCTTGCCTTCATTGCTCAGACCTTAGAATATTGCAGTTGTGCTGTCATGTTGTGGTTGTACAGGACGTTGGTGAGGTCTCTTCTGGAGTACTGTGCACAGTTCCAGTCACCCTGTTATAGGAATAATTTACAAGATGTTGCTGGGAATGGAGAGTTTGAGTTATAAAAATAGGCTGTGACTTTTTTCACAGGAGCATGGGAGGTTGAAGAGTGACCTTATTGAGGTTTATAAAATTATTGGGGGCATAGATAAGGTGACTAGCAAAGGTCTTTCCCCAAGAAGGGGAAGTTTAAAATTAGGGGGCATATCTTTAAAGTGGGAGGAGCAAAATTTTAAAAGGATATGAAGGGGTTTTTTTAACATAGTGAGTGGTTAGTGTGTGGAATGAACTGCCAGAGGAAGTGGTGGATGCAGGTACATTGTTTAAAAGACTTGGGTAATTACATGATTAGGAAAGCTTTGGAGGGATGTGGGCAGGTAGGACTAGTTCAGCATGGTCGGTGTGAACTAGTTGGATCAAAGTGTGTGTTTCCATGCACTATGACCGTATGATTAAAAGATATCCAGTTCTATCTTCAATTTTATTGATTTCAAATAGGGACTTGTAGATTTTAAAGGGATATCCTAATGTAAATAGTAATTGTTTCAATTACTTAGTAATGAAAGGGCACAGATTCAACACGAGAACTGAAAGAATTAAAGGAAAGGCCAGTAAAATAGAATTTATATAGAAAGTAGTTTGAATGTGAAATATTCTGGCTGGAGCAGTACCCATAAGTTCTTCTAAAATGCAAGTAGATAATTGCTTGGAAAAGTGGAATGTTGCAGAATATGAAGAGAAAATCAGTGAGACTTAAACTCGTCAGCAAAGCATCAGGACAGACCTTGTAGGCTGGATTACTTGTTTTGTTTTGTAACACACTATAATTTCTGTGCAATATGCGGGAAGTCAAATCTAAGCTTATGAAATAAATGGCTCCATGGCATCCTGTGAAAATGTTTTGACATCATTTTTAAAGATGAAGAATATTGACATTATACAGCAGCACACAATTATGTGTACATGAGCAGATAGCCTCACAGCTGACACCACCATAAGGCTCCTCACTTCATGCTGTATGTATATTTTAGCCCTTCCACCATTGCTGCATCTTTTAATTCTTCCATGCCTCTCCCTAGTTGGTTATTCTAATCAGTGCAGATATTTGCTTATACAGCACTCTCTTGTTTACTGATGTGCTTTGAATCCAAGTTTTAATATTGAATTGTTAAATGTTTAAACTGTTGGATGTTTAAAATATTTTTGGGGACTTGTGCTGGGAATCTATGTTTTGTGCTCCATTGTGCGAGCTTGTTTTTGAGATCAAAATTAGGGCCTGACAGTGGCCTGATTCTAAGGGACTGTTACAAGAAGACAATGACAGTGAAGTTTGAATTGCTTTGCTACATGCGGGATAATGAATTTGCTCAAAGGATTTTATTCTTGTACTGCAAGTGTGCAAGATCTGTTTTTCTTTGAAATATATTCTGCCTGTAATTGCTTATGTCATATTAATCCTGTAGAATGTTTTGGTTTTGGGCTTTAGACGTAATTTTAACAGAAATTCAGTCTTTAACATGGAAAAACAACCATTCAGTAATGTCCTACTGCATACTGTGTATAATCCACATGTATAAACATATGTTACAGTAGTTGCTTCCACTATGAGGTGTAGTGCTGCATTTTTTCACTGCTTCACAGCATGGCATCTGATGTCATGCACCATTGCTGTAGCAAGATGGATGACTTTACGAGCAGACAGCTTCACAGCTGACACCACCATAAGGCTTCTCACTTCTTGCTGTGATCCTCTCATTTCTATGAATTGCAGATAATAAAAATGAAACATCTTCTTCTTTTCTGATTCCCACACTGTTTTCATCTTGTTGAGATTAATAAAGCAGCAATTTTTCTCTTAAAACTCTAATGCCTTTTTGTTGTTGTTGTATGCCAAATAATCTAAACTGCAATATCCTTTCATAAATCTCCACTGAACTCAAATACATAAAATAAAACATGCAAATTTATCAAGTTAGAAATCATAATAAAGCAAATTAGGAATGAGGAAATGTTTCCTACATATTTCTTGAATTTACACATCCTGACATTAGTTTGTCATGTTTTACCTACTTACATTAATGATGCTAAGTTAGTTGGAGTGTACCATACTGTGCCAATACTAATATTGCTTATCCTTATATTATTTGCCCCCATCCCCAATTTAAAATGCTGCAATGTATCCTTGTTCATTTTTCTACAGTTTTTTTAAAATCACTTCCAGTGATCCATTTACTCTAATGGTTCTCTCTTGTGAGTGAGCTAATATACATAGAGATCACTTGATTGGGTGAGTATGATGTATGAAGTTGGTCTTGACTGCTGTTGGTTTTGAGATACAAAGGTTTTGATATGTTAAAATACTTTATAGGACAATTAAACCACCTTGCAAGTTGGAAGTATGGTTATTTAATATTGTAAATGGCAGGGATATATTGGATTCATTTTCCAAAACGCTAGTATAAAAAAACATGAAAATACATATTTATCTCATGTTGGTAATTGTAGTTTCTGGAATTTGTTGGGCTCTGGAATTCTCAGTGATCAGTAAAGATACAGAGATATTTGAAAATGTCTTTGCTCTATCTTGTATTTTAAGTCAATACTACTACCTATACCTGATTATAATGATCTGGAGTACCATGGGTAGTGGTTGTCTACATATGTACCACGGCCTTTTGTTAGGTCTTTAGTTTTTCAACTCCTATACGCACTGCAACAGCCTCTTATTTACATATAAAATGACC
Source organism: Stegostoma tigrinum (assembly GCF_030684315.1). NCBI lineage: Eukaryota > Metazoa > Chordata > Chondrichthyes > Orectolobiformes > Stegostomatidae > Stegostoma > Stegostoma tigrinum. The sequence continues at coordinate 79,483,868 of NC_081357.1, read as the reverse complement.
GAATGAATACCACACTTTAGATATGTAGTACAGTATCTAAGACTGGTAACCTCTGCCTTACTGATGTTAACATCATCAGTTACATCATCACGATTTACATTAATTTCATTTGTACACCCAATTTTCTCTCTACTTGGTCTACATTATTCTGGTAGTTCTCTTTTACCTCTGATTAAATCTACACTTTTTTTACCGAGCAAACCTGCAATCTATGATTATTAACATTTGCAAATCAGATAATTCCAAGATTTGCTGGGTGGTAACATCCATTTCTGCCCAGCAATATTGAAGGGCTTATTGTAAGAATTTAATGGTCACTTAGGACAGTTCAGGCTTCTCTGAAGATAGTTTAAAGGATATAAGAAGCTGGAGAAAGAACAGACAGGGACACAAGTCTTTGTTGGAATACTGCAGTTTAGCTGTACTTTCCAAACATCATCTGAACTGCACAGATTCTGTGCAGAGGTCTTGAGAATAGCTCTGTGCTGTTAGGATGAATTCAGGCAGGAGGTTCTAGGAATCAATAGACAGCCAAATATTCCTCAGGACTCAGAAGTTCTGAGAGCTAAGAATGCAGGAAGGTTGCCGGCTCAGCGTTGGGATAAGCTGTGATGGGTTCAGTGAAGCTTGCAAGCATTAATACTTCAATGTCACAGAGAGTAGGGGTTGAAAAGCTCACAGGAATATTTGTTTGAAGTGACTGAGCAAAATTGGAGCTCAGGTGAAAAACCCCAGAGCAGGTCTGATTCACTGAAGTTATCTGTTGATGAAGTTCTGGAGTTACGCTTGTGAATGTATAATGCAGTTCAGTTTTCGAGACTAGGGTACCTAGGAAAGGAGAATGATTACAGCATAGAACAGAACAGCATAGGAATGGGCTCTTCAGCCCATGATGTTGTGGCAAACATGACACCAAATTAAACTGATCCTTCTGCCTGCCCTTGGTCCATGTCCCTCCATTCCTTGCACATTCATGTGCTTATCTAAAAGGCCCTCAAATGCCCCAATCATATCGGCCTCCAGCACACCCCTGGCAGTGTGCTACAGGCCCCTACAACTCTATGTGTCAGAAGACTTGTCCTTCACATCTCCTTTGAACTTTCTCCCTCTCACCTAAATGCTTTCCCCTGAGTATTATACATTTCAACTGCGGAAAAAAGATTCTGACCGTCGACCCTATCTATGGATATCATAATTTTATAGACTTCTACCAAGTTTCCCCTCAGCCTCCAAAGCTCCAGAGAAAACAACCTGAGTTTTTTCTAGACTCTCCTTGTAATATATACCCTCTAATCCAGGCAGCTTGCTACTAAACTTCTTCCGCAGCCTCTCCAAAACCTTCACATGCTTCCTGTAATGTGGTGACCAGAACTGAATGCAGTAGTCTTATGTGTAAAACTGCAACATGACATCCTGACTCTTGCACTTAATTCCCCAACCAATAAAGGCAAGCATTCCATATGCCTTTTTATTAAAATCGCCCTATCTACTTGTGTGGCCACTTTCAGGGAGCTATGGACTTGAAACTCAAGATTCCTCCTTACATCAATGCTGTTCAGGGTCCTGATGTTAACTGTGTACTTTTCCTTAACATTTGACCTTTAATAATTAACTGCAATAGGAGAGGCTGTTAAGGCAGTCCATGATAGAGTTGCTTTTGCGAGAGACTTTCAAGGCTAGGTTGACAAAGTGTGTGTGTGTGTGTGTGTGTGTGTGTGTGTGTGTGTGTGTGTGTGTGTCATGGGGTGTTACTTCACAGTGAATTACCTAAGGGTATTAGAACTCAAGTTTTTGTAGATTATACTTTTGTTCTAATATTGTACAATAAGTTTTCTTTTGTTCAGTCATGAAATCTAATGGCTTTCTTCTCTTAGTAATGTTCCTTGATTTCTCAGTATCCCCATTTCAGAGAGACTTACAGCATAGGAACAGGCCCTTCAGCCCAACTTGTCCATGCTGCCCAGTTTTCACAATTATTTTAGTCACATTTGCCTGCATTTGATCTATATCCCTGCAATATGTATCCCATCCATTACCTGTCCAAATATTTCCGAAATGACAAAAATTTACTCACTTCTACCAGTATTTCTGGCTGCCCATTCCAAACACTCACCTTCCTCGGTGTGAAAAAATTGCCCCTCTGCACTCTTTTATATCCCTCCTGTTATAAATCAGATCAATTCTCCGAAACTATTAGGAAGACAGTCTAGACCCTAACTTTTTTCTTATTTTAAAACTAAATGTAAGGTGTTGCATTTTAAATGCAATTCGATTGGTCAAGTTACTGGATTTGAAGGAAAACACATTTTATTTATCCACTATAGTTAAATACAACAAAGAAGAAACAATTGAAATAACAACTGTATTGGAAAACTTAACAGAACAATATACACAGTAACTATTATTAATTAACTGTTCCAATATAGCAACATCCTATAAACATACCCCTGACAAAAGGCAAGTTCAGAAAACACTACCCTGTCTACCTGTCACTCCACTTTCAAGGAGCTATGAACGTGTATCCCTTGATCTCTTTGTTCTGTAATTCTCACAGGGTCCTACCAATCACGGAGTAAGTCCTACCCTGTTTTGACTTAGCAAAATGCAACACCATGCATTTATCTAAATTAAACTCCAATCTGCCATTCTTCAGCCCACTGACCCAGTCGGTCAAGATCTCACTGTATTCCCAAATAACCTTCTTCACTATCCACTATGCCACCAACTTTTATGTCATCTGTAAATCTATTCACCTGATAAAGGTGATGACCTGCCTTTACCTGACAAAGAAGCAGTGCTCCAAAGGCTCTTGATTTTAAATAAACCTGTTAGCCTATAGTCTGGTGTTGTGCGACTTCTGACTTTGTCCACCCCAGTCCAATGTCGGCATCTCCACATCATGGAAAACTCATTAACAATACCTTCTAAATTCTCAGCCAAATCATTTCGATAAATGATGAATAACAGTGGACGCAACACCAATCTGTTTGGTCACAGGCCTCCAGTTTGGAAAAAAACAACGCTCCAGCACCACCCTCTGTCTTCTACCTTCAAGTCAATTTTATATCCAATGGGTAGCTCTCTCTGGATCTCATGAGATTTAACCTTACTCAATAACTCACCATGCTGTACCTTGTCAAATGTCTTGCCAAAGTCTATGTAGACAATGTCTACTACACTGCCCCCATCTACTCTCTTGGCCACCCCTTCAAAAAACTCACTCAAATTCCTGAGACACCACTTGCTTGCACAAGCCATTCTGACTATCCCTCATCAGTCCTTGTCTGTCCAAATGCCTGTAGATCCTGAGTCTCAGAATCCTCTCTAAAAAATTTTCCACTACAGGAGTTAGTCTCACTGGAGTGGTTCCCGGGCATTTCCCTGCAACTCTTCTTAAATAATGCCACAACATGAGCCACCCTCCAGTCTTCAGGCACTTCACCCATGGCTGGCGATTATGCAAGCATCTCCATTAGGAGACTGGCAGTTTCCTCCATATTTCCCAGGACTTTATGGGAACTATTTTATCAGGTCCCTGGGATGCATCTACCTTAATGTGTTTTAAGACTTCAGCACCTCCTGTTATGTAATGTGGACTCTCATCAAGACATCACTATTTATTTCCCCAAGTTCCCTACCGTCCATGCCTTCCTTGATGATAAATACTGATGACATTTAGGATCTTACCCATCTCTTGTGGCTCCACACAAAGATCAACAAGGTCATCTAAGAGGCCTGATTCTCTTCCTAGTTACTCCTTTGACCTTCATGTACTTGTAAATCCCCTTGGATTTTCCTTCACCTTATCTCGTGTCCCCTGATGTCTGTCTTTAAGTCCATTTCTAAAATTAAATTTATTGGTTCCTTACCAGATTGCAACACAAATTTTGGCAGTCTGTTCCAGGATTGTGATAACTAACATTGTCTTTGTAATTATTAGCATCTTTATTACCATTATCACTATTCCTCTCATGTCATAGTCCAAATCTTACAGGCCAAGACAGTCTGGAACACCAACTGGATATTGCAATCTTGTTTGCTTGATTTCAACATGAGAGTGACGATATTGTGCTATGCCTGGAATACGTGGATTTATGACTATTTGGAAAAGCATAGCATGATTAAAGGGAGTCAGCATGGCTTTGTGAGGGGAAGGTCATGCCTTACAAATCTTATTGAGTTATTTGAGGAAGTCACGAGACAGGTTGACGAGGGTCAAGCAGAGGATGTGGTGTACATGGACTTCAGCAAGGCATTTAATAAAGTTCCCCACAGCAGGCTCATTCATAAAGTCAGGAGGTATGGGATACAGGGCGATTTGGCTGTCTGGATTCAGAATTGGTTGGCTGACAGGAGGCAGAGAGTGGTTGTAGATGGTAAGTATTCTGCCTGGAGGTCAGTGCTGAGTGGTGTCCCACAGGGGTCTGTTCTTGGGCCTCTGGTCTTTGTAGTTTTTATAAATGACTTGGATGAGGAGGTTGAGGGGTGTGTTAGTATGTTCGCTGATGACACAAAGGTTGGAGGTGCCGTTGATAGTATCAAGGGCTATTGCAGGCTTCAGCGAGACATTGACAGAATGCAGAGCTGGGTTGACAAATGGCAGATGGAGTTCAATCTGGATAAATGCGAAGTGATGCATTTTGGAAGGTCGAACTTAAATGCTGAATATAGGATTAAAGGCAGGATTCTCGGCAGTGTGGAGAAGCAGCGGGATCTTGGTGTTCAAGTGCATAGCTCCCTCAAAGTTGCCACCCAAGTGGATAAGGTTGTTAAGAAAACATATGGTGTTTTGGCTTTCATTAACAGGGGGATCAAGTTTAAGAGCCGCGAGGTTATGGTGCAGCTCTACAAAACCCTGGTTGAGACCACACTTGGAATATTGTGTCCAGTTCTGGTCGCCCTATTATAGGAAAGATGTGGAGGGTTTGGAGAGGGTTCAAAGGAGGTTTACCAGGATGCTGGCTGGACTGGAGGGCTTGTCTTACGAGGAGAGGTTGACTGAGCTTGGACTTTTCCCTCTGGAGAGAAGGAGGAAGAGAGGTGACCTGATCGAGGTGTACAAGGTAATGAGAGACATGGATGGAGTCGATAGCCAGAGACTTTTCCCCAGGGCAGGATTGACTGCCACGAGGGGTCATAGTTTTAAGGTGTTAGGAGGAAGGTATAGAGGAAACGTCAGAGGGAGGTTCTTCACCCAGAGAGTTGTGAGCGCATGGAATAGTTTACCAGTGGTAGTTGTGGAACTGGAGTCATTAGTGACATTTAAGTGACTGGCCTACTCCAGCACCTGTTGTCTGTTGTCTATTGTCTATTGCTGGACATGCACATGGACAGCAGTGAATTGAGGGGAATGTAGGTTAGGTTATTTTATTTCTGGATTAGGATTATTCCACGGCACAACATCGTGGACCGAAGGGCCTGTACTATGCTGTACTTTTCTATGTTCTGTGTTCTATGTGTACCACACTGTACACTGTAAAGTGCAGTGTATATGTGGGTGTCTCATCTTCTGAGATAATCATATTCATTTTTACCACATGACATAAAGCTGAAGTAGGCCTTTCAGCCTCTCAAATCTGACCCACTGTTCAATGAGATTAGGGCTATTCTGATAATCCTCAACTCCACTTTTCTGCCTTTTCCCCATCATCTTTAATTCGTTTACTGATTAAAAATGTCTGCCTCAGTCTTGAATATGTTTAACAACCCAGCCTCAACAGTGTTCTTTAGGAAAGAATTGCACAGAGTCTTTACCTTCTCAGAGAAGAAATTCCTCCTCATCTCTATCCAATTGGGTAACACGTTACTTTGAGATTATGCCCACTGGTCCTAGATTCTCTCATCAAGGCATACAACCACTCTGCACTTACCCTGTAAAGCCCCCTAAGAACCCCTAAATATTTCAATAAAGTCATATCTCATTTTTCTAAATTCCAGTGAGTACAGACTCAAACTGCTTTTTAGAAAATCCCTCCATATCCAGGATCAACCTAATGAACCTTCTTTCTGCCTCCAATGCTTCAACAATGCAAACAAAACTGTTCATAGTATTCAGTGTAATGTATAGTTTCAGCAAGTCTTCCCTCTTTTTGTACTTCATTCCCTTTGGGCAAAGGCCAGAATTTCAATTAGCATCTCTATTTTCCTCTGTGATTCATGAATAAGGACTACAATTCCCTCTGTTATAGTTTTCTGCAAGTTTTTCTGTTTAAATAATATTCAAAGTAAGCTTTACTTTGCTGCGTCTTCTTCCCTTGCTGGTGGGCTGCTGTGTAATTTGCTTCTTTTACCGTTTCCACCAACTTTTGTACCGTTTTTATGGTATGATACTGTCTACCTTGGGTTTAGACAAGTCCATACCTACCAATTCTCCATTCCTCTAATGTCCCTTCCTGTCATAAACTCATAAGGAGTTGATGAAGCCACAGTGTTCCTAAGTATCATTAGCACATAAGGCAGAGCAACCTGCCAGGATTTCTTGAGCTGCTGTACCATTTTGGCCATCATATTTTTCAGAGCACAATTCATTCATTCCACAATTCCACTACAGGAATAGTGCCAGATGACTGGAGGATAGCAGATGTGGTTCCCCTGTTCAAGAAGGGGAGTAGAGACAACACTGGTAATTATAGACCAGTGAGCCTTACCTCAGTTGTTGGTAAAGTATTGGAAAAGGTTATAAGGGATAGGATTTATAATCATCTAGAAAAGAATAAATTGATTAGGGATAGTCAGCACGGTTTGTGAAGGGAAGGTCGTGCCTCACAAACCTGATTGAGTTCTTTGAGAAGGTGACCAAACAGGTAGATGAGAGTAAACCGGTTGATGTGGTGTATATGGATTTCAGCAAGGCATTCAATAAGGTTCCCCAAAGTAGGCTATTGTACAAAATGCGGAGGAATGGGATTGTGGGAGACATAGCAGTTTGGATCGGAAATTGGCTTGCTGAAAGAAGACAGAGGGTGATAGTTGATGGGAAATGTTCATTCTGGAGACCAGTTACTAGTGGTGTACGGCAAGGGTCAGTGTTGGGTCCACTGCTGTTTGTCATTTTTATAAATGACCTGGATGAGGGTGTAGAAGGATGGGTTAGTACATTTGCAGACGACACTAAGGTCGGTGGAGTTGTGGATAGTGACGAAGGATGCTGTAGGTTGCAGAGAGACAGAGATAAGCTGCAGAGCTGGGCTGAGAGGTGGCAAATGGAGTTTAATGCGGACAAGTGTGAGGTGATTCACTTTGGTAGGAGTAACCGGAAGGCAAAGTACTGGGCTAATGGTAAGATTCTTGGTAGTGTAGATGAGCAGAGTGATCTCGGTGTCCTTGAAAGTTGCCACCCAGGTTGACAGGGCTGTTAAGAAGGCATACAGTGTTTTAGCTTTTATTAATAGAGGGATCGAGTTCCGGAACCAAGAGGTTTTGCTGCAGCTGTACAAAACTCTGGTGCAGCCGCACTTGGAGTATTGTGTACAGTTCTGGTCACCGTATTATAAGGAGGATGTGGAAGCTTTGGAAAGGGTGCAGAGGAGATTTACTAGGATGTTGCCTGGTATGGAGGGAAGGTCTTACGAGGAAAGGCTGAGGGACTTGAGGCTGTTTTCGTTAGAGAGAAGAAGGTTGAGAGGTGACTTAATTGAAACAAATAAAATAACCAGAGGGTTAGATAGGGTGGATAGGGAGAGCCTTTTTCCTAGGATGGTGACAGTGAGCACGAAGGGGCATAGCTTTAAATTGAGGGGTGAAAGATATAGGACAGATGTCAGAGGTGTTTTCTTTACTCAGAGAATAGTAAGGGAATGGAACGCTTTGCCTGCAATGGTAGTGGATTCGCCAACTTTAAGTACATTTAAGTTGTCATTGGATAAGCTTATGGACGTACATGGAATAGTGTAGGTTAGATGGGCTTCAGATTGGTATGACAGGTCGGCACAACATCAAGGGCCGAAGGGCCTGTACTGTGCTGTAATGTTCTATATCTATATCTATATCCACTAGACTGTGGCCTGTAAGGTATGTGGAATCTGTTTGATCCCAAAAAGGGTCATTACATTTTGCATTACTTGGGCTGTAAAATGTGTCTCCTGGTCTGATATGCTTTGGGGTATACCCCAACAAGTAAATACCCATTCCAATAAAATGTTTGCAGTATTCTTAGCTGTGCTTTCTGTGCTCGGAATAGCTTCAATCCATATAGTGAAGGTACCCACCATTACCAGGATATGCTTGTATCCTTCTGGAGTGAGGGGTAGGGGTCTGGTATAGTTATTTGTGGATTATCCCATAGCCCTTCTGGTTTTAGTATGTCAGAGGGCTCCTTCCTTAACATTCCTATCAGGGCTATGCTGTGCACAGATCAAACAATTCATAACAAAGTGTTCTACAGCACCTTTTATTCCAGGAAACCAGCACACTTCCTTTGTCTTATCCAAGTATTCTCCACCCTTTGATGTCCCCATAAATCATGATACCAGTGAATTACTTGATTTCATCCCCACTTTGGCACCACAAATTTTCCTTCATGTAAAACTCCTCCATGCTGAACATAGATGCCCCTACATGCTTTGTACGTGTCTGATTCTATACCTTCAATTAATTCATTTTTCAATTCCGTCTTTCTTTTGTCCTTCCATTAAATCCATTGCCTCAACCTGTTTCTCGTTCTGGTCCCTGATTTCTTCAATTGGTGGCTGCCAGTCCTGCCCTTTTACAGCACCTTGTTTAGCTAACTCATCAGCCTTCTTGTTCCCCTGGCACAGTTTTGAATGAGCTTTTACCTTCATGACCCCGTATTCTTAATTTTGTGCTTCCTCAAAGATATATCATAACAGTGGAGCTGATGGAAGAGGCTTTCAGCTGCCGAGATGAATCCTCTCACCTTCCATAGGGGCATGTATTCCATGAGGCTATTACAAACATACATGCTGTCAGAATTTATCGCTGACCTGGACAGAAAGAGTTACGGGTGGCCAACTACATACATGATGGCTGCTAACTCTGCTGCCTGTGCACTCATGGTCTTTGGTAATTTAAGAGCCACACTATATCTTTCCTGTCCATCTTCATCCTCCATGTATATCCCACACCCAGTTCACCTTTCTCCTTCTTGTACATGTGAAAGACCACGCATGAAAATTTTGAAATGAGATTCTTCCTTTCCTGTTTCCTTTACTCTTCTGCTTTCAGATCCTGCCTTACCCCTTCCTTTTCGTTTTGATACAAATGGGCCCTTGGGACCACATGGTATCATCAGTTGACATTCGTGTTTCTCTCCCTGGTACACTAAATTATCTGCTAATATAGTAGTGGTTTTTACTCCCTTTACAGTGATATCCCTTCCCTGTAACATCAGTGTCCACCGAGCAGTTCTATTCTGACTGACTGAACCATCTTTAATCCTTCCGTCTTAATAGTTGTTGTACAGGGGTATGCTCTGTTAATATTGTAGGTGGATTCAACCCCACTATGTAGGTAAAATGCTGCCCTGCCAAAAAAAAAGCTAGCAGATGGTTTTTGCATACTGTGTACCCCTGCTGTACCAGTGAGAGTGTGCGCAAGGTATACGCTACTGGTCTTAATTTCCCATGTGTTTCCTGTAGCAGAACTGCTGAGAAGGTAGTGCTTGTGACAGCTACCTCCAGTGAAAAGGGTTCACTCAGTCCTTCTACAGGTAGGCATTGGCACATCTGACCTACATTTTCACGTCTTGGATCCGGGCATTCTCTTGCGAAATGTCCCACTCAGCCACAATGGTAGCACCTAGATAACCCGCGTTGGGTTCTCCCTGTTCCCGAGATATTCCCTATACATCTACTTCTACCTCTTCCCACAACTAAATATTCTGTAGGGGGTGCCTTCCAAATAGGTCTTCCCCCTTCATTTCTCCAGATTGTTGCCTGATCTTTAACTGGTGTCATCCATACCCCAGAGGCCTTGGGAAACTTTGTCATCTCTTTTTCCCATGCTCTAGCCATCTTCCTCTTTACCCAGGCCTCTGCGTGCATTTCCTCAGTGGGATCAAACTGCTCTAATGCCTTCCTTGTGTCCTCAGTGCCATGTGACACCAGTACCCTAGCCATTGATTCCTAGCCTCTGCCTCCAGATTGTTCGTATCCAAGGCTGTACCATAAACCCCCTGAAACACTGCCCAAAGGCATGCTGAAAATGTAGTGGCATGTTCACCTTTCCTTTGGTAGCACTTTGTCAATAAGTCCACTGGGTCCCCTCTGTTAACACCTGGTCTTTTGAAGCCTGAGTTGTGCCTCTACCAACTTTCTACTCTTCTGGTAAGGCAGAATGTATAAGAGGGTGCATGTACATTATTATTGATTTTCTTTCCTTAGCGCCATCTAAACTATGTATTGCCCTCTGTTGACTGACTGCTCAGAACAGCTCCCTGGGATCGTCTTTGGGCACGCATATCCTGATATCTTTTACAACGTCCCTCAACTGCTGTACCCCCAATGGGGTATAACAGACTACCCACCGCCTTCTGCCATCTGACCATCTGCCCATCCTATAGTGACTAGGGGGGCCATTAAGCCTGTAGCCAACAGAGTCTTCAACCCTGAATCAAAAGGTGGCTGAAGATCCTCTGGTGGAGGTTGTCTGTCATCATGACCACACCTAGCAGCTTTGTCTGCTAAATCATCCCAATCCACGTTCCCTTCACTGCCTGCCTCACTTCTTTCAGACGCGAAGGTGCACATTATGCCTCTGTGTGCATATAGCTGATCTTGCAGCCTTTCTATTTGTGTCTGATATTTTGTGTGATCTGCAGAACTACTCTTTTCCTGAACTGCTCTCTGTATCACGTTCATTGCAGCTTTTGCATCATTGCATTTTTGCTTCCACTTTTTCCATTTGAGCTTTAACTGTTTGGACTTCTCCCTCTCGCTTATTCTTATCCCTGACCAGCTTTTCACACTGTACCTGGTACTGGCTCATATGTACCAAGTCTGTACTCTTCTGTCCCTGCAGATCAATTATCCTGTCACTAAGGCAGGCTATATCCTCACAAATTCTCTTATTCTCTTCCTCTAGTCTTTTCCTCTCTACGTCTCTAACTTAACTTGCTGCCGGCTTTCCATCCATTCTTCCATTAATCAGCTGATAGCTACCACCCTCTGAACCACTTTAAATTTCTTATTTCACATCTTTGTCTGGGCAAGCTGCCAAAGGGCTTCCCCAGCAGACTTTGTCTTGTCCCTAGTATGATCTGCATATTCTCCGTATTGTGGCAACTTCCCTATTAAGTACTTCTGTAGGAGTTCCATCCAATCGGGGCAGTCTGTTTCCTCCTGATTCGTCACTGAATACTAGCAGCTATAAATTAACTCCCAAACTCCCATTCTGTTTGTACTCTACTGGTTTGGTTCAACTTGCACCCCCTGCAAACACAGCAGAGACATCTTCTCTCAAACCCAGAGCTTCCATTTGACCTGACACAAGTCTCCTGCTAAGTCATCAGAGAGGTTTACCCTCGGGTCCCTGGTTTCAGCACCAAAATCTGTTGAAGCCCAGCAAACACCAGCTCCAGTTATTGGCTCGTACAGAGAAGAGTTGCTTTTGCGATAACTCACTAATCTCTTTTATTTATGTATTATGAAAAAGTACATGTCTGGCATATACATTAGACAATAACAAGTAAGAGAGATAATGGGAACTGCAGATGCTGGAGATTCCAAGATAATAAAATGTGAGGCTGGATGAACACAGCAGGCCAAGCAGCATCTCAGGAGCACAAAAGCTGACGTTTCGGGCCTAGACCCTTCATCAGAGAGGGGGATGGGGGGAGGGAACTGGAATAAATAGGGAGAGAGGGGGAGGCGGACCGAAGATGGAGAGTAAAGAAGATAGGTGGAGAGAGTGTAGGTGGGGAGGTAGGGAGGGGATAGGTCAGTCCAGGGAAGACGGACAGGTCAAGGAGGTGGGATGAGGTTAGTAGGTAGCTGGGGGTGCGGCTTGGGGTGGGAGGAAGGGATGGGTGAGAGGAAGAACCGGTTAGGGAGGCAGAGACAGGTTGGACTGGTTTTGGGATGCAGTGGGTGGGGGGGAAGAGCTGGGCTGGTTGTGTGGTGCAGTGGGGGGTTGGGATGAACTGGGCTGGTTTAGGGATGCAGTAGGGGAAGGGGAGATTTTGAAACTGGTGAAGTCCACATTGATACCATATGGCTGCAGGGTTCCCAGGCGGAATATGAGTTGCTGTTCCTGCAACCTTCGGGTGGCATCATTGTGGCAGTGCAGGAGGCCCATGATGGACATGTCATCAAGAGAATGGGAGGGGGAGTGGAAATGGTTTGCGACTGGGAGGTGCAGTTGTTTGTTGCGAACTGAGCGGAGGTGTTCTGCAAAGTGGTCCCCAAGCCTCCGCTTGGTTTCCCCAATGTAGTTTGGGATGCAGTGGGTGGGGGGGAAGAGCTGGGCTGGTTGTGTGGCTTCCTCTACATTGGGGAAACCAAGCGGAGGCTTGGAGACCGCTTTGCAGAACACCTCCGCTCAGTTCGCAACAAACAACTGCACCTCCCAGTCGCAAACCATTTCCACTCCCCCTCCCATTCTCTTGATGACATGTCCATCATGGGCCTCCTGCACTGCCACAATGATGCCACCCGAAGGTTGCAGGAACAGCAACTCATATTCCGCCTGGGAACCCTGCAGCCATATGGTATCAATGTGGACTTCACCAGTTTCAAAATCTCCCCTTCCCCTACTGCATCCCTAAACCAGTCCAGTTCATCCCAACCCCCCACTGCACCACACAACCAGCCCAGCTCTTCCCCCCCACCCACTGCATCCCAAAACCAGTCCAACCTGTCTCTGCCTCCCTAACCGGTTCTTCCTCTCACCCATCCCTTCCTTCCACCCCAAGCCGCACCCCCAGCTACCTACTAACCTCATCCCACCTCCTTGACCTGTCCGTCTTCCCTGGACTGACCTATCCCCTCCTTACCTCCCCACCTACACTCTCTCCACCTATCTTCTTTACTCTCCATCTTCGGTCCGCCTCCCCCTCTCTCCCTATTTATTCCAGTCCCCTCCCCCCATCCCCCTCTCTGATGAAGGGTCTAGGCCCGAAACGTCAGCTTTTGTGCTCCTGAGATGCTGCTTGGCCTGCTGTGTTCATCCAGCCTCCCATTTTATTATCTAATAACAAGTAAGTCCTGTTTTCCCAAAATAACTAGAATCTATTTGTACACCCACAAAAGTCTACTAACACTTCCAGAATAATCACAGAATACAAACGCTAATACCAGTGCAGAATAGCTGCTGTGGCTGCCAAGGACTGATGTTTACCAGACACTGCACTGCACTCGATGCTGTCGCCACATCCTTGACGAGCAGTGTACTTATGCGAAAGTTGATCTCTGGAGTTTTCACTAGCTGCATGCCCTGACGGTCTTTTATCCTTTTTCTTATCATTCTCAAGTCGTATTGTCTTTTTCCTGTTGGCTCAGGCTAATTATTGCATGTCTTTAACTTATTGGCCCTGAACCAGAGAATTAGGTAGCATTACCTCATTGCCCCTCGTCCAAATAAGGCTTTTGCATTGCCTCATCTTTCCTACCTTTTTTTTGCAGAATGTGGTTGGTATCAAGTGATTCTGACTGGCTTAGGCTAGTTCCTAGGTCTGGGTTAACCTCATTTCACAAGCTGCTTCTTTCTTCCTATCAGCATTTATTTTACATTTAGTATCTCCTGTTAATGGTATCAGCACCCCCCGTCTTCACCTTTCTCTCTGTAGACTCTGGTCAGTATATCCTAGGGCAACGATGTCAGAAGCTCGTCTACCTGCCTGTTTCTCTCTGCAGCCTCTGGCTAACATATCGTTTACTCCCTACACCTTCCCCTCAATCCATCTTTTGCATATAAACCGACATTTTCCTAGCTGCCATCAGTTCTGAGGAACGGTCACCAGACCCGAAACATTAACTGATTTTTCTTCGCAGATGCTGCCAGATCTGCTGAGCTTTTCCAGCAACTTCTGTTTTTCTCCCTGATTTATAGCATCCATAGTTCTTTCGGTTTTTATTATATGGTTAATCATGTTTGTTTGTACCCTTACCAGGATCCTTCTTTTTTAAAACCGGGATATATCTTTACTGTGAGTGACGAACTATTTTCTCGAACATCTGCCATTGTTCTTCAACTGTCTTTTCTGCTAAATTCATTTTCCAGTCCACTCCAGCCAATTTTACCCTTGTCCCTTTGTAATTGCATGTATTTAAGCTTAGTACGATCATTTCCAGCCCAGGGTTCTCACCCTACTACGTTATGATCATTGTTCCTCGGGATCTTTCACTAACTTGATTGAGCTTTTTCAAGAAGTAACAAAGAGGACTGATGAGGGCAGAGCAGTGGACGCAATCTATATGGACTTCAGTGAGGCATTCGACAAGGTTCCTCAAGGTAGACTGGTTAACAAGGTTAAATCACATGGAATACAGGGAGAACTATCCATTTGGATATAAATTTTATTGAAAAGTAGGAGATAGAGGGTATGGTGGAAGGTTGCTTATTGTACTGGAAGCCTGCCAGGAAGGACCTAGAGAGAGAGCTAAGAAGAGCCAGGAGTGGACATGAGAAGTCTTTGGCAAATAGGATCAAGGAAAACCCTAAAGCTTTCTATAGGTACGTCAGGAATAAAAGAATGACTAGAGTAAGATTAGGGCCAGTCAAGGACAGTAGTGGGAAGTTGTACGTGGAGTCTGAAGAGATAGGAGAGGTGCCAAATGAATATTTTTTGTCAGTATTCACACAGGAAAAAGACAATGTTGTCAAGAAGAATACTGAGACACAGGCTATTAGACTAGATGGGGTTGAGGCTCATAAGGAGGAGTTGTTAGCAATTCTGGAAAGTGTGAAAATAGATAAGTCCCCTGGGCTGGATGGGATTTATCCTAGGATTCTCTGGGAAGCTAGGGAGGAGATTGCAGAGCCTTTGACTTTGATCCTAATGTCATCATTGTCTTCAGGAATAGTGCCAGATGACTGGAGGATAGAAAATGTTGTCCCCTTGTTCAAGAACGGGAGTAGAGACAACCCTGGTAATTATCGACCAGTGAGCCTTCCTTCGGTTGTGGGTAAAGTATTGGAGAGGATTATAAGAGATAGGATTTATAATCATCTAGAAAGGAATAATTTGATTAGGGATAGACAACACGGTTTTGTGAAGGGTAGGTCGTGCCTCACAAACCTTGCTGAGTTCTGTTAGAAGGTGACCAAACAGGTGGATGAGGGTAAAGCAGTTGATGTGGTGTATATGGATTTCAGTAAAGCATTTGGTAAGGTTCCCCACGGTAGGCTATTGCAGAAAATACAGAGGCATGGGATTGAAGGTGATTTAGCAGTTTGGATCAGAAATTTAGCTATCTGTAAGAAGACGGAGGGTGGTGGTTGATGGGAAACGTTCATGCTGGAGTTCAATTACTAGTGGTGTACTGCAAGGATCTGTTTTGGGGCCACTGCTGTTTGTCATTTTTCTAAATGACCTGGATGAGGTGTAGAAGGATGGGTTAGTAAATTTGTGGATGACACTAAAGTTGGTGGAGTTGTGGATAGTGCAGAAGGATGTTGCTGGTTACAGAGGGACGTAGATAAGCTACAGAGCTGGGCTGAGAGGTAGCAAATGGAGTCTAATGCGGAAAAGTGAGAGGTGGTTCACTTTGGAAGGAGTAACAGGAATACAGAGTACTGGGCTAATGGTAAGATTCTTGGTAGTGTGGATGAGCAGAGAGATCTCGGTGTCCAAGTGCATAGATCCCTGAAAGTTGCCACCCAGGTTGATAGGGTTATTAAGAAGGCATACGGTGTGTTAGGTTTTATCGGTAGAGGGATTGAGTTTCAGGGCTATGAGGTCATTTTGCAGTTGTACAAAACTCTGGTGCGGCCACACTAGGAGTATTGTGTTTGGTTCTGGTCGCCACATTATAGGAAGGATGTGGAAGTATTGGAAATCGTGCAAAGGAGATTTACCAGGATGTTGCCTGGTATGGAGGGAAGGTCTTATGAGGAAAGGCTGAGGGACTTGAGGCTGTTTTCATTAGAGAGAAGAAGGTTAAGAGGCGACTTAATAGAGCTATACAAGATGATCAGAGGATTAGGTAGGGTGGACAGTGAGACCCTTTTTCCTCGGATGGCGATGGCTAGCACGAGGGGACATAGCTTTAAATTGAGGGGTTGATAGATATAGGACAGATGTCAGTGGTAGGTTCTTTACTCAGAAAGTAGTAAGGGGGTGGAATGCCCTGCCTGAAACAGGAGTAGACTCGCTAACGTTAAGGGCATTTAAATGGTCATTGGATAAACATGTGGATGATAGTGGAATAGTGTAGATTAGATGGGCTTCAGATTGGCTTCACAGTTCGGCCTTACATCGAGGGCCAAAGGGCCTGTACTGCGCTGTAATGTTCTATGTTCTATGTTCTGTGACCAGCAATGTGACACAAGTATTGGTGCTAGGTCCACTGTTTTTTGCCATTTACATGAATGATTTGGATGTGAATGTAGGAATTGTGGTTAGTAAGTTTGTAGATAACACCAAAATTGGAGGTGTTGTTGACAGCGAAGAAGACTACCTCAGAGTGAAATGGGACCTTGATCGGGTGGAGTTTAATTTAAATAAAAATACTGGATTTTGGAAAGGCAAATCCAGGCAGGACTTACACACTTAATGGTAAAGTCCTGGTGAGTGTTGCTGAACAAGGAGTCAAGGGTGATTGTTCCTTGAAAGTGAAGCTCAAGATAGACAGGGTAGTGAAGAAGGCATTTGGTATGCTTGCCTTGATTGGTCAGTGCATTGAGCATTGGAGCTGGGCGATCATTTTGCGCCTGTACACGACATTGGTTAGGCCACTTTTGATATACTGCATGCAATTCTGGTCTCCCTGCTGTAAGAAGGATGCTGTGAAACTTGAAAGGATTCACTGGACTGTTGCCAAGTGTGAAGCATTTGAACTGTAGGGAGTGGCTAAATATGCTGGGGTTGTTTTCCCTGGAGGGTCAGAGGCTGAGAGGAAACCTTATAGAGGTTAATAAAATCATGAGGGGCATAAATAGGGTGAATGGCCAAGGTCTTCTCCCTGGGTTGGAGGAGTCCAAACTAGGGGGCTTAGGTTTAAGGTGACAGGGGAAAGATTTAATCTGAAGGGCAACTTTTTCATGCAGAGGGTGTTGTGTGTATGGAAGTGGTAGAGGCTAGTACAATCACAACATTTAAAAGGCATCTGGATGAGTACAGAAATGGGAAGAGTTTAGAGGGATAAGAGCCAAATGCTGGCAGTGGGACTAGATTAATTTAGGATATCTGGTTAGCATGGACAAGTTGAACCGAACGGACTGTTTCCATGCTGTACAGCGCTATGACTCTGTTAAACCTGCCTCCTAACATATTACCTCATTGAAAATAACCTGATCCTTGTTTGCATCCACAATTACTACCCCAAATACACCCTATGAATTCTTCCTCCTGGTAACTTATGACAATTTGGGAACGTTCATAACGCATTGGCAAGATAAATGATTGTAATGTGTACTTGAGACTCATGAGATTGTTTCATACAGTAATCCATCAAAACAGTGTCCTGTAATTTTTCCAAGTTCCAATGAACGAAAGCCCAACTTACTCAACCTCCTTTCATAAGAATGATCTTGGATATGAAAGAATCTATGTAGTCTACCTTTTCTGAGCTGTCTCCATTGCCATTTTATCTTTCCTTAGATTATGGGACCAAAACTGTTCACTATTCCTGGTGTAGTTTGACTCGTTCACATTTGGTTTTAGCAAGACATCCCTACTTTTATTTTGTATTCCTATTCTATTATATGTCTTATGTGTGCTTCATTTTCAAACATATTTTGGAAATTCAAATATATAACATCTACTGTATTGGATGATACCCAGGTTGAGGAAGAAAAAAGTGAGGACAGAAACAAGACAGTAAGAGGAAAAGAGAAAATGGAAGGCAGCGAACCCAAAGACAAAAATCATCAAAAAGGGCCACATTCCATCATAGAGTGATAGAGATATAGAACACAGAAACAGAACCTTCGGTCTAACTCATCCACACTGACTAGATATCCTAAATTTGTCTAGTCTAATTTGTCAGCATTTGGCCAATTTTCCTCTAAACTCTTCCTATTCATGTACTCATCCAGATGCCTTTTAATTGTTTAATTGTACCAACCTACACCATACATGCACCCGCCTCTGCATGTAAAAGTTGCCCAATAGGTCCCTTTTAAATCTTTCCCCTGTCACCTTAAACCTATGCCTTCAAGTTTTGGACTCGCCTACCCTAGGAAAATGCCTTGACTCCTTATCCTGTCCGTGCCCCTCGTGATTTTATAAACTGCTATAAGTCCCTCATCATCCTGCTTCGCTCCAGGGAAATAGCCCCCCATCTGTGCTGCATCTTCCTATAGCTTAAACCCTCCAACCCTGGCAACATCCTTGTAAATCGTGCTGAACTCTTCCAAGTTGAAGAACCACTTTCCTATAGCAAGGATAAATGACAAAAAAAAGTGAGCCAAAGCTCTGTAGCATTTGCAATCAAATGAATGAATTAACTGCACAGACTGTTATCAATGGATATGATGTAATTGGTATCACAGACCTGGCTCTGGGGTGACTAACAGTGAGAACTCAACATCTAGGACAGATCAATGGAAATGAAAAAGAATTGGGGTAGCATTGCCGGTTAAGAAGGAGATTAACGTAATAGTAAGGAAGAAAGGATGTGGAATCAATTTGGGTGGAACTGCAGAACACTAAAGGGAACAAATGTTCGAGGGATAATGGGAACTGCAGATGCTGGAGAATCCAAGATAACAAAGTGTGAAGCTGGATGAACACAGCAGGCCAAGCAGCATCTCAGGAGCACAAAAGCTGACGTTTCAGGCCTAGACCCTTCATCAGAGAGTGCACAGACCACCGAGCAGTAATTGTGATGCTGGGAATTGCATCAATAGGAAATCAGAGATGCGTGCAGTAAGGGTACAGCAGATATTATAGGTGACTTCAATCTGCATATTGTTTGGAGTAACCATACTGGTAGTAATGCAATGGAGGGGCATTTCCTGGAATGTATGAGGAATGGTTTCTCAATATATTGGTTGAGAAACCAACGTGGGAGCAGGCCATCCTAGACTGGGAAATGTGGGATGAGAGAGGATTAATTAGCAACTTTGTGGTACAAGATCCTTTGGGGAAGAGTGACCGTAATATGGTAGAGCTGTCCATTAAGATGGAGATTGTCACAGTTAGATCTCAGACTAGGGTCCTGAACTTAAAGAAAGCTAAATTTGGTAGTATGAAGCATGATTGGCGAAGATCAACTAACCAAGGATGCTTAATGTGTTGATAGGCAATAGCTGACATTTAAAGAACACATGGATGAACTTAAACGATTGTACATCCTTATCTGGCATAAGAGTAAAACAAAAAAGATATATCAACCATGGTGAACAAGGGAAATCAGGGATAGTGTGAAACCAAAGAGGAGGCATATAGATTGGCCAGAAAAACCTGAGGACTGGGAGAGAAATTTAAAATTCAGCACAGGCGATCAAAGGGTTTAATTTAGAAGGGAAAAACAGTATATATGAGTGTAAGCTTGCAAAAAACATAAAACTGACTGCGAAAGCTTCTATAAATATGAGAAGAGAAAGAAACTGATGAGGACAAATGTAGGTCCCTTACAGTTAGAATCTGGTGAATTCATAATAGACAAAGAGGTGACAGACCAATTGAAAAAAATACTTTGAGTCTGTCTTCACTAAGGAAGACAAATAACTTACCGGAAATGCTAGGGGACAGACGGTCAAGCATGAAGGAGAAACTGAAGGAAACGGTTATTAGTCAGGAATTGGTATTAGAGCAGTTGATAAGATTAAACCTAATAAGTCACCAGAGCCTGATGCTCTGTATCTGAGAGTACTTAAGGAAGTGGCACTAGAAATAGTGGATGCATTAGTGATCGTTTTCCAGTATTCTATAGACTCTAGAAGAGTTTTAATGGACTGCAGGGTAAGAAATGTCACCCACCTTTTTAAAATGGAGGAAGAGAGAAAGTGGGGCATAATGGACTGGTTAGCTTGACATTGACTCCAGCATTTTCCCCACCACCAATTATTGAGGAGGTAACAACTGAACATTCAGAAATCAGTGACAGAATCGGCCCAAGTCAGCCTGGATTCACTGAAGGGAAATCATGTTTGACAAATTGGCTGGAAATTTGAGGATGTGACTAGTAGGGCAGACAAGAGTGAATCAGTGGCTGGTGTGTACCTGGACACTCAAAATGCTTTTGACAAGGTCCCACACAAGAGATTAGTCAGCAAAATTAAAGCTCATGGTATTGTAGGTAGTGTATTGATGTGGATAGAGAACTGGTTGGTAGACAGGAGATAGAGTTGGAATAAATTGGTCCTTTCCAGACTGGCAGTCAGTGATGAGTGGGGTTCTTCAGGGTTCAATGCTGGGACCCCAGCCCTTCACAATATACATAACGATTTGTGTGAGGGAATTGAATGCAATATTTCCAAATTTGTAGGCAATACTAAGCTGGGTGGCAGCATGTGCTGTGAGGAGAGGGCTAAGAGGCTGTAGGGAGACTTGGACAGGCTAGCCAAGTGGGAAAATGCAATATAATGTGGTGAATGTGTGAAGTTGTCCACTTTGGTGGCAAAAACAAGAAGGCAGATTAAGAAAAGGGGCGATGCAATGAAACCTGGGTGACATGGTGGTACTGTCGCAGAAGGTTAACATGCAGGTGCAGCAGGCGATGAGGAAAGCTAATGGCATGCTGGCCTTCACAGTGACAGGATTTGAGTATCGGAGGAAGGATGTTGTGCAGCATTTATACAGAGCCTTGGTGAGGCTACACCTTGAGTATTGTGGCGAGTTCTGGTCTCAAATTTGAGGAAGGACATTCTTGCTTTTGAGGGAGTCCAGCAAAGGTTCACCAGACTGATTTTCAGCATTGCAGGAATGACATATGAGGAATGACTAGATCGAATGAGTTTGTGCACACTGAAATTTGGAAACATACAAAATCCTATTAGGGCTGACAGACTAGATGCAGGAAGAATGTTCCCAATTTTGGGGAGGTCTAGAACAAGGCGTCACAGTCCAAGAATATGGGGTAGATCATTCAGGACTGAGATGAGGAAGAATTTCTTCACTCACTTGTGAACCTGTGGAATTCTCTCCTACAGAAAGCTCTCAGGGCTAGTTCATTAGATATATTCAAGAAAGCCTGATGTGGTTCTTCTGGCTAAAGGGATCAAGGGGGTGTGGAGAGAAAGTGGGAATGGGATACTGAAATTGCATGATCAACCATGGTCATAACTGAATGGTGGTGTAGGCTCAAAGCACTAAATGCCTATTTCTGCACTTATTTTCTATGCAAAAAAAAAGCAGTGGACAGGTTCCAGCATCCATAGTACTTGCTTCTACATAATGTAATTAATTACATGTGTATTTGTGTAAATCATGAAACATTAGTGTAAAGGTTAAGGAGTGTATCTTCTATTGTAACAACCTGTTATCCAGCAATGAGCAAAATGTTTCACTTGTACAGAATCATTGGGCAGAATCTATTTGAGGTGTGAAATAGATGAGATAGAGAGACGTCCGCTATAAATCAGAGAAGAATTGTGACAAGGCCCCTCTCTTCATTGAGAGATAATGGGAACTGCAGATGCTGGAGAATCCAAGACAACAAAATGTGAGGCTGGATGAACACAGCAGGCCAAGCAGCATCTCAGGAGTGATATCACCTTGCTCTATTTGTTATACTCTTCACAAGCAGCATGCTGAGATTCACAATAGGCAGCAGCAACATGTCAATTGTTATTAACTTGGTAATGTCACAAATCATTCTCATTAACATTCCCAATCCCATTTTACCAAACTCACCAAAACAAGCTAGATATTGGAAAAACAAGACAAGAAACCTGAACATGTACCCAGAGAATTCAGCTCGCCACTTGCTCCCATTGGCACGTGTGTCGCCTGTTACCAAATTTCAGCCGAGGGAACAATCCATGGGTACCAGGCATATGCAGTATTCATTCAGACATTTTGCATCCTGAATCTGCCACTCTATCATGACTATCTTGGCACATTACACTGGGAATGCTTTCTAGACTTGCAGATCAGGGCACACCAGCAACAAGCATTGAAAGGCTTTAGCAGAGACAGAGACAATTTGCAACACAGGGACAGATACCCAGCTCACAGACTGGACTAGGCTGCATCTCAGAGCTGCTCACTTACACACTTAGCATTCGCTCAGTTAGTGAGCACCTGTGTGCTCGTAGCATCCCTGCTTGCCTTGCTGTGCTGATTAGTACAGTCATTGAAACCGGCTATTTACCTGCCGCTAAGCAGTCCTCTGTCTACAGGGCTTATATCATGCTCTAAGAAAGTGCAGTAAATCACATATGCTCCGTATACCTTGAGCTTATGTGGCAAACACACTGCCAGTGCAACTATGTCTCAAAGCCTTAGAGGAGTACCCTTTACCAAAGTACATGGAGGCATCAATCGGTAAGGGAGTCCTGGCATAGTGAGTAAAAGACAACTCCATTCATTCAACCCTGATATTGAAGGCTATTTATTGGCACAGGAATGCAACAAAAAAAAGTGAAAAATGTGTACCTTAGCCATATGTACATGGCGTCATTCACATTAACTTAGTCTAAGACAAAAATAAAACTTAAGACTCCAACCCTCCTTTCCACTGCCACCTTCCAGCCATCACCATAGCTCCACCAGAGTCCCACTCCAGGCTTTCTAGCCCATACTATGCCACCGCCAGCGTCCCAGTCTCAGCTGCCTCAGCAGCTTGCTGCCACTGCCTCTGCCTCACCGGCCACTCTCACTGGCCAACTCTTGATCCACCACTGTCACTCTGGTCCACGTTCGATCCACTTTCACTGCAGGATACAACCCACGCATTCACCTTCCACCATATTGTTCCCACTCAGTCAGAGGTCCGGGCACATCGCATCTGTGGAAGACATAACAACATAAGCCATTCAGCCTGCTCTGCCATTGAATGAAATCTTGGCTGCTCTGATAATTCAGTTCCATTTTCCTGCATTTTCTCCATGTCCATTGATTCCCTTACAGAAGAACATAATAACTAGGAACAGGAGTAGCAATTCACCCCCTCAGGCCTGCTCCACCATTTAAGACAGTCATGGCTGATCTCACCTCAACCTCAATTCCACTTTTCTGTCCACTG
This sequence comes from Stegostoma tigrinum, assembly GCF_030684315.1. Taxonomy (NCBI): domain Eukaryota; kingdom Metazoa; phylum Chordata; class Chondrichthyes; order Orectolobiformes; family Stegostomatidae; genus Stegostoma; species Stegostoma tigrinum. The sequence continues at coordinate 79,460,619 of NC_081357.1, read as the reverse complement.
TCTATCACCCCTCTATCCATTACTAATGAAACAAATCTGTTTATCTCCGCCTTAAATTTACTCATATCCCAGCATCCACCACTCTGGTAGTGAATAGCATAGAACTATAACCCTTCAAGAGAAGTCACTTTTCCTCATCTCTCCACCCCTTATCCTAATACTATGACCTCTCATTTTAGATTGCCCCACAAGAAACATCTTTTCTACATTTACTTTACCAATATCCTTTAGCATCTTGCATACCTCAATTAGATCTCCTCTCATTCATCTAATCTCAAAAGAGTAGAGCACTAAAAGTCTGCTTATCTCACCCTTGAATCTAGACCTTTGATAAATAAGTGTACAGACTCATTACCTACTAAGATAAAATTCCTTCTTATTCCACAAAGGGAAGGAACTCTTCTGCATCTAACCTGTCAAGTCATTTAACAGTCTTGTAGGTTTCAATAAGGTCACTTTTCATTTTTCCACATTACAGTCAGTTTAGCCCAAATCAACTCAGCCTGTCCCCACAGACAGTGGTATCCGCTGAGTGAATCTTCTCTGGATTGCTTCTAATACCAATATATTGATAAAACATGGGTGGGTAATGTTGGATGGAGAGGGTGATCTGCAGTCAGGAGCATGTGGACTTGAAATGGGAGTGTCAGTGAATGACAGTACCAGGGGCTGGGTGGACAGCCTTGCTGATTTTTTTTCCCCCCTGATGCATCAGTAGTCATGTCTTCAAAATGTCCAGGAGGGCTTTTCTCAGGGAATGAGATATTTCTGCCCAGAGGTTGCAGCAAGGCTATTGAAACCTACAAAAAAAATCCAGAAGAGAGATTGAAATAGGTATACAGAAGCCAGTATCCCATCACCAAGTCACTCTTTTTGTTTACTTATGCAAAGTACACTGGCTGTGGCTGGTCAGTCCCCTGAACTGTAGAGATTCCGAATTTCCTGTTAATATTGGCCAGCCAGGACCTCCTGATAGGCCCAGGTTAACAACCACAGTTAAGAATCTGGTGGTCAACAAGATGCACCTGGATCCAATTGCTACATCCCTCCCCCAGTAATTTGGGGAATGCAGGCCTGGTCATTCTTTTGTAGCTTGTCCTGCGACTTTTTGCCCCTAGGCTGGGTCCTCAGATTCGGATTCTGATATGCGTGGCGTGTACCAGACCATAGCCCATCTCTGCTGTCCGGAGCATCTCGGGGGAGTTTCCTCCTCTTCTTCCGGCAGTAATGGCATCAAAGCTTCAACCTTCTCAAATTCTGAGGTTTTCTTGACACAAGATGGAGGGGAGAACCCATGGTTTCTGACAGATCTTCTGGCTGTTCTGAGGGGGCAAGTATGTTTTGCTCCTGCCCAGTTTGCAAGGTAACAGCTTTCAAGCGATCCACGTTTGTTCAGGACTGCCTCACCTGCACAAACGTTGTAGGTAACAGGACCTGACCTCACATCAACCTTGCCTCGTACCCATAAAAGACCATTTCCATGGTTCCAGCACCAAACTTTGTTCCCTAAATTACATTGTCTCTCTTGCTTAGAGGAGACATAGCTGTTATTGGCATTCCTGCTGCCATTTTAGCTCCCATGCCCACGTCTGGAAATATAAAGTTTAACCTGTTATGGGGTCTTCACCCCATCAGTAACTTTGCTGGAGCTATCCCTGTTGTTGCGTGAGGTGTGGACCTTTATTCAAAACAGAAACCAGGACAGTTTGGTATCAGTGATGCTGTAGGTTGCTTCTTTAAGCTTGCCATCAATGTTTAGGCCATTCTTTCTGCTAGACCATTGAATGATGGATGGTATGGAGTTGTCCTTATGTTCCAAATGCCATTTGACTTTAGGAACTACTCATTCTCTGATGAGAATTGACATAATATTGGCTGTGACCAGACTTTCCAGAAGTTCGTGCATCATGAATGATGCTTGCAGCTTCTCAATCATCATCCCTGAGATTGCCAAACGAACTTTATGCGCATCCAACCACTTTGAAAGAGCTTCCGCAATGACCAGGAACATTGAGCCCCTGAAAGGACTGGCACAGTCGATATGCAACCCAGTCTGTGGTTTGCCCCGCCATTCCCATGTATGTGGGGCGATTCTGGTGGCAATGTTTGACTTTGTTGGCACTCTGGGTACTGACTGACCAATGCAGGTATGTCAGCATCCAACCCCAGCCACCAGACATGGTTTTTTGCTGGCGTCTTCATCTTGGAAACCCCAGGATGACCCTGTGAAGTTCAGCCAGTATCTGGCAGTGACCTTTACTTGAGACAGCCACCCTTGCGCCTCATAGTTGTCAGGTTCATTTTCGGAGACCCTCATGGACTTAATGTAATAGCAAGACACTGACCTGGCTGCAAAAACACTAGCCTTTATTATTTAGCAACTACAAGTTGTGGAGGATCGCTGTACTCAACCCAGCACAGACCGCTGAGTTTCATAAGCGATTCTCCCTGAACAGCAGATAGTCCCCGCTTTTCATACTCTTATGTACGAATTGGCTAACACAAGAAAAAAATCAGTTACTACATGCAGAACGTAAGGAGAGCAGGATACAGCAATGATAGTTCGAAAAGTGACTGATAATGGCAGGGTGCGTTTTCAAGTGGTTGAAGTGACAGAATGTGATTTCGAGCCGCTGAAGTGTCTGGCTTGAACAAAAGGTCACTGACCTGGCCACTTCAGTATAAAGAGAAGTTTCATTCCCTTACAGAATTACAGATGTCTCAAACCTTTACAAATGTTTCCCACCCAATCCTATTCTGGCAGGAAGTTTAATACAGTTTCCACATACCCCTTTGTAGGAAGATAAGGAGCATAAATTCCACATACCCATGTGTAGGAAGCTAAGAAGCCCATTAACATCTCACAGTAATATATCATTCTCTATGGTGATCTGGTCTTGCTGGGTCCAGAAATGTTTAAGTCCTTGTTGCAATGATTCTTCTGTTTCCCCTATTGCTACCAGCTGTTTTAGTTTTGCTAGAACATGGTCTTTTTGTGTCTACAGTCAGATATTGTCAGCGGTGTCCAGGAAGTTTAAAACTCTAGTGGATTATTCCAGAGGAAGCACTACTGGTTGAATATCTGCCAGTGGAAGGCAGCTCAGGGGGTCCACATTAGCCACTTGGCTTCCTGGACAGTGTTCTAATTTTTACTCGTACGTGCTGAGAATAAGGGTCCAACGTTAAATTCTACCAGAAGCTATGGCTGGCAAGGCCTTGTCCTCTGAGTAATCCTAGCAAAAGTTTGTGATCTTTTACTATGACAAATTCCCATCTGTAAAAGGTACTGGTGGAACTTCCTCACACCAAAAGATGACCGCCAAACCTCCCTTTTCTACTTGGGCATATTCGTGTTCGACATCAGCCAAAGCAAAGGAAGCATATGCAATTGGGTGTCCCTCTCCAGTGGACTACCGGTGAGGCAACACTGTCCCAATAGCATACGGGGAAGAATTCATAATGTCAGTATCACTTCTGGCTTCATCATGGGCCAACACCTTCGATGATGATAGCCATATTACGACTTCCCTAAAGACTACTTCTTGGCTATGCACCCATTTCCAAGGTTTACATTTTTGCAATTGCATGCGCAAGCGTGCCAAGGTAGAGGCCAGGTTATGTATGAATTTTCCGTAATAATTCACTAACCAAAGGAAAGACCTATCGTCTGGTATAGAATTGGGAGCTGGCTTCCTTTGATCACCGTTACTTTATCTTCCAGGGGGCTGGTTTTGTCAACTCTGTAACCCAAGTACGTCACTTAGAATGCCTGGAACACACATTCTTCCCTTTCAAGGCCCATTGCAGAATGCTGCCAGAATCTATGGGCAGCACTGCCTCGTCTTCCTTCAGTAGTGGTTTGTGATCTGCTACTACGACAAATTCCCGTCCATAAAAGTATTTATGGTATTCCTTCACACTAAAGATGACAGACAAACCTTCCTTTCTATCTGGTCACATTAGCGTTTGGCACTGGCCAATATCTGGGCAGCACATGCCATTAGGGATTCCTCTCCGTTGGGCCACAGGTAGGCCAACACTACCCCAATACCATACCGGGAAGCATTGCATGTCAGCAGTACCTCTTGCTTCGGTTCGTAGTGGGCCAACATCTTAGCTGATGATAACTTCTTTTTCCACTTCCCTCAAACCTACTTCTTGGCTATGTGACTATTTCCTAGGCTGACTCTTCCTCAATAGCAGATGGAGGCCAGGTTACATATTATATAAATATAGAAAATAATTTGCTAACTCAAGGAAAGGCCTAAATTCGGTACAAATGAGAGAGCCAGGACTTCTTTGATTGCTCTCAGTTTATCTTCCAATGCGTGTAACTTGGTTTTGTTAAACTTTGTAACCCAAGTAGGTTATTTGGGGCACCTGAAACACATTTTTCCCTTCTAAGGCATAAACCTGCCTGGGAGAAACATTTAAGCACTTTGTCCAAGTTTTCCAAATACTCTTTGTTGGCCTTCCCAATTATTAGCACGGATTCCAGATAAATGGTAACCTGGGGTAGCCCTTGTAAAAGGCTCTCAGTGGTCCACTGGAAAAGGGCGAAGGCCGGTGATACTCCAAATGGCAGTCTTGTATATTGGTAGAAATCCTTATGGCCTCTTGATTTCTGCCTCTACTTTTGTCTACAGGGCAAATGGCACTGAGTGGGCCTTGCAAAATCATGGAATTGCTTCCTGGTCAACATGTTAAGTGGTTTTGGCCCCTTTGCTAGTCCCAAGTCCTCACCAAAAAACTTCTAGACATCTCACTAGGCCTTCACCGACGCAGCCATTTTTGAATTGAAAAATGTTGAGCCAATCCAGGTGAATATTTCTCAAATAATTCTGCCCCAATAGGCTCAGGCCTGAGCCTTTCACTACAATTAGTGGTAACCACACCAACTGCTTCTCATAGGAGACCGGTAATAAATGTTGTACCCTCAATCTGCAGTGGCTGCCCAGTGTATGTACTCAGTCTGGCTGAGCTCTTGCGCAAACACAAGGGTTGGAATCCCGAGCAAATCTTGTTAAAGATAATAAAATGTGAGGCTGGATGAACACAGCAGGCCAAGCAGCATCTCAGGAGCACAAAAGCTGACGTTTCGGGCCTAGACCCTTCATCAGAGAGGGGAATGGGGAGAGGGAGCTGGAATAAATAGGGAGAGAGGGGGAGGCGGACCGAAGATGGAGAGTAAAGAAGATAGGTGGAGAGAGTATAGGTGGGGAGGTAGGGAGGGGATAGGTCAGTCCAGGGAAGACGGACAGGTCAAGGAGGTGGGATGAGGTTAGTAGGTAGCTGGGGGTGCGGCTTGGTGTGGGAGGAAGGGATGGGAGAGGAAGAACCGGTTAGGGAGGTAGAGACAGGTTGGACTGGTTTTGGGATGCAGTGGGTGGGGGAGAAGAGCTGGGCTGGTTGTGTGGTGCAGTGGGGGGAGGGGACGAACTAGGCTGGTTTAGGGATGCAGTGGGGGAAGGGGAGATTTTGAAACTGGTGAAGTCCACATTGATACCATATGGCTGCAGGGTTCCCAGGCGGAATATGAGTTGCTTTCCTGCAACCTTCGGGTGGCATCATTGTGGCAGTGCAGGAGGCCCATGATGGACATGTCATCTAGAGAATGGGAGGGGGAGTGGAAATGGTTTGCGACTGGGAGGTGCAGTTGTTTGTTGCGAACTGAGCGGAGGTGTTCTGCAAAGCGGTCTCCAAGCCTCCGCTTGGTTTCCCCAATGTAGAGGAAGCCACACCGGGTACAATGGATGCAGTATACCACATTGGCAGATGTGCAGGTGAACCTCTGCTTAATGTGGAATGTCATCTTGGGGCCTGCGATAGGGGTGAGGGAGGAGGTGTGGGGACAAGTGTAGCATTTCCTGCTGTTGCAGGGGAAGGTGCCGGGTGTGGTGGGGTTGGAGGGCAGTGTGGAGCGAACAAGGGAGTCACGGAGAGAGTGGTCTCTCCGGAAAGCAGACAGGGGAGGGGATGGAAAGGAAAAATGTCTTGGGTAGTGGGGTCGGATTGTAGATGGCAGAAGTGTCGGAGGATGATGCAACGTTTCCCCCCAGTGATCGAGAACGCCCTTGACCGCGTCTCCCGTATTTCCCGCAACACATCCCTAACACCCCGCCCCCGCCACAACCGCCTTAAGAGGATCCCCCTCGTTCTCACACACCACCCCACCAACCTCCGGATACAACGCATCATCCTCCGACACTTCCGCCAATTACAATCCGACTCCACCACCCAAGACATTTTTCCATCCCCTCCCCTGTCTGCTTTCCGGAGAGACCACTCTCTCCGTGACTCCCTTGTTCGCTCCACACTGCCCTCCAACCCCACCACACCCGGCACCTTCCCCTGCAACCTCAGGAAATGCTACACTTGTCCCCACACCTCCTCCCTCACCCCTATCGCAGGCCCCAAGATGACATTCCACATTAAGCAGAAGTTCACCTGCACATCTGCCAATGTGGTATACTGCATCCATTGTACCCGGTGCGGCTTCCTCTACATTGGGGAAACCAAGCGGAGGCTTGGAGACCGCTTTGCAGAACACCTCCGCTCAGTTCGCAACAAACAACTGCACCTCCCAGTCGCAAACCATTTCCACTCCGCCTCCCATTCTCTAGATGACATGTCCATCATGGGCCTCCTGCACTGCCACAATGATGCCACCCGAAGGTTGCAGGAACAGCAACTCACATTCCGCCTGGGAACCCTGCAGCCATATGGTATCAATGTGGACTTCACCAGTTTCAAAATCTCCCCTTCCCCTACTGCATCCCTAAACCAGCCTAGTTCGTCCCCTCCCCCCACTGCACCACACAACCAGCCCAGCTCTTCTCCCCCACCCACTGCATCCCAAAACCAGTCCAACCTGTCTCTGCCTCCCTAACCGGTTCTTCCTCTCACCCATCCCTTCCTCCCACACCTAGCCGCACCCCCAGCTACCTACTAACCTCATCCCACCTCCTTGACCTGTCCGTCTTCCCTGGACTGACCTATCCCCTCCCTACCTCCCCACCTGTACTCTCTCCACCTATCTTCTTTACTCTCCATCTTCGGTCCGCCTCCCCCTCTCTCCCTATTTATTCCAGCTCCCTCTCCCCATCCCCCTCTCTGATGAAGGGTCTAGGCCCGAAACGTCAGCTTTTGTGCTCCTGAGATGCTGCTTGGCCTGCTGTGTTCATCCAGCCTCACATTTTATTATCTTGGAATTCTCCAGCATCTGCAGTTCTCATTATCTCAAATCTTGTTAAAGATGGGTTCTGCAACCACAGATGCAACTGCGCTGCGACTGAGTTCCATGGGAACCAGGTGACCACTTAACCAAACATCACTTTTAAATTGGTTCCAATTCAGCTGTCACTAAGCAGTTTAATTGTTCCAATCTACATGTAGAGGGCTTTCCATGGTATGCTGTATTCTGGGTACTGGCCTTCGAGTTTTCTTATTCAAGTCAGGCCTTGTAGGATTCCTTTGCTGTCTCAAGTCCGCAGCTACAATGGCTTGCTGGCCTAGATCCTGAAAAACACTTAGCTGAGGCTCAGTTTTGTTGTGGGGTTCTGTTGTGGGTTGACCTACAGCCCCTCCGCCTAGGATATCTCCTGCGTGAAGCTCTGTAATTGCTACATGCAGGTGGTGTTCCCCCAAGCTCATTCAGATGGGTAGGGGTGTCCACTTCCATTGAGATGCCCTGTAGCTCCCAGGCTCCACTTGCTGCATTTTCCAATGAAAAAGCCAGTTGTAGTACCTATTTGAAGTCCAGTTGGGCTTCCGCTAGTAGGTGCTTCTACATGGCTGTCATTAATACCACAGACCAAACAGTTTCTCAGCATCTCATGCAGTGTTAACCCAAAAATCATATCCCTCTGCGACCCATCTTAACCTTGTCAAAAATTCCGATACAGATACCCCTGATTTTCTAACAGCCAAATACAACCAATAGCGTCTTTGAATTAGAGGAGTTTTGGGGTCATAATATTCCTTGAACAGCTCTGTCAAGGTGTGGAAGGTTTTAGTGTCTGGTGCATCTGAGAAATTTAAGCACCTTATAGCTGAAAATGCTGCAGGTCTACAAGCAGTCAGAACAATTCCTCATTGCTCTTCATCTGCCTCAATGTCATTTGTCTGGAAAAGGTATCACATTCATTCCATATACTGGGCACAGTCTTCAACAGCAGGATCAAACAAGTCAAGCTTCCCAAACAAAGGCATGATGCCAGAAATGCTTACACCAACTCCAAGATGACTGTTGCAAGTGAACGTTCTTCAGGCATGTACTGTTTTCTCCCATCACTACTGAAATAACTGCACAGAAGCCAGTATCCCATCATGAGGTCATCCTTTATTTACTTGTGTGCAGTATATTGGCTGTGGCTAACTAGCTCAGAGTTAGTCCCATGAACTGAGGAGATCCTAAATCCCCTATTAGTATTGGTCATCCAGGGATCCCTGATTGGCTGAAGTCAACAACTCCAATCAATGATCTTGTACTCAATAAGATCCACCTGGTTCCAATTACTATAGAGAGAAAGTGACCTGCCAATGGTTAGAAGTGGTGTGCAGTAAATGACACTGATAGCAGTGTTTCTGTGAGATTTGCAGTGGAATGAAGAGTAGTACTTACCTAGTTGCCATTACGTGGATGTCTTGGCATCCACACTGGTGTAGTCACAGTCTTCTCCTGTGACATCCTGGATTCTCTCCCATAGTGGATGAGAGGCACCCTCCCGCCCATCCTGGATCTCTTGGTCCTGTTATGAGCTGTCTTCCTCCTGTAGTGTGAGAAAGGGAGTAACAGGCTCAATAGCAGTGTGCTGTGTTGGTGCATGTGGGAGAAAGATGTTGAAGCATTCTGAGAGACTGAGGAGGCAGCACAGAGGCCATGCAAGATTAGGTATGGAAGGCTGAGGAAGAAGTATAAGTAATGAGCATGTTTGAGTGAAGATGTTATATGCAATAGTGAGAGTAACATGAGCCTTGATGGAAGATGGGTGCAGTAGCTGGGATAAGGTAAGTGTGAGATGATAGAGAAAGGACTATGTCTTTACCCTGGTAAAGTACGTTGTAATCTCAAATCAGGCTGGCAGAGCCTGGCTGTCTGACATGCTATTCTGGTCCTTTAGGAAGAGGAATCCTCTCGTTTGCTCTATTCCCTTGACCAGGACCTCCAGATCTCTGTCAGAAGATTGCAGTGTCATCTTACCCTTTGCTGACATGATTGAACTCTGTCCTTGAATGAGCAGAGTACCTTTAGAATGACAGTGCACGTCCAGATGCTCACCAGCCCTTTAGAGATGGTGCAGATATGAGAGATGCTGGTTTCGGTGGATGTCAGCTGAGTGACAAGGTGCTGTAGGAATTGAGTATGATACAAGCAGGTTGAAATCTGCAGTAAGGGGTACCATAGACGAATTATAGATAATTAATGAAGTGAGTTTGGTAAGATGGGAAGAGAGAAACTGTTATCCCTCTTGGCGAAAAACCTTCCAAAAACTTGCGCAGCCCAAGACTTGGCCAAGAATTTGATTCAGCCCATTGTCAGAACTCATCTAAAATACTAGTACTACATTCTTCACATTTGGAATGCAGTACAGGAATAATTTGAGACAGTGAGTTAACCACAGAATAAACCGTTTATGTAATGTGGACCTATTGTTCTCACAGCTGATCACCACTCAGGCTAGCTCCTTGCCATGATTTAGAGCCTATTAATCAAAAGGGCAATTGAAGCAGATTCAATAGTAACTTTCAAAAGGAAATTGGATATTGATCCCTACAGAGCACAAAGAGGCCATTCACTCATTAAGTCTGCACCAACCCCCTAAATTCCATTCTACCCAGACTTGCCCTAGTTCCATAACCTTTCAGTTGCCATGGCTGACCCACCTAGCCTTCATAAACCTGAACACTCTGGGCAATTTAGCATAGCTAATCCACCTAACCTCTACACGTTTAGACTGTGGGAAGAAACCGGAGCACCTGGCAGAAACCCATACAGACACAGGAAGAAATCATAGAATCATAGAATCGGAGAATTTTCAAACTCCACACAGACAGTCACCCATGGCTAGAGTCACACTTGGGTGTCTGGTTCTGTGAGGCAGCAATGCTAACCACTGTGCCACCTTGTCACCCTATAACTATAAAGAGGAAACACAGTGTGTTCTATATTGAGAATCAGTGTAGAATGGGTAACCATTTGTCAGAAAATCCTTCTTTAGCTGCATGTAAGAACCTGAGCTTCTGGTGCATTGTCACTTAATTTCTCCACTTTGCCCTCACATTGGTATCTTGAAGAGCAGCATCTTTTCTTTTTCAAAAGCACTTTCATCTTCACCAATTTCATACTGTGAATTCTATGTCACCATTTTGGTTCAAATTTAATGCCACCAAAGCAGATCTCATGAGCTGGCTAATGAGCACGCAAAAGCCAAAATCTTCCCAACTTAAGTGCCTATTAGGCAATGGCTGCTGCCAGTCCGAACCTCTCCCATGGACGAAGATTGTTGATAGCTCCAGATGCAGGTGAGTGGGTTGGGAGGATGGTCAACAGCAAGACTGAGGGGTGGTTTGTATGCCCCCACTTCCTGGCCTGATACTGTGTCCTGATCAGGCACTGATTGCCTTTGAATGACATTCCTCCTCCCAAACCCCAACTCAGCCTTCTGTAAGCTGTTCTGCCAACTTTAATTTTCAAGCTTCTGCAATTGTGAATATCCCACCTATTATTTGGTGATTATATTGGTTATAGAATGAGGACCTTTAAAATGGACATGAATTTCCCACTTAAGGGCCTCAATCAAGGTTATCAGGGTAAGAACTTCCCGCACAATAAATGAATTTCCTGCCACCAAAATCATCATGGATTAGGATATCTCTTTTATTTTGTATGTGATGGATGCAATTGATTTTTGTGTTTTTGCTTTTAGACTCGTCTGTTCATTAGTCTGTCGTTTGCACCCATTGTGGACAAATCTTTTTTTTTCTTAATACGGATATTTTAACTGCCTTTTCCTTTTGTACCAAGAAAACCTGTGCCAGTTACTCTCTCCATCCTATCATCAACGTTTTGCTCTCTTTACACTCTCCCACTCTACCTTTCACTTGCTGAAGGCCTATTACATTTCCATCTGCAACAAAGGTCGTTGGCTGAAATCTAACTCTGTTTCTTTCGTCACAGGTACACTAGACCTCCAGATTATTTCCAACATTTTCTATCTTTATGTCTTTGAACAGCTTTGGAGATAGAGCCAAGGAGAGAAACCAACTGGTTCTCTTTCAGAAAACTGGCACACTCATAATGAGTGAAATGACCTCTGTCTGTGGTTTCAATTTGTTTGGGTCTCTTACAGATTAATTGACAGAGTTTGCTTGATATGATTTATCAACAGTAACCATTACATTTGTCTTTAAACTCGCCATTCTTATGTTAAATTTTGATCAATGAAACTCAAAAAGAGATATGTAGGCCTCGGAATGAGAACAGCATAAAGTTGCCAAATTATACCAAAGCTTCAAGTGCTAAATTATGAGGAGAGGTTGCATAGACTTGGCCTGAGTTTGGGAAGTGATTCAATCAAGAATATTTTAAATGTTTAAGAAGTCTCATGAAATGGATTGGAGGAATCATTTTCTCTGTTGCAGATTCTAGATCAAGAAAACATGCTGTTAATATTAGAACAGGCCATGGAGGAGTGAAATCTAGAAGCATTTTCACACTGAAGTCTCCGAAATCTGAATTTATGTCCCTCTAAAATTAATGTCTGTGACATATTCAAAGTTTTTATATTTTAAGAGCAAAGGTGTTGGATAAATGGAGCTGAGATATAAATTATCCATGAAATAATTGAATAAAGAAATAGGTATGAGGGGCTGAAAAATCATCTACTGTTCCTGTTCCCTGCTGTGCTCAGAAATCATGTCATTTAGAGATGGTCGTGTTCCCATGACATTGCTTTTCACCTTCTTCAGCCGCAGAGGAGGAAAATACCATTGATGTAACCTTGGTGAATTGCTGCAGTGCATCATGTAGATTGTACATATTTCAGCCAGTGCACCAGTAGAAGACAGGTGAATAATGACTCTGGTGACAGAGAAATCAAGTAAGTGAACTACTTTATTCTGACAGTTTTGAGCTATTCATTACAGACTGTTGAGATTCAATCCTGTTCCTCTAGCCATGGTGCTGATACATCTGAATCACTTAAACTTCTGCTCAGTTTTGATTCTCAAGGTGGTGATGCAGTCACCAATACAACTAAAGTTGCATGGGAGATAGTGATGTTTTATCCTGTTGGAAATAGTTAATTTCTTGGCATCCAAATGTTGCCTGTTGCTTGACAGTTCTACCATGGATGCAATCCAAATCTTGTGTTGGACTTCCATGGGTTTGATCATTATAGGAAGAACTATGATTATACCTGAATAATGTGAATGGGAGTCATTATCCTTCTCATAAATGGGAGGTAATTGATGAAGCAGAATATATTTTGGTGAGGACATTGTGAAATTGCCCGTAGCATTGTCTTGTAATTAAGACTATTTGCCTCTGACAAACCACAACCACCTTATTTTGTGTCAGGTGATTTCCAGTTACAAGAGTATATCCACACTGACCACAGCTCAGTTCCATTTTGATAGGAGTGCCTGATGCCATTCTTGATAAAATGCAGCATTGATATTAAAGGTTTGTGCTCTGACAATCAATTTACATCCATATCTGAAGGCTATGATCCAGAACCCAATGCAAGAATTGATGAGCAGTTATTGCTAAATATCAGTAATGCCAGTGTTAATGCATACTCTTATCTATTTATTGACAATTATGGAGCATCTATTGCCCAGAGGGAAAATCAGCAACAAAGAAACAGTAATAGGTTCAAGAATCGGTAACATTCACAGATTTTACTGTTTTTTTCCTTCTGGGGTGGTAGTTATATTTATAAGTTCAACTTCCTATGAACAGAATATACTTGGGTAATCCTTCATATTATTGCTTAGATGTCATGGGTGTAGGCATGCTGGAGCAAGTTGGCTGAAAGAGTGGGCAGGTTTGGTGTGCAGGCCTTCAACCCATTTTTGGGATGTTAGCATTGTACATAAACTTTACCATGTCTGGTGTTCTGAACTATTTCTTAACACTGTGGACTGTAGAGTGGATTAAATAATTGGACCTGTCATTTGTGATATTAGGAGATATTAGTATAAGGGGGTCTAGGCACTTGTACCCAAAGACTCCTTTCAAAGATAATAAAATGTGAGGCTGGATGAACACAGCAGGCCCAGCAGCCTCTCAGGAACACAAAAGCTGACGTTTCGGGCCTGGACCCTTCATCAGAGAGCCTTCACTTTTGTCTTTTACATTTCTGTGCTGGACTCCAGCGTGGTGAGGATGGCAACATTCATGGCACATCTTCCTTCTATCCCCTACTTAATTATGGGATGAAGCACATTGATTTCTCAGAGTTATATTCGGTTGTTTAATCTTTTGTTCTGTCATCATCTAAGATCTACAAATGCACTTCCCAACGATATTTGATACATTAAATATTTGAAGCAAATAACCTGTTTGATTTTGTTTGTTTGCTTTTTCTAGAGAACTTTTCCGGTTTCCCCTCCCCAGTATCACTCCAACCCCACTCACCCCATACACCTAACGCTCCTAGGTTTGGTGAACTAATTTAGTGCAAACCAGGCAATGTTGCTGGAGAATCCTGTTTTACATGAACTGACCCACTAAGTTGTGTATTTCATTTGTAACATGTCAGTTTGCAAGAATTAAATAAAACTTTTAATCTTTAATATACTAGTATCAGAGATATATTTTGTTTACAGATGACTACTGTTTTATTGAAATACATTAAACGTCATGAAAAATTGATAACACGTTGTTTTTAAAAACAAGACAGCATAGAGAAGTCCATTTCGTTAAAAAAAAATCATGCTTGTTGGCCATGAAATAGTCAGATTCCGAAAAGGCCAAGATCAGCAATGACAGCTAGTTTTGATTTTTAAGTTGATTATTTGTGTACAAGACCAGATGTATTTAGATGATGTAAACGTTATGTGCCAAAAAAGCCCAAGTGTATATCAGACACTAAGAATTGTGCACAGCGTGCACAGACGCATCACAGTTTAAATTATTGACTGTTGGTCACAGCAAAATTAAATGGTCAATTTCAATAAATCCTGTGTGAGCCCAAAAGACTTTGACATAGATGTAGGAAGTAAGAATGTGTAGTATTGCAATACACATATAAAAATATTATTTTGTGTGAATTGTTATCTAATCAAAATAAACCCTGAATTAATCTGACAATACACACAAAAGCCTGATCTAAAGTCATAATTAGTGATATACAGATTTACATGAAAGGTCAAATTGCTTTATTGCCTCCTGTATTTTACTGCTAAGGAAAGTGAGTACTGCTGTATCCATTGCCTATAATGTCATTTAAAGCCATTACAATAAGAAAGAATGTTTATTCATTGGGTTGCATGGAAGTGAAATGTACAGCACTGAAAAGTGGTGAGTTCGAGGCTGTTCACATTCTGTGTTCGAAACGTCAATCACAATGGTGTGGAGTGGCACAAACAGGGCAGCTGTGTTGCCACGGAATTAATCTTACAATGGACCAGATTGGAGAGTGTTTTAAAAAAAAGTGAACTAGGGTAAGTGTCATTGATCATGGTGCAAAGGAACCATCACAAGGGGAGGGTGGGAAAGTACATATTTAAAAAATAGATTCTAACATTCAAAGGAAAATACAGCTGCCTGCTGAAGAGATGTTCATGTATTTGTTAATTTTTAAAATATCATTTTTAAAAATCAGAAGGAATTTTTTTTCATTTGCAAAGTATTAAAATAAAAAAAATTCCATGCCATTTCACTTTAAAGAGAAACGTTAACTATTTTACAAGCTTTAAAAAAGATGCATTTTGCTATTTTTACTATATCCGTGTTTATGGATAGCCATCAACATTTGATTGCACCTAATTAATAATTTCAAGGAGTGAAAATAATAGATGAAAAAAATCAAAAGAACTGCAGATGCTGTAAATCAGGAACAAAAAGTTGCTGGAAAAGCTTAGCAGGTCTGGCGGCATCTGTGAAGGGAAAAAACGGAGTTAACGTTTCAGGTCCGGTGACCCTCAGAACTGATGGTGGCTGGGTAAACGTCAGTTTATATGCAGAAAAAAGGAGGGGGGATGACGTAGGGAGTAAACAATTGGATAGAACCTAAAGAGAGAAGAGCAGTTGGATAGACTAAAAGTTGATAACAATGTGGCTGGGAGGGTGCATATTTGTTAATGGGGTCTGTTAGTGATGAAGAACAAGTAGTGTGTAATGGCAGGCGACGTGATAACAAGGCCTGGTGTGTGGAGTAGGGGGCTAGGACATGGGACAGTTTAGTCTTAAAATTATTGAACTCGATATTGAGTCCGGAGGGCTGCAGGGTACCCAGCAGAAAATGACAGGTTGTTCTTCTAGCTTGTGTTGAGCTTTGCTAGAACACTGCAGTAAGCCAGAGCCAGACCTGTTAATCAGGGAACACGGTGATGCATTAAAGTGGCAAGCAATGGGTAGTTCAGGGTCTTTTTTGTGAGCAGAGCATAGATGTTTTGCAAAATGGTCACCTAGTCTACACTTTGTTTCTCCAATGTAGAGGAGATGATATTGTGAGCAGCGAATGCAGTAGACTAGGTTCTGGAAAGTGCAGGTGAAGTGTTGCTTCACCCGGAAAGTATGTTTGGGCCCTTGGATACTGGGGAGGGAGGAGGTAAATGGGCAGGTGTTGCACCTTCACCAGTTTCAGGGGAAGGTGCCGTTAGGCTGTGGCGGCGCGATGTTAGGAGTGAAGGAAGTGTGGACCAGGGTGTCCTGGAGGGAACGGTCCCTGAAGAAATGGCATCTGTTGAGCTTCTGGATGTAGATGCTGGTGGGGTGATAGGTATGGACAAGGGGAACCCTATCACTGTTGCAGGAGGAAATAGAAGGGGTGAGGGCATCATTTCCGCCACCTCCAGCAAGATGCCACCACCAGACACATATTCCCCTCCCTCCCTTCTCCGCTTCCCCAGGGACAGTTTTTGACCGCAAATTCCCTTCCACAGTGATCGAAAACGCCCTCGACCATGTCTCTTGCATTTCCCGCAACTCATCCCTCACAGCCCCTCCCTGCAACAACAACCAAAACAGAATCCCCCTTTTCCTCACATACCACCCCACCAACCTCTAGATCCAACGCATCAGCCTCTGGCACTCCCGCCATCTGCAATCTGACCCCACTTCCAAAGACATTTTTCCCTCCTCACCCTTATCTGCCTTCTGGAGGGACCACTCTCTCTGTGACTCCCTTGTCCACTCCACACTCTCCACCAGCCCCACCACCCCTGGCAGTTTTCCCTGCAATTGCAGGAAGTGCTGCACCTGCCCCTACACCTCCCCCCTCGACCCCATCCCAGGCCCCAAGAAGACTTTCCACATCAAGCAGATGTTCACCTGCACATCCTCTAATGTGGTATACTGCATCTGCCGTTCCAGTTGTGGCCTCCTCTACATCGGGGAACCAAGCGGAAGCTTGGGGATCGCTTTGCAGAACAACTACGCTCGGTTCGTAACAAATGACTGCACCTCCCAGGAGCAAACCATTTCAATTCCCCCTCCTACTCTATGGGCGACATGTCCATCTTGGGCCTCCTGCAGTGCCACAACAATTCCACCCTAAGGTTGCAGGAATAGCACCTCATATTTTGCTTGGAAACCCAGCAGTTCGATGGTCTTAATGTGGGTTTCACAAGCTTCAAAATCTCCCCTCCCCCGACCACATCCCAAAACCAGCCCAGCTCGTCCCCGCCCCGCCTAACCTGTCCATCCTTCCTTCCACCTATCTACTCCTCCCAACTCAAGCCCACCCCCACCTCCTATCTATCAGCCTCATCCCACCTCCTTGACCTGTCCGTCCTCCCTGGACTGACCTATCCCCACCCTAACTCCCCACCTACACTCACTTTTACAGGCTCCATCCTCACCTCTTTGACCTGTCTGTCTTCTTTCCACCCACCTGCTCCTTTAGCCATCTTGCACCCACCTCTGCCTCTCCCTGTATTTATTTCAGAATCCCCTTCCCGTCCCCCATTTCTGAAGAAGTGTCCAGACCCGAAACGTCAGCTTCCCTGCTCTTCTGATGCTGCTTGGCCTGCTGTGTTCATCCAGCTCTACACCTTGTTATTCCCATATCCATCTGCCACTTTTAAAATCCAAATCCCTAATTAGAATATAGTATACATCATTGAAAGTGCAACTTCATTAATATGCCACAGATTGGCAACTAGTTGTAGAAATTTAAATGAAAGATTGGTCAGATCATTAAAAATGATTACTGTTTCTTGAAGTATGTTTACCATGAAAGATAGATGTAGATATTTTCCAGGTTATTCTTAAGCAGCTCAATCTTATGAATCCAGCACACCATCACAAATGAAAATGAGTAGATATCTGGTTACTAGACTAAGCAGGAGCTTCCACATGAAAGATTCTGTCAGGTTGTTGCTTAACTATTCCTGTGAGACAGCTGTCTCAATTTTGGCACTGATCCCCAGATGTTGGTGAGGAGGACTTTGCAGGGTCAACAGGGCTGTTTCTGCCATTGCCTTTTTCCAGTGCCTAGTTCGATGCTTGGTGATCCGTCCAGTTTCATTCCTTTCAGACTTTGTAGCGATTGGTACAACTGAGTGGCTTGCTAGGCCATTTCAAAGGACAATTGAGAGTCAACCACATTGCTATGGGTCTGGAGTCACATGTAGGCCAGACCCAGGTGAGAATGGCAGATTTACTTCTCTAAAGGATGTTAGTGAACCCGATGGGTTTTTCCCGACATGGTGGTCAGTAGATTCTTAGTTCCAGACTTTTTTAAAAAATTATTGAATTCAAATTCCGCTATATGCCATGGTGGGATTCAAACCCAAATCCTAGAGCATTAGCTAGATTTCTGGATTAATAGTCTCATGATAATACCAGTAGGCCATCACCTACCCTCCATATGATTCACTGTGAAGGTCGGACTTAGTCTGCACAAGCTATCCACAATTGTTACTGTTGCCCTCATCACTTGCTGCAGCTTTATTCTTTAGCATTCAGTCTACCAGTCCATAGACATACGAATGAACTATGTCTCACAGGCTAGTTAGCAACAATCTGACATAGTCATACTCACAGAATCATATCTTACAATGTCCCAGACACCACCATCACCATCCCTGGATGTGTCCTGTCCCACCTGCATTCTTGTAATGGCCGTTGATGTTTCCCCACCTAGATTACATTCTATCCCTTGCCACACTTAGTGCTTCCTCCGATTGGTCTTCACCATTGCGAAGATCTGATTCATTAGTCAAATGGGGCGGTACTTAAAGATTGGCAAGAAGTTTCCTTATGTATGTTTCACCTCATACTGTCAGGCTTCACAGGCTCTGAAATTAATGTTGAGGACAACACTGTCCCACTGTAACTCTGTGGTTCTATCATGATGATGGGAGAGGACATACCAAGGAAGATGGTGTCTGGAACATTGTGAAATATAATTTCACGGGTATGACTAGTTAGTTTTTGTTTTTCAAGTCTATGGGACAACTCTCCCAATTCTGACATGTCTCCAAATGCTAGTGGGGAGAACTTTGCAGGGTCATTCGAATTGGAATTGCCATTGTTTCCATTGCCGCCATTGATGTTGGGTAAAGTGTTGCTTCATTCCTGTAAGACTTTGGATACAATTGAGTGGCTGTTAGATCATTTCATAGTGTGGTGAAGAGTCAATCACATTGCTGTGAGTCCGGAGTCATGCGTGGCTAGACCAGGAAAGAATGGCAGATTTCTTACCATGAAGGGTATTAGTAAACCACATGGGTGTATAAGACAATTGACAGTGGTTTCATGATAGCTATTACTGATCAGATTTTAAATCCTAATTTATGAATTGAACTTCACTAGCTGTCAGAGTGGGCTATGTCACAAGCATTAACTTAGGCCTCTGGATTAGTCATTTAGTGACATTACCGCCATTTCCCCCTAAGTTTAAAAAAAGTCATATTTTGTCAAAATGATAAGTTTTGGTTTACTATTCCCAAATAAACTAGAGGTATCTAATTTTAATTTGATTTTGTACAGAATTTCTATTTCTACAGTTGCTTTCAGTAAAAAAATTGACTTCCTGCAGCCTTGTTTATTGTTGTAAATTCTATTACAACAGTCAATCTGCCTCAAATGAAATCATAAAAACTCTTTCAAGTAGCTAGCTTATTGTATTACAGCAAGGTTTGTGTCCTTGGGCTTTGAATGGTTTGAGCTGCGGTGTAGGTGGGCTGAAAAGAAATAAAGCTACAGTCTCAAAATCAATTGTAAATTCTATTTTATTCATTTTTCACTTTTCTTAACCTCGTTCATGAAAGTTCTTCTTGGATATAAAGTTCCACAGGTACTGAAAAGTATCCAGTGTCTTGAGCTGCCATTGTTATATGTGTGATTCCATATAATGACTGCCAGCTTATACAACATTGGCTGGATCCAAGGTTCAAAGGCTAATTTATCACATTTCAACTACTGTCTCAGCTGAGAGTCTTGCAGAGAGCAGACACATCTGAATTGAAACTTCATCAGTTCAAGTCCTTCTGTGGCTAATTTTCACTTTAAACAGACATTGGATGGTAGTGTGGTTCTGCTATTTCAATTGACCTCAGCAACACCACAGCAGTGTTTTGACAGACACAGTTCAGTTACATTTGATTAGTAAATTCTGAGAGCTGAAATTTACCTATTGGGTAGGCACAAAAGATTGAACAACACTCTTGCAGAACCAAGCTAGATGTTCAAAGTTCAAAGGAATGGGGAAGCATTATCAGGGTGTATCTGTGCTTTTAGCTTTTAGCTTTTAGAGTGGCCTTCAGTGAACACTTTATAGATCACAGAATTTAATTGTCTATCACTGGTAGGCAGAATTCATGCAGCATATCCTTTGATTTATCAGGATCTTATCTACATTAAAACATTACTCCTCATTTTCTAAGGGATGTGATAAAAGAGATATGATGTATGTATCAATATCATTGGATTTAGATTTTTAAAACAGAGGCAGATGGATTTTGGCTAAAACAGTGAAGGTTCTTTTTAAAGATCAGAAAGTCATTTGGAACAGTGATCTAAATACCTAATTTCCATATAAACATGTAATTTCAGTTAAGTACCTGGCTGGACACCTGGGTGTTAACAGGTAAAATGTTTAAACTACTGTGTTTATGATAGAGAAAATCAATCCGAGCACTTGTTGTTATGGTGTTGAAGCAGAAGATTCAAGGTTTCAGTTCAGGTGAAACAGTCACTCTGGCAGAAGGAGTTTTAGTCTGTGAAGCATCAAAGTTGTGACCATGTGTAGAACAGTTCCAGCTTTCTGAAAAGTGGTTTAGACCATCAGAAGTGAAAAGGATTCATTCCAGAAAATTTGGAAAGGAATCATAAACCTGTCTCAGCGGTCCAAGGAAAAGATCTGGGAAGATTCAAATATGTTAAAGATTAATGAGTTGAGATAAAATTGATATTTCTCTGGGATCCAGTAGCTGTGAAAGGATAGTACTGGATAACAAGTAGGAATTTTGTTTTTCCTGAATGGTTTCTAATCTGCTTTTTTTTTCAAAAAATCCCTACAGTGTGGAAGCATCACTGATGGCCCATCACATCCACACCAGCCCTCCAAAGAGGATCCATAGAACATAGAACATTACAACGCAGTACAGGCCCTTTGGCCCTCAATGTTACACCACCCTGTGAAACCAATCTGAAGCCCATCTAACCTATACTATTCCATTATCATCCATATGTTTACCAAGTGACCATTGAAATGCCCTTAAAGTTGGCGAGCAGGAACATTTCTGAAGAAGGGCCTAGGCCCAAAACATCAGCCTTCCTGCTCCTCTGATGCTGCTTGGCCTGATGCGTTCATCCAGCTCTACACCTTGTTATCTCACCTCACTTGTGAATCTTCGGGCTGTGGGAGCAAACCCATGCAGACACGGGGAAAACGTGCAAACGCCACACAGTCACCCGAGGCTGGGTTTGCTGTCCCTGGCACTATGAGGCAGCAGTGCTGACCGCTGAGCACCATGACATTTTATATAGCTTTGCTTGGTTTTGTTCTTTGTGTAAAAACTTATCTTCACTTAATATTTAACATATGCAGTCTCGTGTGAACATATTTCCCGATACGGTAACCAACTATAAAAATTAACTCATGATCTATCAAACGAGGTTTCAATCTGGGATTTGACATTTCATTAGCATCAGCTCAGGTGATAACAAGAGATTTCCACGTAAAGTAGATGGGCAACTTACAACAGAGAAACAAAATACTGTGGATGCTAGACATCCGAAATAAAAACAGAAAATATTGGAAATGCTCAGCAGTCAGACAGCATCTGTGGACAGCAGAACTGTGAACAAGATAACAAAGTGTGGAGCTGGATGAACACAGCAGGCCAAGCAGCATCTCGGGAGCACAAAAGCTGATGTTTCGGGCCTAGACCCTTCATCTGAGATGCTGCTTGGCCTGCTGTGTTCATCCAGCTCCACACTTTGTTATCTTGGATTCTCCAGCATCTGCAGTTCCTACTATCTCAGAACTGTGAACAAATCAGGTTGATGGTCCTTCATCCACATTTGTCAATGACAGCAATGACTAATTTGGTTGGGCTCTTGCCTCTGAGTTGCAAAGTATTGGGTTCAAATCCCACTCCTGTGGTGAAGCACAAAAGCAAGGTTGACACTTAGATACAGTACTGAGGGGGTGCTAATGTCAGAGGTGCTGGCTTTCAGATGTGACATTAAACTGAGGCCCTTTCTGTTCTCTCAGATGGACCTGAAAGATTCCATGGCTCTGTTGTGTGCACAGGGGTCTCGCTATTTTGTGGGAGCTGTTACTCATGATGGAACTTGCTGACCTTATTGCCCTTTGAGTACATGAAATAACAAAGCCTGCTTGGTCTAGTGTGGTAGAGGAACACTACTTCCTGGCCTAACTAAAAGAGACTCTTGTAATTAATAAGTTACAGTTTATTGCATGTCAGAAACTACTTACAGTTTTCATGAATATGATTGACATTGTTACAAAGACATTAAGGAGGACTGGATGTTAAATCACACTGGTTTGAAATCCTTAGCTGTTCTGACCCCAAATCCATACTGCATCATCATGCTGGGTGGTGCTTATGGCATTCCTCTGTTTTAACCCTTTCAGACCAATACAAAACAGGTACCAGTTCAAAGAGAAGCACAGGATATCAGGTGTTTTTGGCGTTGGTTTTCCTGGCCAGTATTTATTACTTATTCAGCATAATAAAAATCTGATCATTATTGCTTGTTTGTGGGAGCTTCTTGTGTTCAAATTGGGTAGCACACTGGCTCCGTAGTTAGCACTGGTGCCTCACAGCGCTAGGGACCTGTGTTCGGTTTCACTGTCGGCAACTGTCTGTGTGGAGTTTGCATATTCACCTTGTGTATTCATGTGTTTCTGCTGGGTGCTCCAATTTCCTCCCACAGTCCAAAGCTGTGTAGATTAGGTGGATTGGCCATGTTAAATTGCCCATAGTGTCCAGTGAGTATAAATTAGGTGGATTAAAGATTGGAAATGCAGGATTACAGGGAAAGGGTAGCGGGATGGGTCTGTGTGGATTTATTGAGAGAATGCCTATTTCCACACTATAGGGATTCTATGATGATTCCATGAATTTCGTATCTTTAATAATGAAAACCTTTGAAAATTACTGACCACAAGTGCCTTGGGAAAACTTGTGCTCATTAAACATGCCCTGTGAGTACAGGTCTTAATATTTCAGTTTTTGGGTTGCCAACCAAAAAATTGTTTCAGTTCAGATCCACGATTTTAACAGCCCAGCTCTTCTTTTCCCACCTAGCAGAAGCTGTGAAATCAGCCCCATGACTCAGTACAATATTAGGTGGTACATCTATTCACTAAACCATCATGTTGCAATTTAAGTAAACATACTTTACCAAAATGAAATTGAGAATAAATAATGCAGTGATTTGCTGCTAAGTTTCCTGTCAACATGTTTTGCAATTTTAATCAAATGGAAGCCTGAGAACTATTGCACAATGTAACCTTTAAAGAACAGTCTGTATCCGGATCACTCAACATTACCAGATAACCTGTCACAGTGGAATCAAATGTTCATACAAATGTGCAGGCACTAGGGACAAGTGGAAGAATATGCTGGTTTATTTGCTTCTACTTCGGGTATGAATAAATGATGTGGTACAAAAGGGCTATCAAAGAGAAACTCGTACTGACATTGTAGCACTCTGGTAATAAGAAAGTTGTACTATTTTAAGGGACCCCATTCTAAATACTAAGGACAAAAGGTACAAACAATGTAAAAAGAAAACAGAAAGAAGCTCCTCCAATTTGATTCCGAGTTATCCTTCCATGTGATTATCAATAAAGATTTCCAAAGTTAACACTGAAGAGCTAGGTAACTTTTGTGCGCCACACGGAGTCCTGGCTATGACCACAAACTATCCATCATACATTTTTGTTATTCTACGAATTGTCATGCTTGATTGCTTTACCACCTGAGTGCTTTACGACAAATGATCATCCGAAAGAATATAAATCATTCAAGACAACAGCATACAGACATTGCGTGAACACAACAGCTAGTCTGTTTTATGATATAGTAAGGCCACAACCAAGCTTTCTATTGCATTGCATTGTCTTCTTTGTAGTTTGGTCGATAGGATTATTTAAAATCAAATTAAATTGTTGATTGGAGATTTGCTGACGATGAAGAAATAGTGGCTATAATTTCATGTACAAGAAACTAAAATTAACAGTTTGTATTCTTTCCGATGTAAATTTGATACCTTTTTAACCTTCGCCGAAAACTGAAGTGTCTATTTTAACCAAGTTGTCCTGATTCAAACCAAGCTAAATACAGTGTGATGTTAATGAACGGATCATTTTCAGTGCATTATTGCAGGCAGTTTGGCGATCTATACTGACAGTTACTTTCAGTTGTTTTATGAAAGAATGTGATTCACTTTAAAACTCACGTAACATTGTATGCTGCCGGGTTGCATTTGACAAACCCAGTACTTGTTGAAGTTGCAATCGAAAATTCTGTAAGGTCTCATGCCCCTCCGATGACTCTAGCCAGTGGGACCTTTGGTATTTCGTCTGTCAATTTTAAAAGTCTAGCAAAAGGTAGGAGATAGTTTCAGCAAAAAAAAGGCACAGAGCTTAAAACGTGAAGCAGCCCCTCCCTCTACATGTTGGCCTGGCAATGCCAGAAGAGGAAGTTTACACTGAAGTTCCAGTGGGACACAGCCTGGGTTTAACTTGAGTTGCACTGTTTTGTACCTAATCTTTCACTACTTATATTGCTGGACGGACAAGCTGAGTCACACAGAATTGCTATTTGCCCTAATGGTGTACTTAAAAATCCCTGACAAGGCATGAGAGATAATACTTTACTTTTTGACCCTCGATGAGTGTATTTTCCAAAATTTTCTATATTTCAAATCAAATTAATTCTCCTCAAAGGATTAGACACTTCAAAGTATGAAAATATACAGACTTGGAAATACTTTGCCTGTCATTTGAGAGGACCCAGTCAAGGCTGAATACGCATTCCAACTAGTAACACATCCCACGCAAAATAGCGTGCATCTCCTCAACCTGTAAAACTTAGGCGTTTATTTTCTTCCAAAAGACTTTGGAATGAGCTCTACATTGAATTGTCAAACTGTTTATTGCAGGGTAGACTGCAATTTATTTACACTTTTAAACAAAATATAGGTTATAACTTTACCAGAAACACTCACATACAATGTATGAGAACTGGAACACATGTGATCATGGTTCCTTTGTTGACTGTACAGTATATAGGATATGATTGTGGTTATTGCTGGTGAACAGCCCATTTGAAAATCTACTCCTAAGCATTTTTGAGACTGATGGAAATTTTATATGTGTACGAAAACTTGGAAAATGCACAAATAATAAACTTCTGAACATTATGAGAGGCAAATTTTGTTTTATGGAAATGTACATTTATTTAAAAATTGTTTATGCAGATCCACTTACTAGTAGTGTAGTTTCCTGTTTCTCTGCCCCTGGCACAAGTAAATTTACAATGGTATAAATGGTGTAGACAAAGCCCGTGATTTCAAACCACTAGATATTTACACTCATGTAAGATTTGGACCAGCCAAAGAATGGAAGTCTCTAAGTGTATTCTGGGAGGAAGTGTGAGGGTATGGTGGATGCATGACAAAAGATACATTGGATGAAAAAGGTTTATGAGCAGCAACATGGTGGGAATATTAGAGTTGGGCAATGCAGAGCCACGAGAAAAGGCAAAAGGATATTGGAGATGCAGAATTATAAGAAAAGAGGACCATCAACCCACATACAGCTGGACAGATGAGGAGGCAGTTGATATAACAGTGGTTTCATTGACTTCCTGAATTCCCCCGGCTGAAAATTCAGTGTAAGTTTTGCAGTGTTAATAGTTTTTCTTATCATTCACAAGTCCCTTAACTTTTTGTCAATGAAATTCTGATAATTTGCACCATGAAGCTGTAATATGCAGAAATTAGAAGAAAAATTGCAACTGTAATAATATATATGATCATTATATTCATACTGATTTCATCTAAATGGGAATGATTGACATGCCATTCCATTCAATTTACTTTGCATGCCTCACTAAGACTGCTGCAACGTTTTAACTACTAGACACCAATGTTATAGATTGACCATAGATGAATTCTGAAGAAACTCTCAGCACCTGTGAAAGGACAAACATTTAGAGTTCAATATGACTCTTTTTCTTCAGAACTTTGACATAATTACATTTCACAGGCCAGAAATTTGATTTTGATCACTGTTGAGTTGCTTCATTTAGAAATTTGATGTTTTCAGTGTTGCAGCACATAAGGAAATATTCACTGCCCCACATGGCAAGGAGGCTAGAAATTCTTCAGTATTGTGCATTAATGCATAGTGTATCAAATACTGCTCCTTAATTTTCTTATTATTTCTTATATTGACATGTAAGCTGCTGTTCAGATGTTTTGGGGCAGAAGGAAGAACCATCAGTCACTTGAAAATCCCAGTCACTTTTCTCATAAATATTTCTTGGTGAAGTCAATATAGCTGGCATACATGGTCAGGTCTGTAGGAAGTTTGTACCTGGCTAATGTAGATAATGTGAGCAGGCTTGTTCATATATAAAATGTAAACATATTTCTCTGGCAATTAGTTCTGCTGGGCTGCACACTCAAAATTGCTCTCCTTAAATCTGCTGGTTGATTAGGTGTAAAAGATTGTGGAACAGTTTGGCATGAAAAGTTTATCTGAAGTACTTTTATTACTGTGCAACAGCCATGATGGTGAATTTACCTCCATTTCTTTCATTCACAGTATGTTGTCTTTGTAGAGTTACAATCTGCAGTCCGTGTCCACTCATCACAGCTGCAGTAAAGATTCAATCTAGAGTCTTCCCAGGATATGAAATTGTTGTGAATACAATCAAATGGCACCTTTTGTCAAAACTGTTTTAATGTGAATGGAAAGTTCCTTTTGCACTATAGCTCTGACTTTAAATTTGTTTCAAATTAAAACAAATCATGTAAAAGGTGTAAAGCACTTATTGGAACATTAGCTGTTAGTAAAATCGCCTGCCTCCTGATAAGCAGTTTGAAGTTGGCTTGGATTTAGGTGATATTGATTCAGGATGTTGGAAACTGTTACAAAATCCCGTTTGTAATTTTAGAATTCTGCAACACTTTCCAACATCCTGAATCAATATTATCAACGTTGCACCTGTTTCCTTACCCACACTGCAAAATTGCAGAGATATTGGATTAAAACATAATGTTTGTAAATGAACTATTCACATTTAAGATCCAAGATTTGAACAAGGGGATAGAATGGAGTGGCCAGTGGGTGGAACAGTTTTATGTATGACTACCACAGGTTTGATTTGTAAATTGGATTACCACTGTTTGGGAGATGCAGTTCAATCTTAATCTTTACGTAAATTAATACATTATTCAGAATGTTGTGGAGTTGGATTTTTACCGGATTTTGTTTTACATTGCAAAATTCAAATTTAGATTTGATTTCTGAAGGAATAAAAAATACTGTTGATGCTTTTGAAACCTGATCAACTAAAACTACTACTGAAATGCCAAACTTTTAATCTCTTTATTTGATTCTGTTCTCACTCTTTCAAAAACAAACTAGCTCCGTCTCTTAGCCTAATTATCTTAATCCACTGAGAATGGTAGTGTTTCTATGAGAAATAAATAGTAAACAAACAATGGCTTATCTTGTTCTCCTCAGTTATCCTGTCATATACAGGTACAAATACTAAGCATGAACAGTTGTGAGAATACTGAAAATTATCATGGAATCAATTTCACATTTTTCTGCTTAATTTAAACAAAATTATGCTAAAAATAACTGAATTTAATTATTTACATTGAACAGCTTTGCTGAATTGCTTATGGAGAATTTATATGGTTACCTTTGTCCGTAAAATAATTACTTTTGTGAACTTAAAAGCATTACAAACTGCTTTAGTTTAACCAAAAATGGCAAACTTTTATTTCATACAACTGTTATGGTGTGTGAATGAATACTCATCTGCTGTGCTGTAGTCTGAAATTTCAGTTTGCAATGAAAATAACAAGCAGCAGACATGGATTTATCAGTGGCCTTCTGAATTTGCATTGTATTGCCTTTCTGTAGGGATGACTGGCCACGCAGAAGTAGTGAGAGTTGTGTACCATCCAGACAAAATCTGCTTTGAAAAACTGCTCAAGGTCTTCTGGGAGAGCCATGACCCAACACAAGGTACTGTAATGAATAGACCAGCTCCTCATTATATTCCTAATTACTGCTGTGGTAATTAGTGTTTCAGTGACATGTTTAAATGAACCTTGAAACCACATGTGGTTCAAACAACGTGAAAAAATGGACAGGCAGGGTCTTTTTTAAAACATTGAAACAATTGAATCAGAAAAGATACTGTGACTGCTCAACTCTGAGGGTTAGGATTGTTTTGAAGAGATTCTGCCTCCTCAGTTCAGGAGGAATAATTGGCACTGTTTACATATAACTCTGCAGTACTGTTTATTTCATCTTCCCAACTTCAATAGAATGATGAGTGTTATGTAAAAAGTAGCCTTTTTTTTGTTAATGAGAGTCCATACTTGCTTTTGTCAGCATCTAAAGGCCATAAATCATGTCCGAATGACCTTCACATTTACTAATATTCCCTTGTATCGTAAAGCTCTTGCGACCCCAGTGGCTTGATACTGTACAGTAAATAACGGGTATGTAACTGTTGGTAAGGAGTGGGGTTGCAGTATTTAATCAGCTGAATATTAGATTTCTTTTACAGTTGTCATACTTGTATTAGAGTAAAAAATGATACTGAGAAACCTAAATATTAAAAGATACACTAATGAAAATGTATCAAGTTATAGATCACTTTGTTCTTAGCATTCTTTTAAAACATCTCTCCCTATCACATACATGATAAACATGAGCAGTCACTTATGGCCCCGATAGGCAGAAAGATCATAGATCTTGGTATCCCTACAGTGTGGAAACAGGCCCTTCAGCCCAACAAGTCCACACCAACCCTCAGCGCATCCCACCCAGACCCATCCCCGTATAACCCACCTTATATACACATCCCTGAACACTATGGGCAATTTAGGATGGCCAGTCCACCTAGCCTGCACACCTTTGGATTAATTTGCACTATTCAGGAGATCCAAGGATTAACTACTGGTATGCCCCTTTTGTGTTGTTGGTTAACTTGAGGACTTTTTGAGCTTATTTTCTGATCACGACAACCATACTCTGATTTCTAATGTGTGAAGCTGGATGAACACAGCAGACCAAGCAGCATCTCAGGAGCACAAAAGCTGATGTTTTGGGCCTAGACCCTTCATCAGAGGCTCTGATGAAGGGTCTAGGCCCGAAACGTCAGCTTTTGTGCTCCTGAGATGCTGCTTGTCCTGCTGTGTTCATCCAGCTTCACACTTTGTTATCTTGGATTCTCCAGCATCTGCAGTTCCCATTATGTCTGATTTCTAGTGACAGTTGTTAGCCAGTGTTGCAATTTTTTGGCTGCTTATGGCTGCATTCTTGGGGACTGTGTAGAGCTCTGAAGGCCCAGAGTGGTAACAGCCAAGAAGACAGGACACAGCAGCAGGGAGGATACGAAGGAGCAGGAGAGCACGATATACAAGGCACATTGCCCATCCTTAGAGAACACATCTTCAAATTGAACTCCACTGAATATCAACATGTGAAGTGCCTTACTTCACAAAGGAATCTGTCAATGAACGAGATCACTTGAAGTAGCCACCGACCTAGCCTAGAACCAAGCAATGAGCAACACTGCTTTCAACTGTTACTTCACTATGACCTTCATTTCCTATGTAACAGGCTCTGTTCAAGCAGCATCCTGACTTTTTTCAGGTGGCACCAGTGACAACATCAACAAAAACAGAGGAGTGTTATCAAACAGAATTTGGCAGTGAACTTTGTGAAGCATTAGTGCAGATGACTAGAGTCATGTCCAAAGGATAACAGTAACCACATCCACAAGTGTATTTACGTAGCACCTTATGTAGCATCCAAAGGTGTTCCAGAGGAGTGTTATCAAACAGAATTTGACACTGAGCCATGTGAAGCATTTAGGCAGATGACCAGAACCTTGCCCGAAGGATAGGTTTTAAAGAGACCTTACTGATGGAGATACTCCATGGGAAATTTTCAGAATCAGCTTAGGGCAGAAAAATACTGTGACCATGTTGGATCAGAATAAGATCCAGAAGCAGTAGAGAAACATACTTCAACCCAGGGGAGTGAATCTCTGGCCAGGACCAGACTGAAGCTATGAAATCATTCCTGCCTCAGTTTTTAACAACCGTACATCAAACCTCCATGCCAACTTCAATCCGCCTATATCAATCTTAGCCCACAGACCTCCCTTAACTTTAACTCTTGAATCCATTCTGTTTTCCCTTACCTGTTAACTACCAGGATGTACATATCCTAATAATTGTTACAGAACAAAACTACTAGAATCTGTACTTTGTGTAACCAGTAGACCAGCGACAAGCTCAACAGGAAGACAATAAATATAGAAAATAAATGCTGTGAATAATTAACTGTTGTGAGAGTTGACCCTTCTGTTTGGTCTGACTTTAAAACCTAAATCAGGAATTTTACACTTAATTTAATGAAGCGCATATCAGAGTTTGAAAGCAACTGCTCCTAGTCCGTGAGGATTTCTCGCTAGTTGTGAAGTGCAATGTAGCCCCAGACACAGTATCACATTCTTCAGGGAATCGACTCAGATATTACAGGTTGACTTCAGCATATCATCCATTCTGAAGTTTCATATCAAGACGTTTCCATGGTAGCTTGTTAAAGAGAATATTTAACTGTTTTGAAATGTGATGGACTGCAAATAGAGGCTGGTTTCACTTTTGTTACAGTTTCCAAATCTGTGCTGATGGGGAAAAGCACACTGAGAGTCAGTTCCCCCTTTAGATATTCTCTGGATTGTAATTGACCCAGTTGTATTTGCTTAAACTATTTATGACTCAAGAAGGCAGCTCGCTACCACCTTCTTAAGAGCAACATGGGGTGACAATAAATGTTCGCCCAGCCTGTGACACGTATACCCCAGGAACAAAAGGTAAGAATTAGGACAACAATGTGAGTTCTGGAAGTTAAAGTTAGCAATCTAGAGTCCAGAAAATCCTACATTTTTTAATGTTAGGATGTTTTTGTCCTGCAAGCATACTTTTCCATTTATGTATTCATGAGTTGAATTTTTGACCTGTCAAATTGAAAGATTTGTGCTGAATATAGCATTTTTCTCAAGCTTTTGTGCATTCTGTCAGCTTTTAGAATTCATTAGTTATTTGTTGACAAGGAAACATGTCAAATGAGGTTCCTTTAACTATGATACCAAGATTTACTTATGCAACAAGAATATGAATCTCTCCACTTTGCACACCTGCTATCATTTCTACCCCATACTCTTTTGAATAACTTACTTTCATTTGTAAAACATTTACTGTTGTCTGCAGGAACTGAGTTCAGTCAGTCCAAGTGATTTAATTTTACAGAGCAAAGAGACTTCCTCTTCATTAATCTGAGTTGAACTTGGTATCAGAAGCTAAAGAAGACATTCAGTCTCAGCACAAATCAATCCCTCTCCTATGTGGGCCTTATTACCACAGGAGGTAGTTGAGGCAAATAGCTTACATAAAGTTCAGAGGAAGCGGAATAAATTCATGAGGGGAGAAAAGAATTGAAGGATATACTGGCAAAGTGAGGTGAAGAGGAGTGTGAAGAGGCTCATGTGGAGCAGAAATGCTGGAATGAACCTACTGGACTGAATGGCCTGTTTGTGCTGTAAATTTGTGTATGTATATAATTTATATGTGAAGTCATTATTCTTTGGAAGGACAGTTTCTGCACTTTGTCAAACCCAATTGAGGCTGCTTCCATTGATGCATTGCATCCCAAATTACCATATACTGCAAGTATGTGATTTTTTAAGAATAATTATATTTGATATATTTTGATTTAAATTCAGAGGATTACCACTATAGTGTGGATTGTGATATTCTGTGCATGAAAATTGTAGAAAATTAGCGGTTAGTTACTTTATTAAATTATGCATAAAATTTGCATCTACTGTTCTCAGTCCCTGGTAAGTATTGGTCAGAAGGTCTGCTTTATGGCCTAACAATGCAGTGGTGTTATGGCTCAGATTTTCTATCATAAATTCTTCTTAGCCTAGCTTTTGCCATTTCTGTTTCTAAGATTATATCACCACCATTAGCTGTGTGCAGTTGCCTAATTAGTCAGAAAGGAACGGCTTATATTGAAGGAAGATTTTTGTTTGCTGTCACCATTTTACCAGTGAGATCAAAACTGGTGTTAAATTTTAAATATGACATGTCATCAATCCTTCATTACTTTCTTTGTCTATAGTCTGTTTGTATATAGTCTATAGTCTGTCAAGTGAAGACTGTTTACTCTGTTCATGTGTTTTATGAACCTAAATGTCAAGAATCTGTAACTGAAACACTTAGACTTAATTTTACTTTTACTGTAAAAATGACATGATACCAGATTGCTTTTAAAAATAGGTGCATTGGAAGCAATATACTGATATACTTTATGTTCTCCTGCCTCTTCCTCTTATTGAGCTGCAGGGTTTTTTTGTTACCTTGTACATGTATTAATTCCATTCTCTTTTAAAAGCTGCCATCTTCATCCACCAGGCTTTCGGGAAATGCATTCCAGATCATAACAGCTCATTGCATTGAAAAAATCTTCAAATCTGCCTTTTTCTTCTTTTGTTTACTATGTTAAATCTGTTTCCTCTTGTTGCCTTACTCTTCAAATTTTGTTGGACAAGCTGTATGGACTTTTCTTGTTTTTTGTCCTTTGTGCATTCATACAACCCCACATGATTTTGAGCACCTCTATGAGCTTTCATCTTAACTTTCTCTGCTCTGATAAGAAAAGTCTCAACTTTTCCAGTTTCTTCACGCAACTGACATTCCTTATTCCTGTTATTATCCCATGTTAATCATTACAAATTTGCTTATCTTAAGTAGACGAGAGACATTGTTGATGCTGCTCTTGTGTACTGGTCCCTTGCAATTAGCTTTCACGTGCACCTTTCCAATCAGTTTGCTGTGCAGTATTTTATAGACTAGAATTTAATTCGTGATTGGCAAAGGCTACACTTTATTACAGTGAATTGCACAGCTCATCAAAGCATTGCACAGAATAGTGTAGAATTCTGCCACTTGCATTGACAAACCTCCACATAATTCAAATTCTAAATGTATAAAAACAAATTTCAGTGAAAATCTTTGAGTGTAAATGAATAATAATTTCAATAGTGTTATTTCTTTAATTTTGCACTTTCAGTTATACCACTTGACACTTGACAGCTGATAGTATGTGAATTTGCCTGATTATTGCTTTACTCTCATCATCCATGAATGAGTGCTACAATCTTGGTTGAGAAGACTGGTAGAAGACCACAGCCTCAGATTGCTTTATCACCCTTGTTGGAAAAGTGAATATTTAGGGAATGAATGGTTATATTCAGACAGAAGTAAAATACTATAGATTCTAGTTAAGATTACATTACACTGGCCAGATATTTCAAGGAGGCAGTGGCCCACTCGTTGATGTGTTAGAGGTGAGCCAGCCTCCATTGGCCCAGAAGCCACAGTTGTTATTTTGCAGTAATCAGTGAGGGAGGATGCAAAAACTGCCAGACAATCAAATGGCCAGCAGCTCCAGCAATGCCACAATGAGTCAATGGGGAAGTGATGGCTTAGTGGTATTATTGCTAGACTGTTAACCCAGAGACCCAGATAATATTCTGGACCTGGGTTCAAATCCCGCCACGGTAGATGGTGGAATTTGAATTCAATAAAATATCTGGAATTAGGAATCTAATGATGACCATGTATCTATTGTCCATTGTTGGAAAAACCCACCTGATTCAATAATGTCCTTCAGGGAAGGAAACTGCCATCCTTACCTCGTCGGGCCTATATGTGACTCCTGACCTACAGCAATGTGGTTTTTTCTCTGAACTGCCCTCTGAGCAATTAGGGACGGGCAGTAAATACTGGCCGAGCCAGTGACACCCTCAACCCATTTATGAATAAAGGAATGAGATGACAGGTATTCCCCAAGGAGAGGGATAGGAGTAGCCAGAGTACAAGGTAAATGAGGTCATCTTTTCCTGGCCAGTCAAGTAGGTGTGTGCAAAAGGAATGAGCCAGGGTGTTTGTGATATTGATGGGGAGTAGATAGTAAGCGGGGCCAGTCATTTCCATTGGGGAGGTCTCCATTGGCTCATACCAGGGTTTACTGGGTATAATTACCATAAGACCATAAGACATAGGAGTGGAAGTAAGGCCATTCAGCCCATCAAGTCCACTCTGCCATTTAAATCATGGCTGATGGGCATTTCAACACCTCTTCCCTGCACTCTCCCCGTAGCCCTTGATTCCTTTTGAGATCAAGAATTTGTCGATCTCTGCCTTGAAGGCATCCAACGTCACGGCCTCCACTGCACTCCGTGGCAAGGAATTCCACAAGCCCACCACTCTCTGGCTGAAGAAATATCGTCTCATTTCAGTTTAAAATTTACGCCCTCTAATTTTAAGGCTGTGCTCATGGGTCCTAGTCTCCCCGCCTAACGGAAACAACTTCCTAGCATCCACCCCTTATAAACCATACATTATCTTGTAAGTTTCTATTAGATCTCCCCTCAACCTTCTAAACTCTAATGAGTACAATCCCAGGATTGTCCATCATGCGTTAAACCTACCATTCCAGGGATCATCCGTGTGAATCTCCGCTGGACACGCTTCAGGGCTAGTATGTCCTTCCTGAGGTGTGGGGCCCAAAATTGGACACAGTTGTGTGACACATAATTGTGGTGAGTTAAGCATCTTAAGTGACAATTAGTTGACGGCCCCCAGCAACCCACCCAATTTTACACCTCTTGCCTGCTAGCCTGTTCTTGGCAGGTTGTATCATCACTGTGAAATCAATTGGATTCAGTTCACATAACTTAAATGAAAATGAATTTACCAAGATTGGTTAAACAAGAGGCTTTATCACATTACTCCAGCTTTCTACTGCTGTAAGCTGATGCAATCCATGCAAAGGAAACTCTGTCAGCTTGCGATCCTGTGTAGGAATGTATTTATCTGCTTAACTTTGGCAAAGATCCAAACACCATGTTAACACTTCATTAACATGAGGACAGAGAATTTGGCATCAGTGAATATGAAGGGTCTGGGGGCATTCTGGTGAAGATTGCCAATGATACGAAGTTAGGTGGACTGAGGAGGTGGGGAGGCTGCAGAAAGATTTTGACAACTTAGGAGAGTGGTCCAGGAAATGACTGATGAAATTCAATGTGAGCAAATGCGAGGTCTTGCACTTTGGAAAAAAGAGTACAGGCATGGACTATTTTCTAAATGGTGAGAAAATCTGTAAAGCAGAAGTACAAAGTGATCTGGGGCCGCTAGTCCAAGATTCTCTAAAGGTTAACTTGCAGGTTGAGCCTGTGATTAAGAAAGCGAATGTAATTTTGTAACTTATCTCAAGAGGGTTGGAACATAAAAGCAGCGATGTGTTTCTGAGACTTTATAAAGCTCTAGTTAGGCCTCATTTAGAATACTGTGTCCAATTTTGGGCCCCCCACCACAGGAAGGATATACTGGCACTGGAGTGTGTCCAGCGGAGATTCACATGGATGATCCCTGGAATGGTAGGCCTAACATACAATGAACGGCTGAGCATCCTGGGACTGTATTCACAAGAGTTTAGAAGGTTGAGAGGAGATCTAATAGAAACCTACAAGATAATGCATGGCTTAGAAAGGGTGGATGCTGGGAGGTTGTTTCCATTAGGCGGGGAGACTAGGACCCATGGGCAGAGCCTTAGGAATAGAGGGGGTAAATTTAGAATGGAAATGAGGAGACATTTCTTCAGCCAGAGAGCAGTGGGTCTGAGGAATTCATGGCCATGGAGCGCAGTGGAGGCCGGGACGTTAAATGTCTTCAAGGCAGTGATTGATCATTTCTTGATCTCACAAGGAATTAAGGGCCACGGGGAGAGTGTGGGTAAGTGGAGTTGAAATGCCCGTCAGCCATGATTAAATGGCGGAGAGGACTCGATGGGCCGAATGGCCTTACTTCCACTCCTATGTCTTCTGATCTTATGGTCTATTATGGGGTAAAATAAATATGCTGAACAAATTTGGGCCAGATCTTGACTCAAAAATGCAACTAATCACATTAGACGGCGAAGAGGCTTGCCGTCAGTCATAAGGCATTGCAGACGGGTTACATTGATGTGTGAGGGGACTTGCACTATGATTGGCAGAAAATCTCACCCTCTTAAACTGCTGGCTGGTCAGATTGACCAGCAGCTGTAACAGTCCAGACAGAACCAGAACTCCATAGTGGGTACTGATACAACAGTTTGAAGGCCCATGAAGCAAGCCCAGGAGAGACTTGCAGGAATCAGGCCCGGGCTAGAAGCCCAGGAGGGAGCCTGAGGCGGGAGGCCCAGGGGAAGACACAGGATGGATTCAGGTATGTTGTGGTTGAGCATGTGGAGTTCTTTGAGTAAGCAGTGTTTGCCCAACTTAGGGAGAGGGATATTGGATGTGATTAGGTGGCTTTTGGAGACCAAGTGGATAGAAGAGAAGGGGGTACTTTCTTATCGGTGCAGGGGGTCACCTCCCTCAATGCACAAAGAGGGCCTTCCAAAGATACTGATTCCCTTTCTTACTTGCCAATTTAAAAGCTTCAAAAAACTGGCTGCTTACTCCCACCAACCTGCCCACCCCTACTGTGTCATGGTGTAGCAGGATAATAAATATTAATTATTTACACATGTTGGGTGTGGTACTAAATTTGGTGCCTTCCTGCACTCCAAATCTTATTGGGGTGAGCTCAGAGATAGGTTATAAAGTGGTGGGCTAACCACCCAATCTACAACATGATTCACACCGAAACACGCAGACAGTGGGGACATGTATTCTCCAGCTTTAAAGCTAATAGTTTTAAAAGAGTACCAACATATTTGGCATTCCTCAAGACAAACTAAACCTTGAATACTCTTGGTGGATCATGCGAATAATTCAAATTTGACACTTTTGGAATTACTGCCTTGAAGTTAGTTCTCTGTGTAGCCTCTTAAAGGATAATGTAATGATTCAAAATATACTTTCAGCCCCAAATTCTCCGCTTCATGAATAGTAGGGTAGGTGAATTATGCTTTTAGTTCAAAATTAATAACTTGCAAAAGAAAAAATAAATCAACACATGATTTTAAATGTGTGATTACTGAGAATGCAGTTTTGTCACATTTCAATAGTTCTGGTAGAAGAATGATTGTTTGACCACTGTACCCCACCCCCAACCAAGATCTTGTTGAAAGGGGAATTTCCTTTATGTTGTCACAGATTTCTCCAGGCATCCTAAATTTGCATTCTGTGGTGGTGAGCACTAAGAGCCGTGTTTCCCATTTTTTTTTACAATTAGCAGTACAGATTTGATCAAGTACACTCAACAACAGGCACACCTCGCTCATTGCTGATGCTTTCCATCCACTGAGCATTTCTCGTGAACTAGAAAAGATTTGTGGAAGACTTATTATATGAACTGTCTATCGAGGTCTGTAAATGTATCAACCTTCTCCTTTTTGATTTGCAGGTATGCGGCAAGGAAATGATGTTGGCACACAGTACCGGTCGGTCATTTACCCATACACACAGGAGCAGATGGCTGCAGCTCTGAAATCCAAAGAGGCCTATCAGAAGGTACTGTGCGTAAATGTTTACAAGGAGATTATTTTCTTTAACTGTTTCGCAGCCAGATGTACCCCACAAACTTCTTTCTTTTAGCAGCAGAGGGATTTATGTTCTTGCAACTATGTTGCTGCAGGGTGGAATCATTAATGCAGAACATTTAGTTGTATAATTAATATTGGTAAAGCTTATAATTCCCATTTCAAAACTTATATATTTTACAGTAATGAACAGCAAGTGTTTCAGAGTTATGGAGACTAGTCTACATTTTCCAAAGGAGTTTTAAAATTTCAATTCCTCTTTGCTGTCTGCCTCCATATTGTCATCTTTAGTCAGAAGAACGAGATTACAAGCAGCTATTATACCTTACACATCAATAACATTGAACAGATGAGAGACCATAATGTAGAACTTTACATTAAAAAATCACATTTTTAAATAAGTATGTCCACTGTATTCTCTCAGCTATAACACATAGAAAGCAATGAATGTTTAATAATTGGACCACAAACATCGCAGACCAGATAAAGCTGCTGTAATAGCCAGGTCAAATTATTTGACCTGAATTGAACAAAATTGCACTTTAAAATTTACTTTCTTTAAAAATGGATAAAATTTGGACAGTCTGAGTGAACGGGAAAATTATTATAATGTTGATGAATGTGACATTACTCACATTGGTTACAAACATAGGATGGCTGATTATTATTATTAATAGCTGTAAATCGAGAAATACTCAATGAGACCTGGTATTTTCATGCACCAATTGCTGAAAGTAAGGCAGTAATGAAATTGAACCGTATATTGGCCTCCGTAATGAGAGGGTTGGAGTTCAGGAACAAGGATGTCCTTCTGCAATTCGTCAGGGCATTAGTGAGGCCACACCCAGAATATTATGTGCAGGTTTGGTCTCCTTACCCAAGGAAAAATGAATTTCTTAGAGAGGGTGTATTAGCTAAGGTTTACCAAATTGATTCCTAGGACGGCAGGGCTGTCATTTGAGGAATGATTGAGTCAGTTAAGATTGTACTTAGTAGAGTTTAGAAGAATGAGGGGAGTTCTCTAGGAACCCAATAATGGAATCCAAAACTAGGGGTCATTGTTTAAGGATAAAGAGTAAACTTTTTAGGACTGAGAAGAGACAAAATTTCTTCACCCAGACAGTGATGAAGAATCTTATATGTTTCTGCTGGGCAAGCCGAAACCCACTTCTGTTATATCATTCTCCAAAAAAAAGAAGATATTTGTGGAAATCTGTAAGATTCAGACATCAGAATCACACAATCATGGAGGGAATAGAGCATAGCAGAAAGCCGTTTGGGCCATTGTGTTTTTCAGGCAAAGAGGCAAATACCGCATTAACACATTAGGGTTAATGGAGATTTTCATACCATGGATTCAAGTACATATGCACAGGGATCAATGTTGTGAGTATAACAAAACACATCTCTTGGATTTGATACCAGTTTTAAAATGGCAGCTATTGTAAACCAGTCCCACTTTCTTAAAAGAGCAACTCGCTTTTCACCATAGCCATGATGATATTTTATTTTTAGGTAATTATCAATTTTCATTTGAAACACATGACTGAATCTGCCGCACACCATTTTCTGCTTGTACTTTGTAGATCTAAACCACTTACTTCATTAAAAAGCTTTAAACTCATGTCATCTCTGATTCTTTTGCCATTAAGTCCCACGTCTGTCGTCTGCAAGGTGTTAGAAAGGATTCTGAGGGATAGGATTTATGACCATCCGGAAGAGCATGGCTTGATTAAATGCAGTCAACACGGCTTTGTGAGGGGCAGGTCATGCCTCACAAACCTTATCGAGTTCTTTGAGGATGTGACTAGAAAAGTTGATGAGGGTCGAGCTGTGGATGTGGCGTATATGGACTTCACCAAGGCATTTGATAAGGTTCCCCATGGTAGGCTCATTCAGAAGGTCAGGAGGAATGGGATACAGGGGAACTTAGCTGTCTGGATACAGAATTGGCTGGCCAACAGAAGACAGCGAGTGGTAGTAGAAGGAAAATATTCTGCCTGGAAGTCAGTAGTGAGTGGTGTTCCACAGGTCTCTGTCCTTGGGCCTCTACTGTTGTAATTTTTATTAATGACTTGGATGAGGGGATTGAAGGATGGGACAGCAAGTTTGCAGACGACACGAAGGTTGGAGGTGTTGTTGACAGTATAGAGGGCTGTTGTAGGCTGCAGCGGGACATTGACAGGATGCAGAGATGGGCTGAGAGGTGGCAGATGGAGTTCAACCTGGATAAATGCGAGGTGATGCATTTTGGAAGGTCGAATTTGAAAGCTGAGTACAGGATTAAGGATAGGATTCTTGGCAGTGTGGAGGAACAGAGGGATCTTGGTGTGCAGATACATAGATCCCTTAAAATGGCCACCCAAGTGGACAGGGTTGTTAAGAAAGCATATGGTGTTTTGGCTTTCATTAACAGGGGGATTGAGTTTAAGAGTCGTGAGATCTTGTTGCAGCTCTATAAAACTTTGGTTAGACCGCACTTGGAATACTGTGTCCAGTTCTGGGCGCCCTATTTTCGGAAAGATGTGGATGCTTTGGAGAGGGTTCAGAGGAGGTTTACCAGGATGCTGCCTGGACTGGAGGGCTTATCTTATGAAGAGAGGTTGACTGAGCTCGGACTTTTTTCATTGGAGAAAAGGAGGAGGAGGAGAGGGGACCTAATTGAGGTATACAAGATAATGAGAGGCATAGATAGAGTTGATAGCCAGAGACTATTTCCCAGGGCAGAAATGGCTAACACGAGGGGTCATAGTTTTAAGCTGGTTGGTGGAAAGTATAGAGGGGATGTCAGAGGCGGGTTCTTTACACAGAGAGTTGTGAGAGCATGGAATGCATTGCCAGCAGCAGTTGTGGAAGCAAGGTCATTGGGGACATTTAAGAGACTGCTGGACATGCATATGGTCACAGAAATTTGAGGGTGCATACATGAGGATCAATGGTCGGCACAACATCGTGGGCTGAAGGGCCTGTTTTGTGCTGTACTGTTCTATGTTCTATGTTCTAAACACCTCTATGAAACCTCCTTTAAATCTGATTTAAGCAGAACAACCCCAGCTTTGCTCAATTATCCACACACTGACACCTGTCATCCCTGGACTATTTCTATTAATCTTCTCTATACTCACTCCAGTGCCTTTCCATCCTTCACAAATTGTGGTGCCCAGAAGTGGACACTTTAGTCCAACTGAAGATAAACCAGAGTTTTGTAAAGGTTCACCTTATCTTCCTTGCTTTTGTTATCTCGGCCTATATATATAAAATCTAGGATACTGTATTCTGTATTAATGTCTTTCTCACCCTGCCCTGCCA
This sequence comes from Stegostoma tigrinum, assembly GCF_030684315.1. NCBI lineage: Eukaryota > Metazoa > Chordata > Chondrichthyes > Orectolobiformes > Stegostomatidae > Stegostoma > Stegostoma tigrinum. The sequence continues at coordinate 79,419,793 of NC_081357.1, read as the reverse complement.
TTTGCAATCATTAGTGCATGTACCTTCCCCCACCCAGGTCCCTCTGCTCCTGAAACCCCTTTAGAATACAAGATCATAATTATAACCTTGATTTTATAATAATTTAAAGAAAATTTTCATAATGTTTCCAAACAAAATGTATCATTTTGTGTTTCTCTGCATTAAATTTCATCTGCCATTTGTCTGCCCATTCCAGCAGCTTGCCTTGGCATCTATCACTATCCTTTGCATAGTTTACAATATGTCTCAAGTTCTGTTGTAAGTGCAAATTTTGAAGTGGTGGCCCTGCACACCTAAACCTATGTCATTAATCTAAATCATATATAGATTTCTGGAAACTCTATCACACATATCATCCTGCAGTCTGCAAAACAATCATTCACCCCCAATCTAATAACATTTCTCAAGAATAGTTAAACACATTTCTCTGCAGATATTTGCAGTATTCCTTCTGCAAAAGACAACACCCTAATAATATGCATTTCCACTTCATTGTATAGGTGTTCCTGGACATGTCACACAATGTGCAGGGTTTTTTTTATCATATCATTGAGGGAACATGAGTTGAAATTCCACCACGGCAAATTGGAGATTTGAATTCAGTTAAAACTGAAAACAGTTAATCTGGTCATGAACCTGTTGAATTGTTGTAAAAATCCAACTGGTTTGTTTAATGCCTTCCAAGGAATGGTATTTCTGCGCCCATCCCAAAACAATTAACTTTTAAGTAATTTAAGTAATGGCCCAGCAAACAATTCAGTTCTATTATCAAAGGGATAGGCAATTTGTGCAATCTTAGTCAGCAATGTCCACACCTGACCGTAAATGTGAATCAAGGGAAATTCCCCACTGGTTGAAGTCATATGTGACAGATGGGAAGATGGTTGTGGTTGTCAAAGGCCTATCATCTCACTCCCAGGACGTCTCACAAGAGTTCCTCAAGCTAATGGCTTATGTACAAACATCTTCTTTATCATGACCTTCTTTCCATTGTAAGGTGTAAAGTGGGGATGCTCACTGGTGATTGCACAATGTTCAGCAAGATGGTGACTTCTCAGATGTTGAAGCAGCCTATGTCCTTATGTGGCAATACCCAGGTTTGGACTGACAAATGGCAAGTAATATTCAAGCCACACAGTGCCAGCAACCATCTTTATCCCCAAGAGAGAATTTAACCACCGCGTCCTGATATTCAGTGATATTACATCCCTAAATCCCTAATGTCAATATAGAGGCCATAGAAAAATATGGCTTCAAGAGCAGCTGACAAATGGGATTCTGTAGTGAGTAACTTTCTCTTAACTCCTCAAAGCCTGTCCATAATCTACAAGGCAGAAGTCAGGAATGTGATAGAATACTCTCCACTTGTCTGGATGGGCACATCTCCATTAACACTCAAGAAGGTTGACACCCTCTAGGGCAAAGGACTCCACTTTCTTGGCACCACATCCAGCACAATCAACTTCCTCTCACTTCACCACAGATGCAGTATGGTGTAGTGGCAGTGTGTATCACTTACAACATGCACTCCTTTGACAGCGCCTTCCAAATCTGCGATTCTTGATACTTAGAAGGACAAGGGCAGCAGATGAATGGGAGCCACCATCACTTGCAAGTTCTCACCCAATGCATGCAACATCAATCATATCTGTGTTCCTTCACTGTTGCTGGGTCAAAATCCAGGTGCTTCCTTCCTAACAGCACTGTGGGTGTCCCCATACGCAAAGGACTGTAACTGTTCAAGAAAACAGCTTGCCACTATTTCTTGAGCAATCATGAATAGGAAATAAATGCAGGCCTGTCCAGCAGAGCCCACATCCTGTGAACAAATAAATGAAATGAAATAATTATAAAAATGTTAAATAGTAACTTCTATTAATTTGAAAGCTTGCTCAGTGATTTCCTACCTTGACAGGATTTGATACCAACTTTTCAAACTCTAGATTTCACAAATTGCATTAGATTTCTCTTTACTAATTGCATCACCTATGTAAAATAATGGAAAGCATTTTGGGATAATCAGTAAGGGTGATTAAAATTAATGGCTGAACAAAACTAATATCTGTTAGTTTCATTTGCTACTGATTAAGATCCATGGGGAGGCAATGGCCTAGTGGGCTGTTAATCCAGAGACCCAGATAACATTCCGGGGACCGAGGTTCAAATGCTGCTGCGGCAGATGGTGAAATTTGAATTCAATAAAAAATATCTGAAATTAAGAATCCAATGATGACCATGGATCCAATGTTGATTGTCAGGAAAAACTCATCTGGTTCATTAATGTCCTGACCTGGTCTGGCCTATGTATGACTGTAAACTGTAGACCCACAGGAATGTCTTGACTCTCGACTGCCCTCTGAGTAATTAGGGATGGGCAGTGAATGCTGAATGAGTATTCTGTGGATTAAGTGTTGTATAATGTTGTCACCATCAGTGTTATAAGTCTCGTAATTGTCACTTACTGCGCTACTACTGTCTGCTATTGGTAGCTAACACTGCATATACTGCAGTGAAATGGAGTTGTGGTGCTTTGAAAACTGCTGTAAGAATCTTCGTAGCAAAATAAATCAGTAAAATTGCAACAGTTTTATAAATTACATCGAGTTTTATGTTTTAAGTCATCACAGTGGACCAGTGCTTAGCACAGCTGCCTCAGAGTCCCAGGTTTGATTCTAGCCTCGGGTGAGTGTCCGTGTGGAGTTCGCTTGTTTTCTCCCGTATCTGCATGGGTTTCTGCTGGATGCTCCAGTTTCCTCCTGCAGCCCAAGGCTGTGCTAGTTAGCTGGATTGACCATGCTAAATTTCAGTGTATTGTCCAAGGATGTGCAGAATTAGGCGGATTAACCATAGCAAATGTGGGGTTATGGGGATGGGATGGGGTGCTGGATCTGGCTGGGATTCCCTTCGGAAGGTCAGTACAGACTCAATGGGTCAAATGGCTTTTATTTCCATTGTAAGGATTCTATGTTTCTAAGTCATTTCTAGAATTTTTGAAATTTGAATTGCTAATTCTGCATTGTGCATTCAAAGTAGATTCATAAACACAGGATGCTGAAGCTAACAGTTTCACAAGGTGATGAAACACATGGCGGACATTTGGCAGTTGCTTCCTTCAGTTCATACTGGGTTTAATTGGGTGTCCTCTCCTACTATTTAGGTGCTACTGAAATCTGTGGCCTTGCTGCACACATGGAATACAAGGAACTGTTCAAATTGTGACTGTGACAGTCCTGAGTCCACCTACTGGACTCTTGCCCCATGAAACCCATTGCTGGTGGTATCACAACCATCCACACTGCATACATCAGGTGAAGCCATTGATGGGATTATTAGCTTCAGCATCGAACAGCAACTAACTATATAAATAACAAAAAAGTGAAAGCTGTAAAGTGTTAAAGAACTAAGGTGTTGTGTTGTGGACAAAAATGCAATGGAAAAGACATTGCAGTCCATCCTCATTGTACTAGGACATTAAGATGAGAAACTCTGTTAGACCACATGACTGTCTTTAATTGGGTCTATGGCACATATTATTCTGTAATGCAGATGATCATCTGTCATTTTTTTTTTAAGGCATCCTGCATTACACTAATCCTTTTTGACTCCGTCAGAGTATTTTTAGAAAATCCTGTATCAAGAAATTCATACTTTGAAAATGAACATGGTTAATTGGAAAAAAAAATTGAAAATGAAAGGTTTCATCTTTGAGTAGCAAGGACAGAACGTTTGTGACATTTGTCTTGGTGACACTAGCAATATTTGGTGAACTCTGAGAGTTTCAGAATCTAGATGATATGAAAAGTTGGTTCTTGATCTCAGCAGAGAAATGGACTTGTGACGTACTTATCAACTCTAGCTATTGTGGCACTGAATTGATGGCTTGACATCTGATTTAGACTGTATAGCACATGTCACCTTCTTCTGCAATCTTGAATATACAAATGATATAGCCAGAAATAGGTTTGAGGATATAAAAAGTGATTTCAGGGAGTTAGGATGGAAGCTGCAGAGCAGGACGAACAGAGTAGTGTTCTCTGGTTTACTACCGGTGCCACGAGATAGCGAGGTGAGGAACAGGGAGCGGGCGCAGCTGAACACGTGGCTACGCAGCTGGTGTAGGAGGGAGGGTTTCAGATATGTTGATAATTGGGATGCCTTCTGGGGAAGGTGGGACCTGTACAAGAAGGACGGGTTGCATCTGAACTGGAAGGGGACCAATGTCCTGGGTGGAAGGTTTGCTCGAGTAGTTCGAGAGGGTTTAAACTAGTATGGCAGGGGGGTGGGAACCTGAGCTGTATACCAGAGGTGAGCGTTGATGCAGGTGAGGCAGTAGCAAGAGGTAGACCAGCTAGTGGGAAGGATTTTCCTGGGAAGGAACCAAGGGATCGGTTAAAGTGTGTTTGCTTTAATGCAAGGAGTATCAGGAATAAAAGTGATGAACTTAGAGCACGGATCAGTACCTGGTGCTATGATGTTGTGGCCATAACAGAGACATGGGTTTCTCATGGGCAGGAATGGTTGCTGGATGTTCCAGGGTTTAGAACATTTAAAAAGAATAGGGAGGGGGGAAAAAGAGGAGGGGGTGTAGCACTACTAATCAGAGAGGGTATCACAGCTACAGAAGCTTCCATTGTCGAGGAAGATCTGCCTACTGAGTCAGTATGGGTGGAAATTAGGAACAGCAAGGGAGTAGTCACCTCGTTAGGGGTTTACTACAGGCGCCCCAATAGCAGCAGGGAGATTGTAGAAAGCATAGGTCGACAGATTTTGGAAAAGTGTGGACGCAGTAGGGTTGTTGTAATGGGTGACTTTAACTTTCCTAATATTGATTGGAACCTCCTTCGAGCAGAAGATTTGAATGGAGCTGTTTTTGTAAGGTGTGTTCAGGAGGGTTTCCTAACGCAGTACGTTGACAGGCCGACGAGGGGAGAGGCCATTCTAGACTTGGTGCTCGGAAACGAGCCGGGGCAGGTATCAGATCTTGTGGTGGGAGAGCATTTTGGTGATAGTGACCATAACACTCTCTCATTCTACATAGCTATGGAGAAGGAGAGGATTAGGCAGAATGGGAGGATATTTAATTGGGGAAGAGGAAACTATGATGCGATTAGACACGAGTTAGGAAGCATGGACTGGGAGCAGTTGTTCCATGGTAAGGGAACTATAGACATGTGGAGATGGTTTAAGGAACAGTTGTTGGGAGTGATGAGTAAATATGTCCCTCTGAGACAGGCAAGACGGGGTAAGATAAAGGAACCTTGGATGACGAGAGCGGTGGAGCTTCTAGTGAAAAGGAAGAAGGTAGCTTACATAAGGTGGAGGAAGCTAGGGTCAAGTTCAGCTAGAGAGGATTACATGCAGGCAAGGAAGGAGCTCAAAAATGGTCTGAGGAGAGCCAGGAGGGGGCACGAGAAAGGCTTGGCAGAAGGAATCCGGGAAAACACAAAGGCATTTTACACTTACGTGAGGAATAAGAGAATGGTCAAAGAAAGAGTAGGGCCGATCAGGGATAGCATAGGGAACTTGAGTGTGGAGCCTGAGGAGGTAGGGGAAGCCCTAAATGAGTTTTTTGCTTCTGTCTTTACGAAAGAAACGACCTGTGTAGTGAATGAAACCTTTGAAGAGCAGGTGTGCATGCTGGAATGGATAGAGATAGAGGAAGCTGATGTACTGAAAATTTTGTCAAACATTAAGATTGACAAGTCGCCAGGCCCGGATCAGATTTGTCCTCGGCTGCTTTGGGAAGCGAGAAATGCAATTGCTTCGCCACTTGCGAAGATCTTTGCATCCTCGCTCTCCACTGGAGTCGTACCTGAGGACTGGAGAGAGGCAAATGTAATTCCTCTCTTCAAGAAAGGAAATAGGGAAATCCCCGGCAATTATAGACCGGTAAGTCTCACGTCTGTCGTCTGCAAGGTGTTAGAAAGGATTCTGAGGGATAAGATTTATGACCATCTGGAAGAGCATGGCTTGATCAAATACAGTCAACACGGCTTTGTGAGGGGTAGGTCATGCCTTACAAACCTTATCGAGTTTTTTGAGGATGTGACTAGTAAGGTTGATGAGGGTCAAGCTGTGGATGTGGTGTATATGGACTTCAGTAAGGCATTTGATAAGGTTCCCCATGGAAGGCTCATTCAGAAGGTCAGGAGGAATGGGATACAGGGGTACTTAGCTGCTTGGATACAGAATTGGCTGGCCAACAGAAGACAGCGAGTGGTAGTAGAAGGAAAATATTCTGCCTGGAAGTCAGTGGTGAGTGGGGTTCCACAGGGCTCTGTCCTTGGGCCTCTACTGTTTGTAATTTTTATTAATGACTTGGACGAGGGAATTGAAGGATGGGTCAGCAAGTTTGCAGACGACACAAAGGTCGGAGGTGTCGTTGACAGTGTAGAGGGCTGTTGTAGGCTGCAGCGGGACATTGACAGGATGCAGAGATGGGCTGAGAGGTGGCAGATGGAGTTCAACCTGGATAAATGCGAGGTGATGCATTTTGGAAGGTCGAATTTGAAAGCTGAGTACAGGATTAAGGATAGGATTCTTGGCAGCGTGGAGGAACAGAGGGATCTTGGTGTGCAGATACATAGATCCCTTAAAATGGCCACCCAAGTGGACAGGGTTGTTAAGAAAGCATATGGTGTTTTGGCTTTCATTAACAGGGGGATTGAGTTTAAGAGTCGTGAGATCTTGTTGCAGCTCTATAAAACTTTGGTTAGACCGCACTTGGAATACTGCGTCCAGTTCTGGGCGCCCTATTTTCGGAAAGATGTGGATGCTTTGGAGAGGGTTCAGAGGAGGTTTACCAGGATGCTGCCTGGACTGGAGGGCTTATCTTATGAAGAGAGGTTGACTGAGCTCGGTCTCTTTTCATTGGAGAAAAGGAGGAGGAGAGGGGACCTAATTGAGGTATACAAGATAATGAGAGGCATAGATAGAGTCGATAGCCAGAGACTATTTCCCAGGGCAGAAATGGCTAGCACGAGGGGTCATAGTTTTAAGCTGGTTGGTGGAAAGTATAGAGGGGATGTCAGAGGCAGGTTCTTTACGCAGAGAGTTGTGAGAGCATGGAATGCGTTGCCAGCAGCAGTTGTGGAAGCAAGGTCATTGGGGTCATTTAAGAGACTGCTGGACATGCATATGGTCACAGAAATTTGAGGGTGCATCCATGAGGATCAATGGTCGGCACAACATTGTGGGCTGAAGGGCCTGTTCTGTGCTGTACTGTTCTATGTTCTATGTTCTATGTTCTATGAATCAATCTCCAACATTACAGGCCAGTCTGAATACTGAGCAAGATATTTACTGTAAATAGACTGTATTTAAGCCATAGATTGAAGCTTGTGGATCAGGGTATTTGCAGATAAAGGAGTAGAATCATGTGTCAATAACTAATAACATATTATAATAACATAAAATCACACATTTTGTAATATTGTTAAAGGGTGATGTAGCTGTTTATTGCAACCTATACCAAACAAATAGGTTAAAATTTAGTTTTGCACTGATTAAATCAATGTGAAACCATTGCACAAGTATAGACTATAATCACTATGCTTTTTATGTGTGAAAATTTATGAATAATTGCTTGGATTAAAGTGTGTATTCTTCAATGAATATCATTACAAATATTGGTCTACGAGACAGAATTGCAAATGGAAAATTGTACTAGCACTCCCTCTGGTGGTTTAATTTCAGTCATTCTTCTGACTGCCACTATTACTGGTATGGCATCTGTGCAAAGCACCACAGATCTGTTTCCATGGCAACAGACTCTTCTTTGCCCTTTAATATTCTGAGGAAAGCAAGTGAGGTCAGGGGTCAGGTGCATATTGTCATGCAGCTGTCTGGAAATCAGCTGTTGGCCTTGGTTGTAGTGAAGAGATGTTGGAGGCAAGAAGGCTAAGCAGCTCTGAATAACTGCCGGCTATGTGCATCACGGCTGTATAACCAAGGGACCCTAAGGCCAATGTCATTAGCTTTGTCCTCAGATTTGAGCGTCTTGGGGACGGGATTGGATGGGATGGGATGGGATGGATGAAGACAGTGCTTTATTCCAATAATGATCAGTTAAATTTCTGTAGTGAGTTCTGTTTACTTTATCGTTTTCATTTGGTTTCAGTTATAAGAAATAATTCTGGTTATGGAATACCACACTGAACTGCATCAATGCTTTCTTGATAGAGATTTCATCTTTAAAATCATCAATTACATTATTACATTTACTTCCATCAGCTTTCCTTTATTTGGCTATGCTTATACAGGCAGTAGTCCTGTTTTCTCTATTTTATGTATATCTGTTAAAAAATTAAACAATGGGTGAAATTAATTGTAATATAGAATAGGTGGGTAAGATCAAAGCATGTTAGTAAGCTGAAAGGTCTGCAAATCTGTACAGTTTTGAGTATTTTGCGTGCTGATCTGTTGTTCAGGATATGTGACTGATTCACATTCCTGAATCTTTTGTTTAAGATATGATTTGCTTTATTTTGGTTATAGTGAATGAAATGTTGAATTACCTGATGGATATTGAAGCATTTTGCAGTTACGATACAGTCATCATTAATGAACCACCATTTTGAATGTAACATGCAGTATGTTTTTCAGGCAGACTTAATCCATTCAATGTACTCATTGATTTTCTGTGAAGCTGGACAGTAAGAATTCATTAAAGGAAGAATATATTGTTCAGAAAGCTTCAGAGCTGCTAATTGAGTCATGATTGTAGCAGTTTTGAATAGTAGCTTATAAGAAGTGGTGGCACAGTGGTTAGCACTGCTGCCTCACAGTGCAGGAGATTTAGGTTTGATTCCAACTTTTGGTGACTATCTGTCTGGAGTTTGCATGTTCTCCCTTGTGTCTGCTTATGTTTCCACCAGGTGAGCTGGTTTACTCCCACAGCCCAAACAAAGATGTGCAGGTTAGGCAGATTGGCCATAGTAAATGTGCTGTTATGGACATAGATGGAGGTGGGCTGGGAGATATGTCTGGGTGGAATGCAGTTTGGAGGTCAGTCCTGACTCAGTGGGCCAAATGGCCATTTTCTACATTGTAGGGATTCTCGATGTGGAGGTGCTAGTATTGGACTGGAGTGGACAAAGTCAGATGTCCCGCAACGCCAGGGTATAGTCCAACAGGTTTATTTAAAATTAAAGCTTTTGGAGCACTGCACCTTCGTAGTTCGAAAAAAAAGTACATTTCAAAAGGCTAATTGCAATTTCATTGAAGTGACTTTGTCAGGATGAAAGAGTAGAATGTCGTACTAATTATTAGACTGTTACAGCTTCCGTATCCCATGAAAATCTCTGAAGAAAGTGGGTAAAATTGAGCATTTATTCTTGTTCATGCTAATGTCAAATTTTTAAGAAGGTTGAATCTTAAATAGTTCTTGGATTGAAGACAAGAAAAGGCTAATTGTGTACGTCTGTGAAACAGGGACTCTAGCTTCTCAACTACGACCATCAAGGAATTGGGGGGTGGGGGGGTGGTGGGTGGTGGGGAACAGGGAGAAGTCTGAATAAAGTGATAGTTGGATAAGCTGATTATTTCCTCTTTAAGATGACCAAACACTGAGGAACTTAAACACATTATCTAAATGGACACTCTAGTGCAGAACCGAGGAAGTGCTGTATTATTGAAAGAGCTTTATTTAGAGAGTTAAACATCTTCACAAGCACAATGAAATCAAGAGGAGATCAGTTGGCCAGGTGCACTAGCTGGTGCTGACTTCTCAATCATGTTGTGTGAGGCAACAGTTTTGAAGGGGCTAGTGTTTATGTCACATTGGGTGAACCTGTTTCACTAATGTTAGTCACAGTCTGTGGTCGGGATCAAAGAATTTAGTTCTACTTTTTGGATTTGTTTTAGAATTAGCTTTATTATCATGTACTCACATGAGTACAGTGAAAAGTTTGCAAGCCACCGCTTACAGCCCCATCTTAGGGACCAAAGCAAACTAGTACAGATTCTTAAATACAAATTCTTACGGTAAAAATTTGAAACATAAAGAAATAATAAGTCCAGCAAGAAAATAAGCAAAATAGAGCACTAACAGTTCAGAACAGGATATTGAGTACAAGAGTTGTCAGGTCATGTTGCAGTTGTGTAGAACTTTGGTTCGACCACATTTGGAATACTGCGTACAGTTCTGGTCACCACATTACCAAAAGGATGTGGATGTTTTGGAGAGGGTGTGGAGGAGGTTCACTAGGATGTTGCCTGGTATGGAGGGTGCTAGCTATGAAGAGAAGTTGAGTAGATTAGGATCGTTTACATTAGAAAGATGGAGCTTGAGGGGGGACCTGACTGAGGTCTGCAAAACCATGAGAGGTATCAACAGGGTGGATAGCAAGAAACTTTTTCTCAGAGTGGGGGACTCAATTACTAGGGGTCATGATTTCAAGGTGGGAGGGGAAAAGTTTAAGGGAGGTATGTGTGGAAAGTTCTTTACATAGAGGGTGGTGGGTGCCTGGAACGTGTTGCCAGTGGAGGTGGTAGAGGTGGGCACGATAGCATCATTTAAGATATATCTAGACAGATACATGAATGGGCAGGGAGCAGAGGGATACAGATCCTTGGAAAACAGGCGACAGGTTTAGATAGAGGATCTGGATCGGCACAGGCTTGGAGGGTCGAAGGCCCTGTTCCTGTGCTGTAATTTTCTTTGTTCTTTGTTCTTTGTTCTTTTGTTCCAATAACAATCCTTTCAGCTCAGACCTGGCTTCACCGTGAGGCCGGCAGTCGAGTTCATGCTAAGGCCAGGAGTCAAGTTCACACTAAAGCCGGGAATCAAGTCCATGCTGATGCTGGCAATTCAGGTCCACACTGAGGTCGGCAGTTCGAATACTTTTGAGACCAGGAATTCAAGTCCACGTTGAGGATGGGAGTCTGTGCTGGCTTTCACCCCAGACATCATCGATCCTGTTCGAGGATTAGAGGTCAAAGATAAGGAAAAAAGACATGTGAAAAGAGCGAGAAAATATAAAATAAATGGACAGAGCAGGCAAGCTGTGGCTCAGGAGTCTTACTCTGCTGCCATTTTGAAGATCTGGCCCAGCTTCCTAAGAATCTATTATGCCTAACTAAACCGAAACAGTTGTACATACTGCTATTATACAATAAACATTTTTATTTTCTAGGAACAATGTCTTTTCTGTAAGTTGTCCAAAATGGTGTATCCTCCATCAATAATAACTAGAATGGCACAAGATAAAGCAAAGTCAAAGAAGGATCGGTGGCAGTGATCTCCCTCAAATAGCCCATAGCCAGTACCATATTCTGACAGAGGTGGCAATTACCATGAAAAAAAAACCCAGAGTTTCTATCTGGGAAACCCATCTGGGAAAATATCACACCTTTGCACTGGTGCAGATCTGAATGCAGAGAAGAAATCCAGAAGGAAAGAAAACAACTACAAGCGAATTTACCACTTTAAAAGCTGCTTTAAGAAGGAGCACATGTACAAAGTACAGTAAAAGAGCCAAATTATAAATTTAGGCTGAGTTCACAGAATTGGGAAGGCCTCAAAATTTATTTTAGTAATATATTGAAAAGAAAGAATAAAATCCAAAGAGTCCAGCAGCAGAATAAAAGATAGGAAACATCAAAGTTTTAAAAGGATCAGGGAGTCAGTAATTAAGCTTTGATTTGAGTGGGAAAATTTATACAGGCTTCAGAAAGAGAACTATATTTTAAAAATTATGTAGAGAAAAGTGCTTGTTCTTTCAGAATATGAAATGCGTGGAAACATCCATTTTATTGAGCAAGGAGCGGTAAAAACCCATTCTGGCTGAAAAAGATGGGGCAAACTCTTGACAAAGCAGGTAACCAGTATTTTGATCATCAAAAAAGGCAAAAAGGTTGAACACAGCGAATCAGTGCAAAACAGTTGGTAATATGATTTTCGGAAACAAAAACAAAAATTGCTGGAACACCTGAGCAGGTTTGGCAGCATGTATGGAGAGAAATCAGAGTTAACGTTTTGGGTCAAGTGACCCTTCCTCAGAAATACAATTTTCAGCTTTATCAAATAATTCAATGCAGCATTATAAAAATATACAGTTAAAAAAGGCAAACAGAAGCAATACTACAATAATGCATATGATCCATCTGATCCAGACAGAATCAAGATGAAGAAATTGCTTGGTCTTCAGTTTCCAGGAGACTACCAAAAAGCAACTACTTTCAACTAAAATCAAAACCATTGTCTGAATGAGAAATCCAAGCTATTATGGTGAAGAAAGAACTTATTTCAACAAAGCAGTTGTCTTCCTAGAAGGGGATACAGGAGATTGAGAGTCCTCCAAATAACGTGATGGACTAGCAGCAATGTCTACCAAGAACAATATCCTATGAAAGTTACAAGGAAGATAAAAGTTCTTCCTGCAGAGGAATGATTCACAGATCAGAAACAATCAACTATCCTCAAGCAAGAGAAGTACCGTTCTTTTAAGTCCGAAAATAGTACATTCAGTCATGAGCACGTTTTAAATGAGCCAGTTAGTCAGAGAGTAAAGAGGGGAGGAACTGATTAAGAAAATTTATGGCCTTGGTGAGAAAAAAGCAACTTGGGACATGTAAACAGAAGACTAAAAGTGGAGAATGTATAATGCAGAAAAGCTGATGAGACAATACAGTGTGTGAACAAACAAGTAGGACTGAACACTGGTTGAAGGGAGAAGGCATTGTGAAAGGTTGTAGCAGCAGGCGTGGTAGTGGTGGAGGAGCATGACTGACTGAGGGAGTGGCATTAGTGAGGCTGATTTTCTTTCCCAAGAGATCCCTTGGCCACAAACCTAGTCTGCAACCTTTTGTATCTTCTGCCTTTTTACATACAACGTCTAGTGTTGGAATTCAAAATAAAACTTGAAAACATTGGGAAAAGGATCAGGAGTAGGCCAATAGGCCATTCAAGCCTTTTCCACCATTCATTATGATCATGGCTCTGCATCCAACTCTGTACTTTGTTCTTGATTTTTCCCTGTACCCTTTGATCCCTGTAGTCTTAAGAACTATATCTCTCTCCTTGCATGTTTTAGCCTCAACTGCTTTCTTTGCTGAGAGAAGATAATGAGGACAGAGATGAGCAAAGAACTGAGGAGAGAAGCAGAAAAGAGATGGAAGCAGAAGGAGAGTGTGAAACAATGCAAAAACATCAGATAATGATACAAGAATAGCCATACTTTTTGACTTAGTGTGTGACACCACATGAAGGTGCAGAGTCTACAATATCAATATTGAGAGTGCAATAAAATTATGGTTTCTTTTTGTACTCAAATAACGACTAAGAGCTGCAAATCATTTTCTATTTTGTATGCCTGTGAAGATAATTGAGCTGAAATTAGTGATGCATTGCTTACAATAGTTTTTAAAAGATGTGGCTGTAATTGATAATTTGTCTGAAATGGATGAGTTACTTTATGTCATGTCACACAATCGGTACCTAATCTTCTGTCAAAACTGCTTAAAAAATGTATCATGGTCTATTTTCTGGAATTGCCTTTGTATAAATAGCTTGCACCATTGTCTTCAGCATAATGTACCAAAGGTTATACACAAACTAAAAATATCAGATCTTCAGCTTTTAAGGTATAACGTTCTATTGTTTCAAATCACATTCAAATTTTACTATATTGTGATGTTTATTTTGATTTAATCAGGAATTGCTATATATCATAGTCCACATTTTTTGAGCAGAAATTCTAAGTAATCTTTTAAGTGTAGTCATTAAATTACACTTTTGCTTGTTAAGATAAAAAAAGTCTACAGGTTAAATATTTTCTGCTCATTGTGATATAATCACCTTTACAGAACCATTCATGCAATGCTACTGTTTTCATTCTGTAAACCTCATAGCAGTACCCACAGGCGTGCAATTGTTAACAAATGCCTGAACATTCACCCAACCCAGAGGATCTGCAAGTGTCCAGCCTCAGTTACAGTTACGTATTGTGAGGCTCTAACTCACTCAATCCATCCTGGAGCTGTGATTCTATCATAGTTATATTCGGATGTGCTTTCACTTCACTTTTGACACCATTAACAGCTTCACCTTTAGACACAACATTTGTATCGAAAAGATCAGCATTAATGTGGCAAGCACAGATGGTTCCTTGATACCTTGACCTCTATTACTTCAGTAGCGTGTATTTAAGTGCTTATCTAGATGATTTGCCAAGAAAGTGCACCATAAAAACATTTAGTTCTCTGGCTGTGTGATCTTTGGATCTCAATTTTGGTTATCTATGGGGACCTGTCTAGGCATCAATAATGAACCAATAAATTCCTTTTCAAATAAAGTGAACTAAGATTCAGCATCAATGAATCTATTGCACGTAGCTTGGCTTCTGATTTAAAGATTAGAAGATCTCTTTCCTTGTGAGATGACAATGGATTGTAGTCTGCAGAAATCAGTGATGGTGATATGAAAAAAATAATTATTTGCTAATTTTCAAAGGGCTCTGATTTATGATTCCTAGTAATATGTGAAAGAATGTTCCTTTCCATATATATCCAAACAACTAACTGTTTTAGAACAAAGGAAAAATGGCACAAAAACAGGCCATTCAGCTAAACAATTTTTTTTATGTTTCACTTGAGCCACCTCCCACCCTTCTTCATCTAAATCTATCATTGTAATTGTCTATTTCCTACTCTATAACATGGATATCTGCTTCTTTTCTATAAGTGCATCTGTTGCACTTACTTCAACTGTTCCTCGTAGTACGTTGAGAGTTCTGTATTCTGACCTCCCTTTGGGTAAAGAAGTTACTTCTTAATTTCCTATCAGATTTTTTTGGTGACTGTCACATATCGATAGCTGTGGTTGTGGTCTTTCTCATGAGAGCAAACATTTACTCTGTCCTCAGTCTTCAAAAATGTTTATACTTTAATGACTTCTATTAGATCTATTAGTCTTAATTTTCCAGAGAAAAGTGACCTAGCCTGTCCTTTCTTTCCTGATATGTGTGTCCTTTTCTGCTATCATACTTATAAATTCTCACTCTGCACTCTCTCGTGCCACTATGTCCTTTTTATGTTATGGTGTCCAGAACACCAGGCAGTACTTTAAATATGGTCTAACTAAAGCTTAAAACAGATTTAGCACAATTTCACTACTTTTCGAATCCATGTCTCTAGTGTTCGGTTTGCTTGTTTTTCCATGATCTTGCTAGCCTGTAGCATATTTGTTATTTTGCCGCATCATAGTCTTCTGTAATTTGTTTCTGTTCTTCTTAGTATTGATTATTCCCACCACCAGTTTGGTGTCACGTTAAAATTTAGAAATTGCACTTTTGATTCCAAAATACAAATTATTAATGTAAATTGTGAACAGCAATAATCTCAATATGAATCCTTTTGGAAAACCCCTTCCCACCTTCTGAGTAACTACCCTTTCTTCCTGTTGTCTGCATCATATCTTGGAGTCAGCTAGCAATCCATTCTGTCATTGTCCCTTGACTTTGCATTTTATGACCTTATTAATCTATTATCGGGTACCTTACCAAGTTACTTTGAAAATCCAGATCGTCCTCTCGCACCTCCTCTGTGGCCAGAGGGGAGTTGGAGGTTTGTGTTGGAGCCCCTGGGGTTTCCTCCTTCGCCTCCAGCAGCGGCCTGGGATGCAACTGATTTGACCTGGAGATACATCAGCTAAAATCTCTAATATGTCCCTGTACAAAATGCACAAGTCATCGAAATATGTGGCCACATCCTCAAAAGATTTTACCAGAGTTGTTTGGCATGATTTCCTTCTGGCAAAGCCATGCTGACTATTCCTGATCAAATCTTGCCTCTCAGAGAGTGGTGGGTGCATGGAATCCACAGCCAGCAGTGGTAGTGGAATCAGATACTTTAGAGACTTTTAAATGACTCTTGATAGGCACATGGAGGATAGTGAAATGTACAGTATGCAGGGTAGTTTGACCTTAGAGTAGGATCATAGGCCAGCACAACATTGTGGGCCAAAGGGCATGTACTGTGCTGTACTGTTCTATGTTCTATTACCATTGTTTGCTCTCTCGGTTGTCTCCTTAAAAGAATAACAGATTTCTAAACCATTTTTGACTTAAATCTTCAGGCCTGTTTTATAGTCTGAATTCTAAACTTTTACCTTTTCCCTTCGCAAGTTATTCTTTTTTTTTGTGATTTGCTCAGCTTATTCCCCATTTCTATCTTTCT